>NC_136414.1:183331312-183931312 GCF_051521515.1 Lactuca serriola
TGAGCACCTTAAGTGTGATGCCTCTAGTGGTTCTCAAACACCAATATGCAAGAGGAGGCTTAAGAGAATAAGTTACTTATCTCAAAGAGATGGTGTAACCAATTTTGGCTCATGAGGGTTCTATTTATAGTGTGGCAAATGCTAGGTTTACACTTTGTAAACCCTAATGCTCCATGACACTTTTCACATTCTTATGCTCCATGGGTTTAACATCCATGGACTATCCATGGATTAACTTATTGGTTTAGCCCATCTAAATAATCATGGATCATTGGCACTCACTACAAGAATCGTTGATTTACATAATAAATCCCCATATATTTAATCCCCATATATATTAAAAAATCATAAATAACCTTATTCTCAAAAGTCTATCCTATCAAATTGCACTAGCGAAGGCAACCCAAAAGGTCCATGCTACAATCGGATCAAGTACATCCCGATTATAGTTATGGGATTAGACACCAAATCCAACAGTCTCCCACTTGGATAAATCTAATAACTATTACTGTCAATTCACCTTCAGGATCCGACTTAGCAATTGCAAGCTTTCAAAAGCCGCTGTCGAACTCTGACCTAGTCAGTGACTCGTCTTTCAAATAAGGGATCATATATTCCTCTGTTCTCAAGATATCTTTGCGAACAAACACATGGAACATAGTCATACTTATTGTCCTCTAGTTTCTTTCCCGATTTGCGATTTGTCTGACATATAACATAACTGAACACGTCAATTTAGTTCTGATCGGGCCCGACACATAGTCAAAACAGAAACATCGAGGGGCCCAACATATCAGTTTTAATCCTCTTAGGATAAAAGGAACAAATAAACTTTGACATTATATGCTTGTACTAACAAGTCATTAAGTCATGCAGAACGATATGTTTTATAACATCACGTTACTGATGTGTTTTCGTATCATCAATGCACAACCAACTCGTAGTCAACAACTCATATATCTTAGTTTGAAGATTATATGATATTATCGTCTCACAATTACTTGTGACAAATTCCATGAAGTGATTCAAGTGAGTGCGGGTTGATCCAATACTCAAACCTTATTTCAGAAGTACTAATGAATGGTGTAGCAAACTGTTGTTATGCCTAACGCCTTAGACAATCTTACAAGCCAATTCATGACAGTCTTGCTTCATACCTACTTCCAAAGCATGATTGACTGTGGATAGTTTGAATAATCTTATTATTCGACAAGTCAAAACATGCAAAGTGAAACACAAGAATAATACTAATCCTATATGGCCCCAAAACTTGTGAGCGTAAATAAAACACCTTTTATTTATTCACCATATTGATTACTCATTATTCATTGTCTAATGTTTCGATTGATCAACTTAATACTTGAAGTAAAACAATAGTTATCCCAGACTCCAAGCATGCACACTATGTTTACATATGGTCCTTACTTTGTGAAATAAATCAATTTGGCTTCCAATTAAACTCATTTCACAATTCCAAATCTTTAAGTGTAAGAATACCAAATTATTACCACTATTAGAATGTGTTAGTTCTAAACTTTATGCAAAGATTCCTTTGGAGATTATTACAAGACAATTCCATGGAGATGAAGTCTCAAATTTGAAGTACATTCCTTTAAACATCCTTCTTTGCATAAGAGTTTCTAACTTACTCATATCTTCTTGATATCCAACTCGCATTATGGAAACTTTTCAATAATTGCCACATGAATATCCATTCTTAACAAAATCGTATCTACTCAGAATTATATCAATATGGTCCATTCATCACTATACTTCCAACTATCCATAAGCAACCAATCCTTAGCGAACCATAGATTGCCCTTGACAGTTGATTAACCACTTTAGTCATATTTAGTTCTAGTCCTTTTTTCCTTCTTAATGCCCTAGGCATTTGGAAAATTAGAACACATGAATATTATAGCATATGCAATCGATGTTATACCCAAAGCATATGGGATACGATTCATAATATCTTACATAAAGACATGATACTTGACCAGTCTTTTGCTATAATATTTTCATATATAGAATTTCCAATGTTGAAGCATTTCAACATGGTATTCATATAAATTCTTGACTAAATTTGATTAAAATCTCAATCTAAACTTTTAGAATTGAAATGAAGTATAAGTTCCTCTCCCTTAATTTAGGCAAAACAACTTTTTATCCCTGCAACTCTGCGAATTGAAACCTTTGTTTTCTATAATTAAGTTTGCTAACTTGCAAAACTTACCATAATAAGTATGCACTACTTGCATAACATTTATGCTCCCACTAGCTGTGACATAAATCCTGAAATCTACTGGACTTCTAGAAATCAATACTTTATTGACTTCTTTACTAAAGTTCAGATTTCTAACACGAGATGCTTCGATAAGGCTTTATCTAAGCTCACACACTTTTATTAGAAAGCTCATATGTGTGTCTAAACAATCTTAGAAGTTACAACAATAAGTCTCAAATGTTTAGACCTTTTGCCATTTCTCACAATTCGAACTATGAAGAGGGATGTCGTAGTTATAATCGAATTTGAGAATGCAAATATCACAATTTCTAACTCTTTAAATTCTACTTAGTGAAACTGTTTCCTCACAATCATTTTCTTGAATTGGAGAGAAACCATATGACACTTAGATTTTTATGGTGTATGTGTTCCTATCCATGTGAATTTGTCAAAACCATAATCACAAATACAGGTTAGTGACAAATTCAAACTCATATGGATTGAACTTATCTAATCTTTATTCCTTGCCACCTGGCAGCACAAGGGCCTACCATTGCTTCCAGGTTGTAATGCAAACAATTAAGAACTCATATTACTCACATGCACAGTCAACCAATTGGAATGGGCACAAAAATAAGAATATGTCAAACACAATAGGTTACAAACCTCAAGTCGTGTGCTAGTGATCAACAATAGGTTTACTCTTGATTAGTCCTTAAAACTTTTCAATATCTTTAAGACTCCCACTGACCTCTTAACATATAAGTTTCTCTCTGTCAAGAAACATTGCTTGACAAACAAATATTCAAGAGTTAGTGTGATTTCTTATCAAGACAAACACTTTTGAAAATCGGTCTTAGTTGATCTTTGTTTAATCCAAAACATTACAACTTACCAATTTCAAATGTATAAGAGTAGAAAACATTTTACTCTACATTTGTTGATATGTCACTCAATATACAATCTTAGAGGATGAATTTAAGATTTGATTTTGGAATGATGTATGATTCATCTTAATTGATTTAACCATTTCAACAATTCCTGATTCCTCTTCTTAGCCAAACAAATGCACTAAGGCGTTCTTAGAGGATCCAATTGTGATATGGTTTTCATAATCATTAAGAAGATCATAAAACACGATACTCAAGTACTCTCCCATCTTTTCAGATTGGAGAAACTTTTGTCTTTCTGCCGACTTTTATTATTCTTATTCATTCTGCTATACGTTGATACCTTTTCAATGACTAAAAATTATACTTAATCTTGTAAGCATAACCATATTTACTAACTTTAGTACCATAATGAATAGTTTTATCGTTCTTTGTGGTGGACCTGACCAGTGCACAACCAAGTGTACCTGATCCCCTAGTCCTTCACTTAATTCACATTTGCATGTGAACAAGGAATTAGTCCTAATTTCCCATAGATGAAGGTTCTCATTCATCATACAATACAAGTCGCACGATTCCAAGTTTCTATCCAATTGAAACTTGGGAGATGAGAATCTTTCCTTATTTGGTAAATTTAGACACTACCACAAACGAAAGAATCAAATCCATATTGCTAAAAGATACAAACATCAATTTTCACATATTCCATTGCAAGGAAATATAAAATATGATTTAAAAAATCTTTATTTATATAATTGCGGAAAAACTTTTCCTTACAATGCAATTACAAATGAAAACTATGTTATTAAAAATTTCTAAGCAATCTATCATAACTCTTAAGTAGCAGCTCAAAAATCTGATCATCGAACCATGCGATCGAAATCCATCTCTTCGCGATCAGACTCAGTCTTACTATTTCCTTTAAGCTTCCTTCTTTGATTCTACAAAACATCAAAATGTAACATTACATCATGTAATAAGAATCTATAAGTAGGAACTTAATAGAGTTAGATATTGAACTTACCTGAAGCAGAGTCAAACCTTTTTGACTTTACCACCTCTTAGATCTCTCATGTAGTTAGGGCCACTTCGCAACCAACGCCCCTTCTCTTGGAAATAGAAACATATGGACTCTTTGGGAATGGTACATGGGACAATCTCAGAGTTAGCCTTTCCCTTTCCCTTGGAAAGAGAAATCTTTTATGGACTTCCAATGTTTCCATTGTCAATGTCCATGGAAGTTTGGGAAATAGATCTTCCAATCAAATTTGCATTACCAGTGTGCAAAATCATTGCTGATTCAGTAGCAATTAGCAAATATGTAAGATCGATAAGGGACATGTCGCAGTCTGTCACATACGTAACGCCCGTGGATCCGGGCTAGTCAATTTAGAGATGATAGGGGTCGAAAATGAATTTTCGACAAAATATTATGTAGAATAAATAATCTTAACCAAGTTGTAGTATATGTCACAAGGTTTCCGTACATATAAAGAACGCCGAAATCCGAGTTATAACAAAGAAGTTATGACCTGTCGAAGTTTCGCGACGGAACTTGCACGACACCGGGAAGCGTAAACAGTGAATTTACGATGGAGCGACTTTTAGCCTTAGCAATATAAAAAAAATCGTAGAATACGTTAAACCGAGAATGTCTATAAAAAGAACGTCCAAATCTGACTTCGTATGAGGAAGTTATGATTTTTCGAAGTTTCGGCTCAGCAGTGTACAACCTGAAGTTCAAATATTAGATCGAGCGGTTTTTAGCCGAAACGACCTAAACGAGAATCGAAGATCTCGTTATTTTTAGCGTAACGATAAAAAGACAGAAGAAAACGGACGTCGGATGAAGAAGTTATGAAATTTTGACGGAGCAATCCTGTCCTGACCTGTTAATAATATAACTTTTAAAATAAAGTCAAAATTAGCCGACGGAGTCTAAAAGAAAGTTGTAGAGTACGTTCCCACCTTCGCGTGGATATAAAGAATGTCGAAACGGAGATCGTACACGAAATGTACGAATTTTTAAACTTTGTAGTCGAATTTGCGAGACCTGATGCGAAAGTGATGACGTGGCGCTTTCCCAGCCATCCGATGATGATCGCTGAAGTCACACCAGATAGAGACACGTCGCCCTCGCATACGTCCCGCGTCCAAATTCGGTACATCCCTCGTACCCTTTCTCTTATCTGTTCCGAGTGCAAGACAACTGGAGGCTCGCTGGCAGCCTCATCCGACGATACGCGACGCGTAGCCAAGGATTACTCCCAGCGTAGTCCGAGGCCTCACAGGCTATAAAAGGGGGCGAGGGTCTCCGAAATTTTCACACCAAAATCACTTCTCTCTCTAGTTTCTTTCTCTCTCTAAGACCCCAAACCACCCCTAAACCTTAAGAAAAAATCCCTAGCACCCTAAGGAAGCTCCAAGGCTCCCGAAGTCCCGAGAAAAAGGGTCTTTCAGTTTTGAAACGCTGCTCCAAGCGAAGCCTGGTTTTCTTTAAAACCCACTATAAGTGAGCTACGCCTATGCAATTTTTAATATAGCTTTCGAATAATTATAGTAACGTTATTAGGTCCTTAAAATAATTATTTGGGCTATTATTATGAGTTATATAGTGTTGTTTAACGCTTATATAATAGTAATAATAGTCATACTATTAATTTGCCGCGGTTATCGTTAGACTAAACCCTAGTGGTATTGATACTAGGTTTTATCGAAGGAAAATTGTTTTGAGAGTATCGAAACGCTGTCCGAGTGTTGAGTCACCACCGTATCAAGTGAGTGCATAGTTACGTTCATCTTACACATAGATATGAAGTATTTTATATAAACTACATGCTATGTGTGCATATTATCTGAATACTTGTTGTCTATGCTGAATGAACATTTTTATACATGTTTTAAATGATTTAAAATGTATATGTATTTTATATATACGAATATGTTGGGTATGACATGGGTAATTGAATAATGAGAGATAAAACATGATGTGAGTAAACATTGGTAGCTATAGACTTAGTGCCTAATAAACAACATCGGCAACTATGGACTTAGTGCCAATTGGAAAAACACTGTTTGCTATGATAGTACCTGTTAGGAATTGGTGGCTATGGACTTAGTACCTATTAGATAAACACTAGTAGCTATGGATTTAGTACCCGATGAATAAACTATAGCAGCTATGGAATTAGTGCTTTACGACCGAGCATTGACAGTATGGATTTAGTGCCAGTCCTATAACCCTGGAAGAAAGGGACTTCAAAATAAACGACGGCATGATAGATGACTCTTAGGATAGATCCTTAAGAGTAAAGAAGATAATGGGGATGGGTAATTAGGTTTATTGTTTGTTTAAACATAATAATTATATTATTATGGGTTGAAAACCCTATGTACTCACCAGGTTTCCCAACCTGACCCACTCAGTTTATTTATATCACAGGTGTTAATATGAAGTCACATTACATTGAGAGATTAAAGAGATGTAGATCACTAGTGTAAATAAATGTAAGTTTTGTTTATTCTTATGTTTCTATATTGACGATGACATTCCAAACGTTTTAAAATGAAAAAAAATACGTTTCTTCGAAAATGTTTTGATAACGTATTTATTGTGTTTTTCTGGGAACAAATTCCGCAACATTTTTATGAAAGAAGTACTCTGATTTTTATAAAGAATAAACAAAATCGGTCTTTTCTGTCCGTGAAAAATGGGGATGTCACAACATAGTAGTCTTTAACGATCTCACTATATGATTTGGGAAGTAACTGAAGAACCAAGTCAATAGCCAACTTCCTCGGGAACACGACACCCAACATTCCCAGCCTGTCAATATGCAGCTTCATGTCCAAGACATGAGCGCATATAGACTTTCCATCTTGATGTTTCATTGCTTGTAGGGCTTGAGTGACCTTGAACTTTTCAAGTCTTTGAGCTTGTGGGTTAGGGAGAATAATTGGAGGAGGTGGAGGAAGTGATGTATGATATTGTGGAATATCATTTTCATGTGGAAAATTTTTTTCCAACAGATTCGGGAAGACCATAGTTGTCTGACCTAGACATCTATAAAGGGAGAAATTCAAGTCAGTTGATTTAAGTCCTTAATATAACACCCAAAATGAAATATTTAAGCTGGGACCCAACACAATATTTTACAATTGCTAAGAGGGATGTCGTAATCCAATTGTAAAATATTTGAAGGTAAGTAAATGACGATTTATCAATTTCCACCATAAAAACAAAATAGATTATTAAATTTTAATTAGATTGAAATTCCTAGATCCTTTGAGATTCATTGAACTTTTGAATGACACGTTTAAATCTCGATTGTGCCCTTCAAGTTTGTGAATAGGATGCCGAGGATGACAAAAAAGGTGTGAATAACCATGCAAACTAGTTTGGTACACCTAATGTTACAGATCACCTAATCAATGTATCAGTTAACCATGATTAACATCAAGTTACCCTTTGCCACACATTTTCAGTCCCAGATTAGTGTGTCAGTTAAGCACACACACTCCACTAACGACTCAACAAGGTGCAAAGTGTAATTTCATGGATTAGCACCTTTTTCACATTTTCCTAAAGTAACTAAGATTGGGAATTTAATAAAAGTTTAGTTACTTTATATTTATCATTATACTTTTAATGAGGGACAATTAATGTCCTATCCTACCTGTTCGGCTAACGACCCTCCACCAGTTAAGCAAGCGGTGGGTGAGAGTGGACACCCATTAAACCACCATTTTATAGGCAATAATCTTATATCCCCCTTATAGACCGGCTTCGTGAATGAGGCCTACTAACGATAAGACTAACTAGTCTTACACACACACACACACACATATATATATATATATATATATATATATATATATATATATATATATATATATATATTAAACTTATAATATCATTAAGTATAAGGGTTGAATTTTAACTTTTAAAACTCTAGGGTTTGGAATTAAAGTTTCATTGATGACACTTTACAATTTCTAAAACTTGATGGCAAGTTTTGAGTCTTTTCAAAACTCTTAATATCCATAACTTGTGAGTTTAATGTGTGTTTTATGAAATGATTTTTGATAATCCATAACTTGAGGACAAGTTATGGAGTTAATTAAAAATATTTATAAAAAGACTTTTCATGTTCCATAACTTGAGGATAAGTTATGGAACTCAATAAGAATATTTAGATCAATTCTAACAAGGAAAAATTATCATATAATATTCTATTGATCAAATCTAACTCATATAGCAAGACAATTCATATCAGATAATACAAATAATTAACCTATTGTCTTAATATTTGACAATTGTCCTTTCATTTTCATAACATATGAGTTTAATGCCATTTTAATGTATGAGACTTTTCTTTTTCCATAACTTGAGGACGAGTTATGAAGGTCATTAAAATTCAATTAGATCAATTTTTTCTAACAACTAAAACCATAAACAATATAATTTCAAGTCAACAATTTACAAGCAATTTTGTTTATCAAATAAAACAACAATTATTTTAAAACATTGGCAATTATCTTGTAGTTGGATGAGTACAAGCACTACCATATCATAAAGAAAACATTTCTAATGATCCAAAACAGTTTGTGGTAGTGTTCCCAATCGAAACTAGTCCAAGAAATTTGAAATTCTGCAAACAGAGCCTTCAACTCGTCGAGTGCATCAATAGACTCGCTGAGTTGCTCTGTTACTGAGTGGACTCGTCGAGTCTATTCATGGACTCGACGAGTTCACTAGTCAGAGGAAAAAAATTCGACTTTTTCAGCTTTGAAAAACTAATAAGCATGAAATATAATAGAAAACAATCCTAGGCTCGAATATCATTGTTGGTTTTAAGCATTATAACACTCCTATGGTGCACATGAAACCCTAAATGCTTTGGGTCTATGTTTACTCTAATTATACATGCATTTTGTTTTTCCAAATCATTCACCCTAGCTAGCCTACAATTGAAGCTATATAATAAAAACTTAGTTTGGATGCTTACCTCTTGAGTAGGTTAGAGTTCTTGACCTTTGAAAGCTTGAGCACCTCAAGTATGCTGCCTCTAATGGTTCACGGACACCAATATGCAAGAGGAGGCTTAAGAGAATAGGTTACTTATCTAAAAGAGATGGTGTAACCAATTTTGTCTCATAAGGGTTCTATGTATAGTGTGGCAAATGCTAGGGTTACACTTTGTAAACCCTAATGCTCCATGACTTTTCACATTCTTATGCTCCATGGGTTTAACCTCCATGGACTATCCATGGATTAACTTATTGGTTTAGCCCATCTAAATAATCATGGAACATTGGACCACACTACAAGAATCATTGATTTACATAATCAATCCCCATATATGTAATTAGTCTCTTTTGACCACAAAATTAATTCCAAATTAATTGTTGATCAATACTAATTAAATAATAATATGATTTCATATTAATATATTATACTTGTAATATATTAATAAATCATAAATAACCTTATTCTCAAAAGTCCATCCTATCAAATTGCACTGGTGAAGGCAACCTAAAAGGACCACGCTACAATCGGGTCAAGTACGTCCTAATTATAGTTATGGGCTTAGACACCAAATCTACACTTTAAATAAGACACAAAACCTGAAAATTAGGGTTTTCACACTTAGCTCCTGCTCGTTGAATTGGGGTCCTCCATCTCGTCGAGTAGACTCTAAAAATCACGTGGCCATTTCAATTCTCTACTCGGTGAGTTGGGTCCTCCAACTCGTCAAGTTGCTCTGACAACATGAATATAAATTAATTAAATATTATAAATAGGAGTCGGGATGTTACAATTCCCCCCCCCCCCCACACACACACACACACTAGAATCAGACTTCGCCCTCGTTGTCATTCTCTGGAAACAACTCTGGGTACTACTCCCGCATCTCGGACTCCGGCTCCCAAGTCCACTCGGATCCCTTCCGATGTTGCTACTGAAACTGAACCAAGGGCACCTCTTTATTCCTCAAGACCTTCATCTTCCTATCCAAGATCGCTATCGGTTTCTCAATGTAGTTCAAGCGATCGTCAACCTGAATGTCCTCTAAAGGGACCACTATCGTCTCATCGGCAACACAATTCCTCAGCTGGGACACATGGATGGTGTTATGCATCTGGCTCAAATCTGCAGGTAGATCAAATCGATAAGCTACATGTAACACCTTATTCCTGGTATGTAGTTAATTCAAGCATTTCTTGTGTTTTTCTCTAGGACTCGACAAGTTGGAGGCCCAACTCGTCGAGTAGAGTCGAGATTCGTGGACAGTTTAAGTGACCTACTCGACGAGTCGGAAGACTGACTTGGCGAGTAGGTGTTGTTTGGGTAAAACCTTAAATTGAGGGTTTGCACCCTATTTAAATGCCTTATATCAGCCTTCATCGTCCCTTGTACACCCAGAAGACATCATATCAAATCCTAGCCATTTTTGTGAGTTCTAAGACCATTTTGGTGCTTTTTGGTGGGTTGTGAAGCTTGAGAAGAGGAAAGGAGCTTGTGAGACCAAGGGGAAATAGGAAAATCTAGAGTTTGGAACTCATTTTTAGTTTACTGGAGGTATGAAGCTGAACCTTTGTCTATAGATCTTGATTTTGAGCCTTTTCTTTCATCTTTCTAAGCCCTAGAGGGGTTGTATTTGGGATTTAGTGTTGGAAGTTAGTGTATACTTTAGATCTAGGTCTATTTGGGGGTTTTATGGCACAAAGGTGCCCATTTTGTTTCCATGAACACGCCATGCACCTTGGAGGCCATCTTTAATGGGTTTTTGGGCCAATACCAAGTTTGGAACATTACGTGTAAAATGGACATTAGGAGGCCAAATCTATGGTTTTGGTGTGTTAAGACCCATTTAAACCGACTATATAGTGTTGGTCAAGGAAGGACTCGATGAGTTGTTCTTGGGACTCGACGAGTCTCGGTGTAAGGACCACCAAATCCTTTCTGTGGATGGGCCAATTGTTAGGAAGGAAAGTCCCGTAGATGTTTAAACGCGAATAGGGACATGGGAATCATGGGACTCGACAAGTGTATGAATAGACTCGGTGAGTCCAAGGCATTCTCCCAATCTTTTAAGATGGACTCGACGAGTTGTTTATACAACTCGGCGAGTCATAGACCGGACACATTCTTATAAGAGAGATGAACTCGCTGAGTTCAAGGAAGAACTTGGTGAGTCGGATGAAAATGGTCATGATGGTTTGAATGAAGGAGAACCCATCAAGTTCTTGCTAGACTCGACGAGTGAAGTCGGGGTTGGATCGGGTTAATGGAGTATGGACTCGACAAGTTGGTAGACTAACTCGGCGATTCAGGTCAACTGGGTGTTGACTTTGCCTGGTTTTGGTATTGACCCGGGTTAGGGTTGTATGTTCTGTTTGATGACTTGGGGGTTGTTGTGTAGAGATTGAGGAGTCGAGGAGAGCCGACCTTCATGTTGAGGACAGTTCAGACACTACAAGACATAGGTGAGTTACCTTCCAGTAGAAGTGGGTCTAAGGCACCAAGGCCGGCCCACCAGTATTTGTTAGTTGGGATGATTATCTTTGTGATAATTGTCTAGTCTATTATTGTTGGATATGTGAGTATGCTAGATTGCTAGATATGTGAGTATGATAGTTTGCTAGTTGCTATGTTATATGAGATAGTTTCAGTAGCAGGGGGACTAGTCCCCAATTCGGTCGCTAGGACCAATGGGTAGGTCGGACATCCCAGATATGTCTGACAGCATGATTATGATATGATATTATGTGTTAGTAGTAGGGGTGAAATAGTCCCCGTGTTCGGTTGAGATAGACCAGAGGGTAGGTCGGCACCCTAGAATGGCTTGACATGGGTAGGTCAGCACCCCAAAATGGCTTGACATAGGTAGGTCAGCACACCAGAATGGCTCGACATGGGTAGGACAGGCGCCCCAGAATTGCCTGACAGTATGTATGCTATGTGATTGTATGGTATGTGGTATGCGGGGGGAACTCACTAAGCTTTGTGCTTACAGTTTCACTTTTGGTTTTAGGTACCTCTTCGTTCAAGGGGAAGGAGCCGGCAGCGTAGCAGCACATCACACACACATGATTTCCGCTTAGAGTTTTATGGGATTGTACTATGATATTTTGTTACTTCAATATGATTTGGTTTTGAGACATGATACTATGGTTTTATGTATTGACATGATCTTGGAAATGTTTTGATAAACTAATTTATAAATCACTTAATTAAAAACAAAAATTTTGGCCTCCAATTTTAGGATGTTACAAGTTGGTATCAGAGCCCTGGTTTGAGGGATTTGGACACACCCTCGGGGGTGTCTGGACTCAAACCGAGGGACTAAGAAATTTTTCACAAAGAAAACAGTTTCTAAAATTTTAAGTTAAAGAATTTTAAGAAAGGGCAAGGTGTGTAATGCGTGCGACCGGCCGAGCTCAAGTAAGTCTTCCCCAAGATACCCGTACTTGTTATGTTATGTGTATGAGTTATGATTCTGAGAACTGCATGCTAGATTAGGGATAAGGATCTAGGAGGATGCCTTGTATGACTGATATATGATTCTGAGAACTGCATGCTAGATTAGGGCTAAGGATCTAGGAGGATGCCTTGTATGCCTGATATATGATTTTGAGAACTGCATGCTAGATTAGGGTTGAGGATCTAGGAGGATGCCTTGAAAGCCTGTTGTATGAGTTGTATGACAGGGATATTTAGCCAGCAGTAGGATAGCCTGATTAGGTTATGCCTTATGTGGTTACTCAATGTACGAATGATGCTTGATTTGTGCTAAAGGGGTCCTGGCTAACTTTTACTAACTAGTGAGCGGATATGTAACAGTATTCGTGAGCTAGTTAGGGAAGGGAAGTAGGGACTCCTGGTGCAACTGATGGCGGAGAGTAGGTTGGAGGGTGCCCTAGGAAAGCCTAGGATGAGATCAGTTGGAAAGGGATATTGGTAAGGGGACTTGGTGAAGTTGAGGCAATACTTGAGGAAAGTACAGATAGATGTGGAAGGTAGTATGGGCCCGTACTACTAAAAGCAGAGGATCCATACTCGTGTCAAGGAGGGTCGAGATGGAACCAGGAAACCGGGAGAGTGTGTGAGACCTCTCGGGGTATGGATGATCCTGACGTTTACATGTTTATTTTCAGTATTGGTTGTCACACGACATAGAGCAGGAGGCTCAGGATCTGGGTCAGGATCAGGATCAGGCTCGGGGGCAGGATCCGAGCAGGTTGATGACGGGCTACACGAGTTCATCACATCTGAGATCAGGAGAGGTACCCTTGAGTCGACCCCAATTACTTTCCAGTCGATCAAGGAGGGGATTATCGAGCTGATGGAGGATCACCTCTGATCTTTCAGGAGTGATTTGGCGTATGGCCAGGCGGGTACGTGCACACTGTCCTTTAAGGATTTCAGAGAGAGTGGTGTGCCAGATTTTTACGGGGATAAGGACCCCATTGCTTCTAGGAGATGGATCACAGACATTGAGTATGCGCAGTTGACGAGCTTCTGCAAGGAAGGGTCGAAGGCCCGCTTTGCTGCAGGATGTCTGAGGGATAGAGCTAGAGACTGTTGGGACTCAGTTGGTGACTCATTGGGAGCCCCAGCCGTCGAGGCTATGACGTGGTCATATTTCGCGACCAGATTCAGGGTTGAGTTTGCGTCGGCTGTGGAGCTTCAATAGTTGGCCAGGGAGTTTATGGATATGAGGCAGACGACTAAGACAGTGGCGGAGATTACTGCCAAGTTTAAGGAGAGGGCCATATTGGTACCCCAGTATGAGGGGGATGAGGAGATGCGGAAGACCCACTACCATGATATGTTAAAAGCTGATATTTGGGAGCATGTTAGCTATTCAGCTTGCCTGACCCTGGAGACCATGATTACCAGGGTGCGGGAGAGGGAGCTCGATTTGGAGCACGTCAAGAAGAGGAAAGAAGAGACTGAGCAGGTGACAGGGGTTTCGGGGAAGAAACCCAAGGGATCCGACGTTAGGTCGAAGGGCCAGTCGGGCTAGAGCCGCTGCAGGAAATACGGCAAGCCGCATGACGGAGCTTGTAGAGCGGGATCGTCGGGCTGCTACAAGTGCGGCAAGACGGGGGACTTTGGTAGGGATTGTACTGCCCCGCCCCACCAGTGCAGATGTCAGACCTGGTTTGCTTCCATTGCAATCAGAGGGGCCATAAGAAGGCCAACTGCCCTAGATTGACAGCAGTGACAGCGGCAGCGCCGACCCCAACGTTAGCACGAGTTACGGATGGCCGGAAGGCCAAGGTAGAGGCTCTAGTGGTGCGGAGCCAAGCATTTCAGTTGACATCCGAGGAGGCACGCGCTGCACCTGATGTGGTGACGGGTACGATTTCTTTCTTATGCTTTTATCTTATGTCGGTGTGATTCTGATATGTTATGTTTGTGCTCTGTTTAAGATCGTTCCATGTGAACGGTATCACAGTTCAGGTATTGTTTGATACGGGTGCTACGCAATCGTTTGACTCTCTTGCGCTTAGCAAGAAGTTTCCTGAGTCTTCGGGAATGTTGGATTGCCCTCTAGAGTTTGATATTGCGGACGACCAGTCAGTGCGAGCATCAGAGGTCTACCGAGATAGTATCTTGAGGTTGTTCGAGGAGCGTTACCTGGTAGATCTGGTTCCCATACCCTTACGGGGGAACAAGGTTATTATTGGTATGGATTGGCTAAGCCCCAATGGGGCAGTGATTGACTGCACGTAGCAGTTGGTGTGGATTAGCACCCCAAGTGGGGGAGAGCTGGTGATTCAGGGCTAGAGACCACAACGAGGACCGAATTTGTGTTCAGTAGCTGCAGCTAGGCGCTACCTTCAGCAGGGTTGCGCAGGATTTGTCGCCTATGTTATGGATACCCAGGAGGTGGGTAAGGTGATGGTGGGAGATGTGCCCATGGTTCGAGAGTTTGCGGATGTAATCCTCGAGGAGTTGCCTGGGATACCTACGAAGAGGAAGGTAGAGTTCAGGATCGACCTAGTCCCTGGTGCGGCTCCGATAGCCAAGGCACCATATCGTTGGCTCCTCCTGAGATGCAGGAGTTGTCTACACAGTTGCATGAGCTGTCAGACAAGAAATTCATTAGACCGAGCAGTTCACCCTGGGGAGCCTCGATTCTGTTTGTGAAGAAGAAGGACGGGTCGCATCGGATGTGTATAGACTATCGGGAGCTGAATAAGGTAACGATGAAGAATCGTTACCCACTTCCAAGGATCGACAACCTCTTTGACCAGCTACAGGGAGCATCTTGGTTCTCCAAGATCGATTTGCATTCAGGGTATCATCAGATGATGGTCAGAGAGGAGGATGTGTAGAAGATTGCTTTTCGGACGCGTTATGGCCACTATGAGTTCTTGGTGATGCCTTTTGGGCTCACCAATGCTCCTGTCGCATTCATGGATCTCATGAACCGTGTGTGCAGACCGATGTTGGATCGGTCTGTGATAGTTTTCATCGATGATATCTTGGTTTATTCCAAGATGCGAGAGCAGCATGAGGAACACTTACAGGAGGTTCTGGATACTTTGAGGAGGGCGAACTTGTATGTTAAGTTCTCCAAGTGTGTGTTCTGGTTGCTTGAGGTGCAGTTTCTTGGGCACCTTGTCAACCAAGACGGGATTTCGGTTGATCTGGCCAAGGTGGAGGCCGTGATGAAGTTGGAGGTTCCGAGGTCTCCATCTGAGATTCAGAGCTTCCTAGGCCTGGCCGGCTACTATCATAGATTCATTCAGGACTTCTCTAAGATATTCGTTCCCCTGACCCGGTTGACGAGAAAGTCGTGGTCTTTCGTTGGGGGCCTGAGCAGTAGGCTGCGTTTGAGACATTGAGACAGAGATTGTGTGAGGCGCCAATCTTAGCCCTATCGGAGGGCATGGAGGATTTTGTTGTATACTGTCATGCGTCCATCTCAGGTTTAGGCACGGTATTGATGCAGAGGGGGCATGTTATAGCTTACGCTTCGAGGCAGCTGAAGTCTCACGAGGCAAATTATCCGACACATGATTTGGAGTTGGGGGCTGTTGTTTTCGCCCTCAAGATTTGGTGCCATTATCTCTATGGGGTTCGTTGTACCATTTACACGGACCATAAGAGCCTGAGGTATCTCATGGACCAGCCAAATCTGAATACGAGGCAGCATCAGTGGCTTGATGTGGTGAAGGATTATGATTGCGAGATCCTCTACCACCCGGGGAAGGCTAATGTCGTGGCCGATGCACTTAGCCGTAAGGCAGCGCCGATCAGGGATATCTGTCTGAGGACGATAGTTGTGATGCCATAGTTGGAGCAGATTCGGGAGGCCCAACAGGAGGCCATGAAGAGGAACATCGGAAGAGTGAGCGAATTGTGGGTCAGGTTTCCTCCTTTTACTATGATAGCCGGGGATTATTGACTCTTCACCGTAGGGTGTGGGTCCCTTATCATGGTGGTGTGTATCAGGTATTGATGGTAGAGGGGCACAAATCTAGGTTCTCTGTCCATCCTAGGGCGATGAAGATGTATAGGGATCTTCGTCTCGATTATTGGTGGCCCTGTATGAAGAGGGACATAGCTTGGTTTGTGGAAAGATGCCTGACCTGCAGGAAGGTCACGGCTGAGCACCAGAGACCTCACGGAAAGGTCTAGCCGTTGGATATCTCGTTGTGGAAGTGGGAGGATATTACTACGGACTTCATTACGAAGCTTCCCAGGACCACGCGAGGATTGGATTCGATTCGGGTCATCATGGATCGATTGACCAAGAGCGCCCATTTTATTCCGATTCAGGAGAGTATTTCGGCCAAAAAGTTGGTCGATATCTATATCAGGGAGGTAGTGGCACGGCACGGGGTGCCAGTTTCAGTAATTTCAGACAGGGACGTGCGGTTCACTTCCATGTTTTGGAAGTAGTTTCATGACAACTTGTGTACTAGAATGCTTTTTAGGACCACTTTCACCCGCAGACGGATGGCCAGAGCGAGCAGACCATCCAGACTCTGAAGTATATGATGCTAGTTTGCATTTTAGACTTCAGAGGTAGTTGGGATACTTACCTTTCGTTGGCTGAGTTCACCTATAACAATAGCTATCATGCGAGTATTGATCGTCCTCCTTTCGAGATGTTGTATGGGAGGATGTGCAGGACCCCGATATGATGGGGAGAGGTTGGGCAGAGGGTCATGGAAAGTACCGAAGTGGTACTCAAGACTATGTAGAGGATGCAGGAGGTTCGAAGCAGGCTTCAGACTGCTCAGAGTTGGCAGAAAATTTATGCCAACAAGCGTCGGTCAGACTCGAAGTTTCAGTTCGGGGATATGGTGCTCCTGAAGGTGTCGCCATGGAAGGGTGTCATTCGATTCAGGAAGCGGGGCAAGCTGGGCCCTAGGTATATTAGACCCTTCAGGGTTATGGCCCGAGTGGGCAAGGTGGCATATAGGCTAGATCTGCCAGCCAAACTCAATCAGATTCATTGCACTTTTCATGTCTCCCAGTTGTGGAAATGCATGGTAGACGATTCAGCGGTGGTGCCTTTGGAGGATATTCGGGTCGATGACAGTCTGAACTACTTCGAGCGGCCAGTGGCACTCCTTGACAGAAAGTCAAAGGATCTAAGAAAAAAGAGAGTGGAGCAGGTAAAGGAGCAGTGGCAGCACCGAAAGGGCTCGGAATGGACCTGGGAGCCAGAGGACGAGATGATGGAGCATTACCCCGAGCTTTTTCGGGATCGAGCAGCAGACTTCAAGGACAAAGTCTAAGATAAGTGGGGGAGATTTGTAACACTCGATTCCTGGTACGCAGTTAATTCAAGCATTTCTTGTGTTTTTCTCTGGGACTCGACGAGTTGGAGGCCCAACTCGTCGAGGAGAGTCGAGATCCGCAGACAATTTAAGTGACCTACTCGACGAGTCGGAAGACTGACTCGGCGAGTAGGTGTTGTTTGGGTAAAACCCTAAATTGTGGGCTTGCACCCTATTTAAATGCTTTATCTCAGCCTCCATCGTCCCTTATACTCCCAAAAGACATCATATCGAAACCCTAGCCATTTTTGTGAGTTCTAAGGCCATTTTGATGCTTTTTGGTGGGTTGCGAAGCTTGAGAAGAGGAAAGGAGCTTGTGAGACCAAGGGGAAAGAAGAAGATCCAGAGTTTGGAACTCATTTTCAGCTTACTGGAGGTATGAAGCTGAACCTTTGTCTATAGATCTTGATTTTGGGCCTTTTCCTTCATTTTTCTAAGTCCTAGAGGGGTTGTATTCGGGATTTAGTGTTGGAAGTCTATGTATGCTTTAGATCCAGGTCTATTGGGGGGTTTTATGGCACAAAGGTGCTCATTTTGTTGCCATGAACACCCCATGCACATTGGAGGCCATGTTTTATGGCTTTTTGGGCCAAATAACCCTTGCATGTGTACCAAGTTTGGAATTTTACTTATAAAATGGACATTAGGAGGCCAAATCTATAGTTTTGGTGTGTTAAGACCCACTTAGATCGATTGTATAGTGTTGGTCAAGGATGGACTCGACGAGTTGTTCTTGGGACTCGGTGAGTCTCAGTGTAAGGACCTCCAAATCCTTTCTGTGGATGGACCAGTTGTTAGGGAGGAAAGTCCCATAGATGTTTAGACATGAAAAGGGACCTGGGAATCATAGGACTCGATGACTGTATGAACAAACTCGGCGAGTCCAAGGCAATCTCCCACTCTTTGAAGATGGACTCGACGAGTTGTTTATACAACTCAACGAGTCGTAGACCGGACACATTCTTATGAGGGAGATGAACTCGCCGAGTTTAAGGAAGAACTCGACGAGTCGGATGAAGATGGTCCCGATGGTTTAAATGAAGGAGAACCCATCGAGTTCTTGCTAGACTCGACGAGTGGAGTCGGGGTTGGATCGGGTTAATGGAGTATGGACTCGACGAGTTGGTAGACCAACTCGGTGAGTCACGTCAACTAGGTGTTGACTTTTCCTGGTTTTGGTATTGACCCGGGTTAGGATTGTATGTTATGTTTGATGATTTGGGGGTTGTCATGTAGGGATTGAGGAGTTGAGGAGAGCCGACCTTCACGCCGAGGACAATTCAGACACTACACAACATCGAGGTGAGTTGCCTTCCAGTAGAAGTGGGTCTTAGGAACCAAGGTCGGCTTACTAGTAATTGTTAGTTGGGATGATTATCTTTGTGATAATTGTCTGGTCTGTTATTGTTGGATATGTGAGTATGCTAGATTGCTAGATATGTGAGTATGATAGATTGCTAGTTGCTATGTTATATGAGATAGTTTCAGTAGAAGGGGGACTAGTCCCCAATTCGGTCGCTAGGACCAATGGTTAGGTCGGACACCCCAGATATGTCTAACAGCATGATTATGATATGATATTATGTGTTAGTAGTAGGGGTGAAATAGTCCCCATGTTTGGTTGACATAGAACAGAGGATAGGTCGGCACCCTAGAATGGCTTGACATGGGTAGGTCAGCAACCCATAATGGCTTGACATGGGTAGGTCAGCACCCCAGAATGGCTTGACATGGGTAGGTCAGCACCCCAAAATGGCATGACATGGGTAGGTCAGCACCCCAGAATGGCTTGAGATGGGTAGGATGGGCGCCCTAGAATTGCCCAGTAGTATGTATGGTATGTGGTATGATGGGGGAACTCACTAAGCTTTGTGCTTACAGTTTCAGTTTTGGTTTCAGGTGCCTCTTCGTTCAAGGGGAAGGAGCCGACGGTGTAGCATCGCATCACACACACATGATTTACGCTTAGAGTTTTCTGGGATTGTACTCTGATATTTTGTTACTTCAAGATGATTTGGTTTTGAGACATGATATTATGGTTTTATGTATTGACATGGTATTGGAAATGTTCTGATAAACTAATTTATAAATCACTTAATTAAAAACAAAAATTTTGGCCTCCAATTTTGGGATGTTACACTACCTTACCCACTCGAGCGATCACTCTGAATGGACTGATGTATCTAGGGCCCAGCTTGCCTCGCTCTACACATTTGTCTGTGGGTGATATGTGGTAGTGAAATACAACCGGGTACCCAACTCCTCATGAAATTTCTTCCTGGAACTGGAAGTAAAACGCACATCCCGATCTGACATTATCGATGTTTGCACCCCATGCCGTGCCACCACCTCTCGAATGTACTTATCGGCCATTTTTTGTGCAAAAGAGCTCTCACTTATAGCTAGAAAGTGAACACTCTTCGTCAACCAATCTAAAATCACCTATATCGCATCGACACCCCACGCGGTCCTCGGTAATTTGGTAATAAACTCCATGGATATATGTTTCCACTTCCACACGGGAATCTCTAAAGGCTGCAACTGGCCATGAGGACGTTGGTACTCTGCCATGACCCTATGACAGGTCAAGCATCTCTCGACTACCCATGCCACATCTCTCTTCATACAGGGCCACCAATAATCCCTTTTTAAGTCCAAATACATCTTGGTGGCCCTTAGATGGATCGAGAATCTCGACCTATGGGCCTCCTCCATCAAAATACGTCGAGTTCCATCCATATATGGCACACATATATTGCCGCGGAAGGTCATAAGCCCCCGACTATCCACCTCAAACTCAGAAATCTGCCCCATCACCCACTCTCTCTTATGGTTCTTTGGTCTCACGGCCACCACCTGGGCCTCTCGAATGGTATCTAAGACTGGAGTCATCACTGTCATCCTCATGCACACGTCTCAGATCAGAGCACTCGCTGCTCTACAACTCAGGGCATCGGCTACCACATTAGCTTTGCCAGAGTGATACAAAATCTCATAGTTATAGTCTTTCACTACATCCAATCACCTCCTTTGTCTCATATTTAGGTTGGGCTGATCCATAAGGTAGTTCGGGCTCTTATGGTTCGTGTGTATGGTACACCGGACACCATAAAGATATTGGTGCCAAATCTTGAGGGTGAACACCACCACCCCCAGCTCCAAATCGTGGGTGGTATACCTCTTCTCATGAGGCTTTAGCTGCCTCGACGCATCTGTTATCACGTGTCCCCTCTGCATCAACACGAAACCCATCCCTAATATAGATGCGTCAGATTAGACTACGAAGTCCTCCACCCCCTCAGGAAGTGCTAGTTGGATTAGTGTCTAAGTCCATAACTATTTTGGTATGTACTTGACCCGTTTGTGAGCATGGTCCTTTTGCGTTGCCTTCACACTGGTGACTAGACAGGATGATTGTTGAGGAGAGAGGCTGGTTTATTGTTAAGAATAATAAATTGGGGTATAAATATGATTTTTTAATATAATATATGAATAATATATTAATTTGGAATCATATTATTAATTAGCATTTAATAAAAAATTAATTAGGAATTAATTTCGGGATTAAAGGAATTAATTAAAAGTACAGGGGCTGTTTTGTAATTATTTGATAGTTGAGACTTTGGGCTATTGGATCACCTTTATTAAGGCTTGAACGAAAATCCTAGAAGAATCTAGGAGTTTTCGTCCAAGGGCTTAAGGAAAGGAGTCCATGGACTTGCTTAGGCCCTAAGCTAAGGGATTGGGGTTTCCACCTTGACACCCTAGTTAGCCTCAAGTACAAATAGCACACTAAGGCACCGGAATTCAACCACTCCTTGGAGAAACCTTACTAGGGTCTAATTTAAGATCCTCTTGCCACCCTTCCTCTCTCTCATATTCATCCTTTCACCCAAAGTGTCTTTGTGAGCCATTAGAGGTACTACACTTGTGGTACTTGTTTTCAAGAGCTAAGGAAATTCAAGGAACTAGTTGTTATTGCTATATAACAACAAAAGGTATGTATTCCATTCTCCTTTCTGGATTTCGAAAATCATAGGAGTATCCCAGGTTTCTTTTTGTGTTCATAAAGTTGTATGTCTAATAGTGAAAACATAGATCCAATTAGGGTTACATGCACACATAGGATTGTTTGTATAAAACCCATCAGTGGTATCAGAGACTTAGGTTTTTGTTTTCAATTAGATTTGATACAAATGTATGAATATGACAATTAGGGTTTACGGCTAATAAACCCTGGAGGCTTGATTTTCGAAATTAGGGTTTCTAAACCCTAGATTTCGAAATTTTTGGTAGGTTTTCCTAAACTTTTTTCTTTGCCCCCAAGATTTCGATTTTAGGGTTGTCTAACCCTAGAATTTCAAATTTTGCCTTGTCCTTTAGATAGGATTCCCAAATTTTAGGGATTTGGATAATGCCATATCTTGTTATTATCCTTGATTCCTTAAATAGATAATTAAAGATCTTATGAATTATCCCATTCCAGAAATTTTCAAATCTTAGGGGATATGGGATTAGATTAAATTAATTGTTTAATTTAATAGATAATCCTACAAGATTTAATAATTAAAATTAATTGTTTAATTTTGGATGATTATTAAATCAATGTTTTAATATTTAAAATTTTGAAATTTAACGGTTTAAGTTTTCGAAAATTTTGAATAAAGTTAAAACCTAATTGTTTTGAAAAGTTTCAAAACTTGCCCTCAAGTTTTGGAATTTAAATTGTTTGATTAAAAGGTTTAATTTTGAAAGTCTAAATTCTAAAACCCCTAGTTTTGAAAAGTTCAAATTACACCCTTATGGTTTTGTTAATTTAATTAAAAGTATAATTAAAGAGAGTTAATAAATCGATAATCATATGGTTTATATTTAATCAAATTAAAAGTGTAATTTATTAAATTAAACCACCTAGTATTTTAAAAGCGTAAAATACACCCTTATACTATATAACATTAAAAGTCTAATATTATATATGTATAACTTAAACTGCTAGTCTTACCGTTAGTAGGCCTCATTCACGATGCGTATCTATAAGGGGGATATAAGGTTATGACCTATAAAATGACCGTTTATTGGGTGTCCACTCTCACCCACCGCTTCCTTGATTGGTGGAGGGTCGTTAGCTGAACGGGTAGGATAGGGCAAACCCTTTCCATTAAAAGTATAATGAAGTATAAAGTAACTAAATGTTTTTACAAAATTCCCAATCTTAGTTACTTTAGGAAAAAGTGAATTGATGTAATTCCATGAAATTACACTTTGTGCCCTTGCGAAGACGTTAGTGGAGCGTGTGTGGTTAACCGACACACTAAATGGTTCTAACAAAAGGTAGAAAAGGGCGACTCAATGTTTGTCATAGTTCAGTGGAGCGTGTGTGGTTAACCGGCACATTGACTGTAACATTGGGGGCACCATGTAAGTTTTCATGGTCATTCACACCCTGTTTTGTGATCCTCGGCATCCCAGTCACAAATCGAGGGGCATATCGAGATTTAAACATGCCATTGAAAATTTTAATGAATCTCAAAGGATCTAGGAATTTTTCAATACATTTAAAACCTAATCTTTTTTTCGTTTTTCATGGTGGAAAATTAGTGAATCGTCATTCACTTACCTTCAAATGTTCTGCAATTTGGGTTATGGCATCACTCTCCCAAGTTGTAGAATATTGTGTTGGGTCCTAGCCTTAATATCTCATTTGGGTGATTTATTAAGGACTCAATCAATCAACTAACTTGAAAATTTTCTCCCGTTTTGTAGATGTCAAATTATGACAACTATGGTCTTCCGAAATCCCTGGAACAAGCTTTCCACATGAAGATGATATTCCACGATTTGATCGAGGAACACGAGATCATGCTTCACTTCCTCCACCTCCTCCAATTATTCTCCCTATCTCCAAGTACGAAGGCTTGAAAAGTTCAAGATCACTCAAGACCTTTTGGCAAGTAAACATGAAGATGGGAAACTTGTGTGTGCACACGTCTTAGAGATGAAGTCACACATTGATAGGTTAAGGATGTTGGGTGTCGAGATTTCAGGTGAGTTGGCTATTGATTGGGTTCTTCAGTCGCGTCCTAAATCATATAGTGAGTTTGTTATAGAGTACTATATGATGGATCATGATGTGACCCTCATTGATCTCACCTATTTGCTTATAGCTGCTGAATCAGCAATGATTTGGCATGCTGGTCAAGCAAATTTGTCTGATGACTCAAACTCCCAAACTACAATGGACATTGAAAATGGTGACATTGGAAATCCAGAAAAGGTAAACTCTGAGATAGTTCCATGTGCCATTCCAAAAGAGTCCATTTGCTTTTATTGCCAAAAGAAGGGACATTGAAGACGAAGCTGCCCTATTTACCTGAGAAATCTAAGAGATGGGAGAGTCAAGACGTATGATTTCTACTTCAGGTAAAATCCATTAACTAACTCTTTTAAGTTCCTATTCTAGATTCTTAATACATGATGTGATAAGATTACATTTTGATGTTTTGTAGGATCGAAGAATAGAGAGGACGCTTAAGGGAAGAAGTGAGCTGAATCTAATCATGAAGAAATGGATTTCGATCGCATTGCTTGAAGATTACATTCTTGAGCTACTACTTGGAGTTAGAATAGATTGCTAAGAAATATGTAATAACATAGTTTTTCAATTGAATTCCATTGTAAGGACAAATTTTTCCGCAATAAAATAAATTTTGATTTTATCTTATTTATTTATCCTTGCAATGGCATGTATGAAAAATTGATGTTTTAAGGTTTCTATTATTAGCAATAATGGATTGGATTCTTAATTAGTGATGAGTTTATAAAACTCTTGATCTATTAGATCTTATAACAGGCGAATCAAGAAAGCAATAACAGTAAGATAAAAACACAAGAATGGATCTAAATGAGTCGAATTATTAACTCAATCCTCAGCAGAGCTCGATGAAGAACTTCCGCTGTAGAGGATTCTAGGGTTACAAAAGATAGAACAATGAACGCTATGAAAAATCTCTATCAAATATTGCATTCTAGAATGCATGCAAGCATCTATAAATAATAAACCCTATAAAATAACTCACAGATGGACAGGCCCATACCAGAGACTAGACTGGACTAGCTAACGAGCCCAAGAATCAACACTAACTGGACCTAACAATCTCCCCCTTTGCGTCAATTGGAGCAAGACTATCACTTCTTCTTGCTGGGTCCAGCTGCTGGAACCTTCTTAGTGGTATCAAACAGACGAGGAATAAGAGCGAGGATTGTCTGTCTGAAGCGAATGTACCACTGTATCATATCATCAAAGTACTTCTTGTCGTCTACTGAGTTTTGCTTGCAACGATGAATGATACCCAAAACATGTTCCAGGCATGCAGTGGTGTATAGATGTTTGTCTGCCAAAGCGAACATGCATTTTTGGCCTTCGTTTCTGGTAAACATAACATAATTTCTCTTTGGGTCTATCTTCCCCGTATGCATCATGTTTAGGTCACTTGCTGAGCCAACAGGTGAGATAGTAGGCTTTTTCTTGAAGACACTAGCGATCTCCTGATCCATCTCTGCAACTTCCATTATGTAACAAACAAGTATCCTCTTGAAGTGGTCAATTATCGGACCATATTCTGCTTCATTTGTGAGAAGGATGTTGTGCAAAATTATCCAATCGTGTGGATTCAAGTTGGGAAGATGAGCAAGCGAAATGGCATGTTCGGTCTTAGCAGAACCTCTCAGCACCTTGAACCGAACGTTCGTGAAGTTTCCTTCCCGATACGGCTTGAGGACCCGAACATTGATAATCTTCTGAGCGCTCCATGTTTGATACTGTGGTTGGGCAGCCCTCAGATAGAACTCGACCAAATCCCTGTCAACTTTTGGATGAGGATGAGGGAACTCAGCAATGTTGTCAAAGGCATGGAAGATGAAGGCCTTTCGGGTCAGTGGCATGTCGAACTGAGAGTCGACAGAATTGATACGATCTAGTGAGATCACCGGTTCAAGCCACAAGATGCTTGGGGTTTTTATCGCTTCTTTCAGCAACTTCTCAAGAGTCCATGGAGGAAAAAGAGTTTTCCTACTCTCAAGAAGGTCGTGAGCCTCTTTCATCTTTCTTTCAGCTTGCTCAGCCTCTCTAGCAACCCGAGCGCTAATATCAGCATCCTTGTCACGACCTTGCTTTTTCAAGAGATCAGCAATCGTCTCTTTGTCGTCGTCACTATCTTCAGCAATTTTTTTTCCCTTTGTCTTTGACACCCGAACCTGAGGCTTGGCCTGTTGAGGGAGGTTCGGTTGTTTTTGTTGCTGTATAAGTGGGAGGCGGTTGCGATACATTCTCTCCCCCTTGTTTCGGAATGGACACGAACTCAAGGAGCCCTTCAATTTTGCTCAGGAGAGAAAGAGCAGGAGCGAGCCTTTCGGCAAGATTACGCCTGACGGAATAGTTTAATATTGGATCATGTGCTTCAAGGATGTTGGAAAGGGCTGCGTGGACATCCGAAACACATAAAGACACAATCTCTCGTTCAGATCGAAGAGATTCAATCTCCTTTTGAGAATTGGAGAGTTGAAGATTCTTGACCTTAAGAGCAGTGGTCTTTCTAGCAAGAGCGTCCATGAGAGAGTTCTCGGCAGCAAGATCTTCATGAAGCTTGGTTAGGCGCTCCTTAATGGTCGCCTTAAACGCTGAGTTGTCGTCGGTTAGAGTTTGACGAAGAGTGGCGAAGGACATCAGTTCTAAGGTAACTGAGGTAGCCAGCTTGTTGACAATCGGGTCAAGCTTCGTTTTAGTGGCATCGACAGTTTCCTGTAGAGACTGCAAAAGAGAGGAGGCATCAGTAAATAGTTTTTCGACTTTTTCGGTCGCAGCAGCATAGGCTTTGGTGGAGGCGCCAATCGTGGCAGTGGCTGAGCTGAGGGAGGCTTTGTGAGCTTTAGAGAAAACATCAACGATCTTCTGAATAGCATCCTCAGAGATGGTAGATTGTGATGAAGAAGAAGAGGAAGCAATGAGCAAATCAATCTTCTCGTGAAGCTCCTTGAGATGCTTCTTGGTGACGGGAGCATCATCATCGTCGTCACTTTGAACCTAATACGGACTGTAATAGACCGAATCAAATGTCGTTTCCTCCCCACAAAGAAATTGTTCTTCATCCTCTGCGGTCTGAGCATGAGATGAGGGTGGAGGTGAGGGTGGAGGCTCAGTTGTGGAAGTAGTTTCGGGTTTTGATGTAGGTTCGGTAGTGGGAGTGGGTTCGGGTGCTTTAGTAGGAGCCCCTGTATCAGATACGTTGGTTCTTACTTCAGCGGTTGTTGTGGTAGCTTCAGTGAAAATTGCAGGAGGTACTGGGATAGAAGTAGGTGGTATTTGAGTGGTGGAGGTTATGGGGGGAATAGAAATAGGAATGGTGATTGGTGGAGAAGAGATAGGTGAATTGGAAAAATGTACTTCTGGGGTAGGCAATCGTGGAGGAGTGTTACCACGGGGGGACTCATCAGAGTCTGAATTTTCTTCCTCAGATTCGCTTGAGGAGGAAGCAAGTATCAGCTTTCGCCTTGGTTGGGTTTTTCTCTTCTTCAGTAGAGGGGATTGAGCAGCCTTGGTGGTTTTACGTTTCTTGGGAGAAGGGCCTTTTACTCCCTTGCCAACCTGCTTGTCTTTTCCCTTTTCATTTTTCTTTCCCCTTGGAGCGGGCTTATCAGCTTCGTGGATGGATTTGATCATCTCAGGAGTGAGCTCTCTAGGACCAGAGCGACGAAACTCCTTGTAAGTTCGGATGATACGGCTGTCGGCAGGAACGTCTCCAAACATCGACTCAGGGATGGAGCCAATGAACTGAAATTTGGATACATCGGAGACTATTATCTTCGTGGTATGGAAAGTACCAATCGAAGAGAGTGTAGAATCAGAAACAATGGGGACGTGATACTTGTCCATCACCCATTTTGTGACCAACGTCCAGAATCGAGCGTAGGAGATCTCGGAGTGTCGAGACGTAGATGCAAGGCTCTGGATCAGTTGCTGCCATAACACCGACCCATAGTCGAGGTTGATTCCGTTGTATACCCCATAAAGAATCGTGATGAACAGACGACTCGCTCCGTCTGAACCGGCACTACGTTCTGATAACCCCTTGAATAACACTGTAAATAACCCGTTCCACTGTGGAGGCAGGCACGATTTCTTGAACTTAGTGACCGTCGTCAGAACCTCTGTGTATCCCATGTTATAGAACATAGAAAACAGGCGACCCACTGGAATTGAATCAGGATTAACCCTAGATGAATCGGGTTCAAACCCTAAAAGTGAGCAGAATCTTTGCTTGGAAATGGACGCCTTGTGATCAAGAATGTCGAAGAAAATTCTATCGACAGACTTATCTTAATGAGCAGTGGCAAAGATTTGGGATAAACATTCCATTGGAACAGCTTCAACTTTGGTGAGAGCGGGAGCAAGCGGCGAGTATTTGAGGCATTCGATGATCGGGAACATGAAGGCATCGTAAACATGGGGAGTAAGATTAATGATCAAACTCTGTTGGGGACGAATCGGCACGATGTGGGAGGTGGCATGAACTGAAGATGAATCCGCCATTTGAAGTGAAGAAGTTGGGAGAGATGATGAACAGTAGAATACTTAAAGCTTTTCTTGCTCTCTGAAGTTTGGGTGCAGTAAAGAGGTAAATAATGGTTGAAGTTACCTTTTATTTTGTGGCGAGAGGAGAGAGAAGAATCTGTTCCCAAATCTTCGAGGAAAATACGAAGGGTTTTTCGGAGGTGATTGATGTGTGACAGTTGGTAGCCCCGATCATTACGCAAGAGAGAGAAAACGGTCGCGATTCACACGCCTTCCCATCAAGCGCTGTTTTAAACGAAACGGTTCCACTTCGCACGCCTGTCATTCAAGCGCCGTTTGAAAATCAAAGCGATTGGACTCCCGCCTGAGTCAGCATCTTATCCCTTTAGAGGGAACGTCAGCTTAAAGCCAAAATGACCACGTGTAATAATGTGAGCCACACCTCTTTTTAAAAAAAATTGCCTTGTAAGTAATGAAACCAGAATTATGGAAAATCAAAAAGATTTCCGTGCTGAGTGTGTAAAAGAAAAAGAAATAAAGCAACACATATGAGGGAAATTGTGATGTCAATAAAGACACAAAACAATGGATCCCGGGCACGAATCACGTCCTTCAAAGTCAAGAGAGACCTTAAAGTGTTTGTGTGGTTTCCCGTTGAATAACGATCAGACACTTATTGAGAAGTGTTGAAAGGCTTCTTTTAATCAGGCTAATTGGGGTGGCTTTCGCTTCAGTTCAGAATTCATGTTCCTGACATAAGACATAAATCGAACGAAGTACTTGTGAGACCAATGTAGTCTGTTGAACAAGTAGGTTTGAAAAGAATCTAAGTGGCATCGTGAAAATATTTTATGTGAAATCTCAAAGAAAAAAATAAAACCGGATTCCAAGGGAAGGAATGTTATGGGATTTAACAATTTCATAGGAATCACACAAAAAGAAATTAGAGATTTCATGTTACATCCCCATGGATAAGTTCGTCAACTCGTTAGTAAAAGCTAGAACAAAGTTGATTGTTCACCGTCAATGCATAGTAGGTATTGAATTGAGGGTTTCACTTAGAACGTATTGGCACGAAGCTAAGATCATGAACACAGAAATTGTGTAACCGTAAACCTCAGTGGTAATTTCTGAGAGTCTCAAGGGTTACGTGTATGAAGCGAATGAGATGGAGAAAAGTAGTGTAGATGGTGTAAAGAAACCAAAGTACCTCTGCTATTTAAATAAGGAACAAGCAGAAAACTCTTATCTCATGTGAGAAGAGAGTAAGGTAGCTCATGATTAGAATAAATATAAAAGCCTAATTGGGAAGCCAAGGTTTGTCTATACCAAGTCAGTAAGGCTATTATTCAGAATCGGGTGAGGCTTTGGACACATACAGCAGCATGCTTCTAGGGACACTTAACTAATGAAAGAATTTGCCCACAAATATCCACAAAAAATAAACAAACACAAAATAAATAAAAATTGTTTTTGGAATTTTTGATTTAGAGAAAGAGAAAATAAAATAAAATAAAGACACACAAAAGAAATGAGACACAAAAAAAAATTATCGTACAAATAAGAATAAAAGAAAATGTTTTTGGAGTTGTTGAAAAGAAAAAAATTTGGAACAAAACAAAAAAATTGGAACCGAACCCGAGCGTTCAGTCTATTTCGGTTGCAAAAAAAAATAAATTTGAAAAAGAAAAGAACTTTTAAAAAAAACTTTGACAATAAAAAAAAACTTTGAAAATGAGAGAGTGATGAAATATGAAAAGTTTACAACCAAAGAAACTACCTTTGAGTGACAAGCGAAGATAAGAGAATAGGACCGAACCCGAGCGTTCGGTTCATTTCGGCACACATGTGAACCGAACCCGAACGTTCGGTTCATTTCGCTTCCAATTTTTAGTTTTGAGAAGTAGTTTTTGGTACTGACTTCGATTCCATCATTCCTAGCCCTTGTAGAATTTTATTGAAAGTTGCTTCAGGAAGAGCTTTGGTGAAGATATCGGCCAGTTGATCAGTGGTTCGAACAAAGTGAATTTTGACGTTCCCATCTTCCACATGATCCTTTATAAAGTGATACCTCAGTGTTATATGCTTGGTCTTGGAATGTTGCACTGGGTTATGACAGATCCTAATTGCACTTTCTAAATCGCAATATAGTGGGATCTTTTTCATATTAAGTCCATAGATCCAAATCACTTGAGATGTACAGGAGGCAGCTGCTATGTACTCTGCTACGGCTATAGACAGAGAAACACATGTCTGTTTCTTTGATTGCCAGCTAACCAACTTCCTATCTAGGAATTGGCAGCCTCCAGTGGTGCTTTTCCTGTCTAAACCACAACCTCCAAGGTCTGCATCTGAGTAGGCTTGAACGAAGAAGCCTGAGTTTGATGGATACCATAGACCGAGGGAGGTGGTTCGTTTCAGATACCGGAGTATGTTTTTCACTGCAAGCATATGTGGTTCACGAGGATTCGCCTGAAACCTAGCACAGTAACACACATAAAACATTATATCAAGCCTGCTAGCAGTTAGGTACATTAAAGAACCAATCATCTGGCAGTATAACGTGATATCGACTGCCGGTTTTTCTAAGGATGGTGTGAGCTTGGTGCCGAATGCCATTGGAACTTTGACCTTTGAGACTCCCATCATGCCGAATTTAGCAAGAAGAGTCTTGGTGTATGCTTCCTGGTTGATAAAGATGCCTTCGGGTCCCTGTCTAATGTTTAAACCAAGGAAAAAGTTAAGCGGACCCATTGAGCTCATTTCAAATTTAGTCTCCATCAGCTTTCTAAATTTAGCTGTTAAGCTAGGATTCGTTGAGCCAAAGATGATATCATCGACGTAGATTTGAACTATCATAAGGTGGTTACCTTCCTTCTTACGAAAGAAGGTTGGGTCAACCGAACCTTGTTTTAATTTTGACATCTTTAAGAACTTAGTTAGCATTTCATACCATGCCCTAGGTGCTTGTTTCAGACCGTAAACCGCTTTGTCCATAATATAATAGTGATTAGGGTACTTTTCATTCACAAAACCTGGAGGTTGCTCCACATAAACCGTTTCTTCAAATTCTCCATTCAGAAAGGCGCATTTTACGTCCATTTGATAGACCTCGAAATTCTTGTGTGCAGCGTAGGTAAGAAATATTCGAACAGATTCTAGCCTAGCTACCAGAGCAAAGGTTTCTTCGTAATCAATTCCTTCTTCCTGGCAGTATCCTTTCACCACGAGACGAGCTTTATTTCGAATTACATTGCCTTCCTTATCCATTTTGTTTCTGAATACCCATTTGAGACCAACGACTGAGGCATCTTTAGGAGTTGGAATAAGGCGCCAAACCTTGTTTCTTTCAAACTCATTGAGTTCATCTTGCATGGCTTGTACCCAATCGGAATGATCAAGAGCTGTGTTAACAGTCTTTGGCTCAACTTTGGATACGAAAGAATTATACTTGCAGAACTCTACTTTGGAGAATAGAGAGGATTGCTTTGCCTTCAGTTGGGATCGGGTCAGAACCTTTTCAGAGACATTACCCACTATTTACGATATAGGATGATCTCTAATCCATTTAATAAGAGGAGGATAATTTGGATCATAAGATGGATCCAATTCGGCGTTGACCATTTTTTCCAATTCAGATTGACTATCGTCATCGTAGAACATATCGAAATTCTCCCCCTCGACTGATGAGCTCTCAGGTGCAGCAGAACTCTCAGGTGTAGCTGGACTTTCTGGTGCTGCAGGACTTTCGGGTGTAGCAGAGCTTTCGGGTGCTACAGGAATTTCGGGTGTAGCAGGAATAGAATCCTTCCCCTGAAAGTGTGAGTTTGGTTGATTTGAAGGAAATGGATTCTCCCCCTCAACTGAAGTACCTTGCTGAGGAGGTTCGTTTGGAACTTTTTCTCCTTCACCCATTTGTTTAGCTGCATCTTCGACGATTTGCTTCAGATGGTCGATTTTGTTGTCTGCTGCCTTGGCTTCTGAGAGAGTAGCTTTCTTAGGTTCATCGAATAATTCCACAAACTGATCAAACAAATTAGCGATCGTGACAGTGACTTGACCTGTTTGAGAGAAAATCTCTCCAATAGTTTCTTTAGTAGCCTTTAGCTTCTTGACGTAGTTATCATCGAAAGTCACATAATATGTTTCTTCGATCTTCCTAGAATGCTTATTTAAGACTCGATAAGCTTTTGAAGTAAGAGAATATCCCAGAAAAATTCCTTCATCAGCTTTAACGTCAAACTTGTTACGATGTTCTTTGGAGTTGAAAATGAAACATCGTGAACCGATCACATGGAAGAATTTTACGTTCGGCTTCCTGTTATTGATGATCTCATAAGGAGTAAGAGAGAAACGCTTGTTGAGATAAGACCTGTTCTGCGTAAAACATGTTGCAGCAATAACATCAGCCCAGAAATATAAAGGAAGAGAAGCAAAACTTAGCATAGTTCGGGCCGCCTCACACAAGGATCGGTTTCGTCTTTCAACAATTCCGTTCTGTTGAGGCGTGTAGGGGGCTGAGAAGTTGTGACTGGTTCCTTTTTCTGCCAAAAAGTCTTCAAATTCTTTGTTCTTGAACTCCAGTCCATTGTCGCTCCTAATGTTGCGAACGACTTTTCTCAGTTGCACTTCAACTTGCTTGATGAACATCTTTAGCTTAGGAGTAGCCTCAAATTTGTGCTTCAGAAAAAATACCCATGTAAAACGTGAGAAAACATCAACAATAACAAGAATATACTTGCTACCGCCAATGCTTTCGATTGATGATGGACCACACAAGTCGATGTGAAGCAACTCAAGTGGTTCAACAACTTTTGTGTTTATAATGGATGGGTGACTTTGACGACTTTGTTTCCCCATTTCGCATGCAGCGCACAAGTGTTCTCGATCAAACTTGAGCAATGGAAGACCTCGAACATGACCTCCAGTAACAAGCTTGTTGATGTCTTTGAAGTTGAGATGTGAGAGCCTTCGGTGCCACAACCAGCTTTCGTCAGAATGAGCTTTGGACAAAAGACATATGGCTGGATTTCATTTGATTGGTTTGAGATTGAAAGGAAACATTTCGCCTTTTCGGTCTGATTTAAGAATAACCCTTTTTGATTTCTTCTCTATGATTTCTGAACCTTCATCGTCGAATCAAACTTTGAGACCGGTACCTCCTACCAGTTGAGATACACTGATGAGATTATGCTGCAACCCTTCAACGTACGCCACCTTTCTTATTGTGAAGTCTCCATTGTTTATCATCCCATAACCCTTCATCGTTCCATAAGAGTTGTTGCCGAACTTGACATTCCCACCATTTTGAAGAGATCGAAACTCCCTTAGCTCTTCCTTCCTTCCTGTCATGTGACGTGAGCAGCCACTGTCAATGTACCATTCTTCGTCGAACTGCTCGTCACTTATAACCTGCAAAAATTAAGTAGATTTGGGAACCCAAAGTTTCTTGGGTCCACGTGAGCCTTTCATAGGAACAGGAATAGTAAGAGAAAGATCAACAAGATATGTTCTTTTTATTAATGTTGTTTCATATTTCCTCTTAATAGTGAAAACTTTGATTTTGTTAGGGTTTGCTACAGACGTTTTGGTTTCAGATTTTGGTGTTTGGGCATTAGTCTGCTTTCGGTCTTCCTGGACTGAGGAAATCTTCAATTTTCCTTTCAAGTTCGTTGATGATTTTGAATTTTGTGTAGGAACAGAATTGGGTTTAGAAGAGAATTGAGAATGAGAAGAATTAGAATGGGAATTTCTTCTGACTTGCGGTTCGAAATGACCCTTTTGTTTATGGTCATTGGAGGGACCGAACCTGGATCTTCGGTAGCTGTTGCTCTCGAGACCGAACCTGTCCTTTCGGTTGTTGTTGCTTTCGGGACCGAAAGTCTTTTTCTTTGACTTAGAATCTCTATCATGGTAAGAGTAATGAGCATTTTGAGATCGCCAAAACTGCTTTCTCTCTGAGAGATTCTTTTTGTATCTTAGGTTTCTCTGCTGCTTTTGATTTTTCACCTGTTTCGGTTGTCTATGGATATTAGCTTTTTGTTTCAGCTTCTTGGCAGCCGGTTCACACTTCATAGTTGAGGTTTCACTTGTGGAGGTGACTTCTTCTACAGGTATTTCTTTTGTGCCACTTGTACTTGGTACGTCAAAGTTGCCAGGCTTATTCAACGGCTCTGGTACATATCTTCCTTTTGTTTTCCAGGACGTTCGCTCTGACAGACCAACTGTTTCGTCGGCAATATCTATAGGAGCTGACCAAAAGAACTCATCACAACCATCTACGTTATCTTCGTTCACAATGGCAGTGAGTTCGGCTGTTTCATGTTCGGTTACTCATGTGACCTTGTACACTTGATTTGGTGTAGTTCTAACCTTCTGAAACACAAGAGCTTTTTCTTTAAGGGTTGGGGACTTATTCTTGGACAAACGAGCGAATTCCACGGAATTTTCAGAAATTAGATTTTTGTAGTTTTCGGGTTCGCTCTTTACAAACTCAGAGCATTCAACTTCAACCTCTACAGAAATTTCACTCATATCATCGTCCTCATTAAGTTCAGATGCGTTTTCAACATCAATTTTATTTTCTGAACTTAAATTGGCACTCAATGAGTCGAATTTTTGTATGGTTTCGGTCCTCAGTTTCAGCTTATCGTTTTCTTCCAAAAGATTTTTCAGCATGTCTTTATGGTCTTTGGACTTTATAAAAGATTCTATTTTGTCCAGACCATACATATAAGTAGGATTCACATCATCAGAAGATACAACACTTTCACAGTTGTATGCTTTAGCATCGATTTCATCCTCTTTAAACTCAAGAAAGGGTAAAATCATGCGATGTATTTTCTGCCTTATTTCACAATTCAGATGCAGTTGAGTAATGTTAGCATAAAGTCTTTTCGCAATTAAACAAAAAACATTTCTTTGTTTTAAAAGTTTCAAATTGTCTCTTTACAAATAAATGTTTTCATCCTTAGACTTAATCAGCTCCGACTCCTTCTGCTCAATCCACATCCTTCGCTCCTCACTCTTGGATGACACCCTGCTTATTTGGTCAGTTAGGTTAGAATTGGTGACCCGTGTTTGAGTTAAACAACTATCCAGATTTGAGATTCTTGAATTTAAGTTATTTAATTCCTTTTCATATGATTTCTATGGAATTTTGAACGAAATAAAAAGAGATTGTACCTTCTTGATCAATTCATCAAGTTCATTGATCTGCACACTGAGAGGTTTCGCTGTGAAGCATAAGTCCTCTCGCTCCTTGGTGTCCTCATTTCCACCATCTCTATTGTATCCCCTCATGTGAGATACGTCAGTCACCATGAGACACTTTCCATTGCTTTCACCACCTCTTGCGACATACGCCTTTCCATGCGAAGGCTTTCTCACCTCATCATCTTCTGAGTCGGTCGACCACACCTGTACGCCACCGAACTCGTCATCCTCTGCCGAACCCTATACAATAAGAGCATTCATAGAAGGATTAGTAGCAGCTTTCTTCCTTTTAATCTCTTCTAGCTTTTTCATTAGGATTGCCTCCTCATCTTTCTCTGCCATTTTCTTCAGAACAATATCTTTGGCATAATGATTCTTTCCTCCACAGTAATAGCAGCTGACACCAGAATCTCCTTCAACCTTCGCCTCTTTCTTTGGTTCTTCAGTCTTCGGCTCCTCCCTTACTTTTTCTGAACTATAGCTTCCCTGCCAATTTCTGTTCTTATTTAAAGGAAACCTCTTCTTGATGAACCTTTTTGGATTGGACACCATCATAGCGTAATCTTCTGAAGTTAGATCGTAGTCTTCCAGGTTCAGATCTTCATCTTCTACTACATTCTTGCTTTTAGACAGGAGGGCCAAGGACCCCAAATTTGAGCCCACACTCTTCTCTTGCATCACTATCTTTTCTTGGGGTTTCAGAATTCCCACCAGTTTCGCCAACGAATATGACTTGAACTGCTCGCGAGCTTTAACTGTAGACACAACAGCTCTCCATTCGGATCTTAAGCCATTCAAAAAGGTGACCTTCTGTTCAATCAGCTTCCTTTCGATATCATGTTTGATCATCTTGCTAAGAAGATGATTGAAGCGATCAAACATGTGAGTGACGGACTCATCGGAATTTTGCTTAAATTCCCCAAACTCAAACAAAAGCAAGGTCTGAATAGAGTGCTCTAAATCTTCATCTGTGGAATATAGCTCTCGCAGCCGATCCCAGATTTCTTTAGCGGTACTGCAGGAACTCACCAATCTAAACGTGTCAGACTGAAGAGCGAATCGGATCGGTCTCAATGCTTTGATGTTGCACTGAAACTTCTCCTTTTCGTCTTGAGCAACGTCTTTCACATCTTTTAACAGATCATTATACTCTTTCTGAGTTTTAATGATTCTGGATGTTCCTGAATGAGCAAATGGTCCAGACACAATAGCTTCCCATATAAGATACCCATTATCTTCAGATCCGATGCCATAGTCTTTAAAATGATGCGCCCATACCGCGTAATCCTGAGTGTAAAGAATTGGAATCTTTGTTGTGGATCCAATACTATTTGAGATGTTGATAGGATTAGATTGAGAATCTTCCATGCTTGATCGTTTAGCCTGTTGCAAGATCAGACTTGTAATATGTAATATTACGGCAAATGAATAAATAATGAGATACGTCAATTATGGAGTGACGGCTCAATAAATATCAGTTAATGCGGAATAACCCTAATCACTTCTTTCACAGAAGAGATGTGTATGAATTACACAGCCTCCTGCTCTGATACCAATTGATGAGTTTATAAAACTCTTGATCGATTAGATCTTATAACAGGCGAATCAAGAAAGCAATAACAGTAAGATAAAAACACAAGAATGGATCTGAATGAGTCGAATGATTAACTCAATGCTCAGCAGAGCTCGATGAAGAACTTCCACTGTAGAGGATTCTAGGGTTACAAAAGATAGAACAATGAACGCTATGAAAAAACTCTATCAAATCTTGCGTTCTAGAATGCATGCAAGCATCTATAAATAATAAACCCTATAAAATAACTCACGAATGGACAGGCCCATACCGGAGACTAGACTGGACTAGCTAACGAGCCCAAGACGCAACACTAACTGGACCTAATAATTAGGTTATTTGTGGAAGTGTCGGAAGTTTACCAAATAGTGAGAGTTTCTCGTCACCCAAGTTTCAAGTGGATAAAAACTTGGAATCATGCAACGTGTATTGTATGATGAATGAAAAACTTTCACATTTGGGAAATTTAGACTAATTCATTGACAAAGTGTCAATTGAAGGACTAAAAGATCGAGTACACTAGATGGTACGTTGATCAAGTCTACCACAAGAGCAACAAAGATATTCGTCATGATTTACTAAAGTCTAGTAAATATGGTTATACTTATAAGATTAAGTATAATTTTGATTTGATTGAAAGAGTTTCAATCAATTGCAGAACAAATAAGAAGAATCAAGTAGGAAGAAAGATAAAAGTTTCTCTATTCTAAGAAGAATGGAGAGTATCTTTTATTGTGTTTTATGATAAGTATTAATGATTAAGAACTATTTCTCAAATGGTCCTCTAAGTGAGTCTTAGTACATATGTATGTCTAAGAAGAGGAATCAAGAATTATAGAAATGGTTAAATCAAGAAGTCAATCATAATTCGTTCCAATATCAAGTCTTACAGTCAAGATTGTGACTTGAGTGAAAAGTCTTAAGTAGGTTTATAACACTCATCAAATGTGGAATTTGGAAAAGTTTTCTTATTCTGGCACATTTGAAATTGGTTGGTTGTGATGTCTTGGATAAGACAAAGACCAACTAGGACCAATTTTGTGAAGTGTTTTGTCTTGATAAAAGCTACACTAACTCTTGAATATTTGTTTATCAAGAAAAGCTTCTTGACAAGAGAACCTTATATGTCAAGGAGTCAGTGGGAGTCTTAAATGTCTTGAAAAGTTTCAAGAACAAATTCAAGAATAAACCTAGTTGATCATCACTAACGCACGACTTGAGGTTTATAACCTATCGTGATTGACATACTCTAGTTTATGTTCCATTCCATTTGAGTTAACTATGTGTGTGAGTTCTATGAGTTCTCATTTGAACGCATAGAGGCAAGCACCTTGATCAATGGAAAGTACATTGATAAGTAAGGGTGACATGCTTAATAACCTGGAAGCAATGATGGGCACTCGTGCTGCCATGTGGCAGGAAATTTAGATTGAACAAGTTTTGTCCATATGAGATGGATTTGTCACAAACATTGTCTTATGATTGTTTTTATGACAAATTTACATGAATAGGAACGCATACATCATAAAATCTAAGTGTCATAAGGTTTCCCTCCTTCGCGAAAATGATTGTGGGGAAATGCGTTTACTAAGAGAGATTTTAAGGAGATAGCAGTTGTGTAAATTGTATTCTCAAATTCTATTATGATTACAGCATCCCTCTTCATAGTTCAAATTGTGAGATTTGACAATTAGTCTGAACATTAGGGACTTAGTAACATCAGTTATGAATTTGTTTAGACACGCATGTAAGCTTTCTAAGAAAAGGTGTATGAGTTTAAGAAGCTTAGATAAAGGATTATCAAAGCATCTGATATTAGAAATATGAACTTAAGGAATTTAATAAGCATTGTTTTCTGGAAGTTCAACTGTTTTCTGAATACATGTCAAATCTAGTGGAAGCATAAGTGCTATGCCAATAAGGAAATAATCATCATGTTAGTGGGAGCATGATTATTATGGTAAGTATTTCAAGTTAGCAATATTAATTATAGAAAACAAGAGTTATACTTGGCAAAGTCGTAAGGTTTGCAAAGTTGTTTTGCTATAATTAAGGGAGAGAACATTATGCTTCAATTAAAATCTAAACACTTAGATTGTGGAATGTTAATAAACTTAGTCAAGGATTCATAGTGCATTCTCAAAATTTGATTATGATTACGACATCCCTCTTGATAGTTCGATTTCTGAAAACATGGCACATAAAATAAAATGTTATGGCAGAAGACTGATAAAGTATCATGTCTTTAGGAGAGATATTATGCATCATGTCCCATACGCTTCGGGTATAGGAACAATTGCATATGCTATAATATTTAACCATTCTAAAAATTTTCCAAATGCCAAGGGCATTAAGAGGGAAAATGGACTAGAACCGGTTTTGACTAAAATAATTAAACAACTATCAAAGGACAATCCAAAGTTCGCTGAGGATTGGTCGCTTGTGAGTAGTTGGAAGTATAGTATTGGATGGACCATATCGACATTATTATGAATAGATAAGATTCTATTTAGAATGAGTTGTCATATGGAAAATATGGAAATGTTTCCATAATTGGGAGTTGGAAATTAAGAATTTATGTCTAGATTAGAAAATTTTATGTAAAAAGGATATTCAAAGGAATGTACTTTGAGTGAGAGACATCACATCTATAGAATTTTTTTGTAACAATTTCTGATAGAGTACCTTGTGATTTCATTGGCCAAGTCTTTGTGACTTTTGTGCTGTGACTTCACAAAAGGATCCTTGCATAAAATATTAGAATTTGACATATTCTAAAAGTGGCAAGAATTTGGTATTCCTACACTAATTATAAGGATTGGGGATTGTGAAATGATTTTCACTAGAAAAAAATTTCAATTGATCTATCTCACAAAGTATGGACCATAGGAAACCAAAGTGTGCATGCTTGGAGCATGGGACAATTGTGGTTATAATTCTAGTAATAAAATTGATTATATGTAACATTAAACAATGGATAATGAGTAATCAATATGGTGATTAAAGAAAGGTGTTTTATTTATACTCACAAGTTTGGGGTCATATAGCATTATGTATTATCATTGTGTTTCTCTTTGCATGTTTTGACTTCCAGAATAATTGGGTTATTCGAACCTCGATAGTCGGTCATACATTGGGATTAGGTATGAAGGAAGACTGTCCTGAATCTGTCTGTAGATTGTCTAAAGAGTTTAGACATAGCACAAGTTTGCTGCAGAGTTCATGAGTGCTTTGATAAGATTAGAGTATTGGATTAAACCCACGCTCACAAAAATCACTTCATGGATTTTATCATGAGTGATTGTGAGTCGATAATATTGTATATTCTTGAAACCGAGACGTGTGAGTTGTTATTTGTTGGTCTGTTGCACATTGATGACAAGTAAACGCACTAGTAACTTAGTGTTATAAAACTTATTGTTGTGTGTGATTCGAAGAGTGAGTACAAGCAAGCATTGAGTCAAAGTTTATCCGTTCCCTTTTTCCCAAAGTGGGATAAAAGTGGGCCCCTCGATGATTTAGTGATTAAACCCTAAGCGCTTGGCGAAGCCGAGACTAATTTGATGTGTTCAAGTGTAGTCTGTTGTCAGCCGTCATAAATCAAAAATTGGGAAACAACACATAGACTGAGAGAATGATTTCAATCCATGTCTCACGACTATGCAATATCAAGAATTCAGGAATATATGATCCCTTATCTAAAGGACACGCTTTTGATATGATCAGAGTTGACAGCGGCTTTTGAAAGCTACGATTGTTGATCATGTTCTGAAGTCATACGTAGAATAGTTATTAGACTTATCCAAGTGGGAGACTATTGGATTAGTGTCTAAGTCCATAACTATTTTGGTATGTACTTGACACGATTGTGAGTATAGTCCTTTTGGGTTGCATTCACACTGGTGACTAGACAGGATGATTGTTGAGGAGAGAGGCTGGTTTATTGTTAAGAATAATAAATTGCGGTATAAATATGATTTGTTAATATATTATATGAATTAAATATTAATTTGGAATCATATTATTAATTATTATTTAATCAAAAATTAATTAGGAATTAATTTCGGGATTAAAGGAATTAATTAAAAGTAAAGGGGCTGTTTTGTAATTATTTGATAGTTGAGACTTTGGGCTATTGGATCACCTTTATTAAGGCTTGAACGAAAATCCTAGAAGGATCTAGGAGTTTTCGTCCAAGGGCTTAAGGAAAGGAGTCCATGGACTTGCTTAGGCCCTAAGCTAAGGGATTAGGGTTTCCACCTTGAAACTCTAGTTAGCCTCAAGTATAAATAGCACCCTAAGGCACTAGAATTCGACCACTCCTTGGAGAAACCTTACTAGGGTCGAATTTTAGAGCCTCTTGCCTCCCTTCCTCTCTCTCATATTCATCCTTTCACCCAAAGTGTGTTTGTGAGCCATTAGAGGTACTATACTTGTGGTACTTTCTTTCAAGACCTAAGGAAATTCAAGGAACTAGTTGTTATTGCTATATAACAACAAAAGGTATGTATTCTATTCTCCTTTGTGGATTTCGAAAATCATAGGAGTATCCCAGGTTTCTTTTTGTGTTCATAAAGTTGTATGTCTAATAGTGAAAACATAGATCCAATTAGGGTTGCATGCACACATAGGATTGTTTGTATAAAACCCATCAGTGCTAACAGTGGAGCTTCACAAAATCTTTGGCGAAGAGTCTCGAATGAAGCCTGCTGCTCGGGCCCCCAAACAAAAGTAACACCCTTCCTGGTCAATCTAGTGAGAGGAATGCCAATTTTGGAGAAATATCTGATAAACCTCCAATAGTAGCCTGCCAGACCCAGAAAACTCCTAATCTCGAATGGGGATCTCGGCACCTCCCATCGCATGAGTGCCTTAATCTTCGCCGAGTCGACCAAAATCCCATTCTGGTTAACAAGGTGTCCGAAGAACTAGAACTCTCGTAACCAGAAATCACACTTCGAGAATTTGGCATAAAGCCTCTCGATCCTCAATACTCCAAGAATCTCCCGAAGATGCTCCTCGTGCTGTTCCTTAGACCTCGAGCACACCAAAATGTCATCGATGAACACGATCATCGTCCTGTCCAACATGGGCCTGCAGACCCGGTTCATGAGGTCTATGAATGCTGCCAGTGCATTGGTGAGTCCGAAAGGCATCACCACAAACCCGTAGTGCCCATAACGAGTCCTAAAGGCCGTCTTCTGGATATCCTCCTCGCAAACCCTCATCTGAAGATACCCAGATCTTAAATCAATCTTGGAAAACCAAGTCGCCCCCTGCAACTGATCGAATAAATCATCGATCCTTGGTAGTAGATAACGGTTCTTGACCGTCAGCTTGTTCAACTCCCGATAGTCGATGCACATCCGGTGTGAACCATCCTTTTTCTTGACAAAAGGAACGGTGCTCCCCACGGTGAGCTACTAGATCTAATAAAACCCTTCCCCAGCAGCTCCTGGAGCTACGAGGATAACTCTTGCTCTCGGGAGATGCAAGGCGATAAGGTGCCTTGGCAATAGACGTCGCACCCAGTATCAAATCAATCCATAACTCCACCTGCCTCTCGGGAGGCACACCGACAATTCCTCAGGGAAAACATATGGGAACTCACACACTACCGGAACATTAGAGATAGAACTCGGCCTCTCAGTGGCCACTCTTATATCCATCACATATGTTAAAAAGCCCATGCACCCCTACTGTAGACTCTGCCTCGCCCTGGCGGCAGAGCAAAAAGCTGATCCAGATTTCATCCCCTCACCATACAGAGTAGGTACTCCCCCACTAGGGTCTCGTATGGTCACCATCTGACACTTACAATCAATTACAGCTCCAAACCGGATCAATCAATTCATACCCACTATGAGACATACATCAACAATCCCTATCGGCACCAGATCTATCGGAAACTCAACACCGGAAATCTCTAATACACATCCCTGGAATACATCAATGGAAAAAACCGCATACTCATCGGCTATAGAAACCCTCAGTGGTCGACTCAATGCCTCATGTCTGATACTAATGTGACGACTAAAGGATAAAGACACGAAAGATCGACTTGCACCCGAGTAAAATAACACCAAAGCAGGCAAAAAATTCACAAGAAAAGTACTTATATACAACACAGTATAAGCATAAACAAATCTCAAAATAACATAAATAAGGAGATACGTACCAACAACAACATTAGGCGCTAAACGAACCTCCTCCGAAGTCAACGGAAATGCTCTCCCACGAGCCCTCGGAGGCTCGGCCTTCCTCGAACGACCATCAGAAACATGTAAAGAAGCAGGAGCAGAAGCCTGGGTTGATCCCTGAGTGAGCTGAGGACACTCGGCCTTCCAGTGGCCCGTCTGGTTGCAGTGAAAGAAAACCAAAAATCCCTAGGGGCAACACCTCGCCATATGCCCCTCCTTGCCATATCTGTAGCAAATCCCCACTCGGCAAGACCCCTCATGACTCTTGCTGCACTTGCCACAAGTGCGGCCCTTCTAGCCTCCAGGTCTCGAATCAGCGGGCTTAGCCCGCTTCTTCGTTGGTTGCGACTGCACTGGTCCCCTATCCCTCCCCTGCTACTATCCCTCCTCTCTGGTCTGAATCTCCAGCTCAATCTCTTTCCTCCAGGCATTGGTCTGCAACTCAAACAATGTCCAATAAGACAATTTTGCCACGAACTCCCGAATATCTCTCTTCACGATGCTCAAATAACATCTCACACGTGCCTGCTCAGTAGACATGTGCTCAGGGCAGAACAATGCCGTCTCTAAACATCCTCGTAATCTCTTTCATGGTTTCTGTCCTCTGCTTGAGAGACATAAACTCCTGTGCCAAACGTTCCCTCTCCACTAGGGGAACATACTCATCTCTGAACAGTTGGGTAAATCTCTACCAAGTCACTGCAGGAGTAAAGTCGGTCGTCACGAACTTCCACTAGTCCTTCGCTCCCAAGCGAAGCTGGTTCAGTGCAAACCGAACTCTCAAATGCTCCGGGCATGAACACTTATAGAAACACCCCTCAATGTCAGAGATCCATCTCATGGAAAAAATCAGGTCATGTGTCCCATCAAACTTGGGAGGCTTCATGTTGCTGAACTCCCGGAACAACAACGAGTCACCTCCCTACGGCCTAGCAGAAGCTATGGCCACAGTGGCTATGGCAGCAACAGCCTCCATGACAGCAGCATATCGCTCATTAAACGTCTCAATCAGCAAGGTCTTAATAAACCCGAACATCTCTGGTATAGCCTCTCTAATAGCTACGACCACCTCCTCCACGATGATCATGTGGATCTCCTAGTCACTGGTACCACTGCCCCCGAGGTTGTTGCAGGTAACCACCATCGTGTCTCTAAAACGCAAACACAAAATCACCATATACTAGCTCAAACACACTCGGTTACCCATCCCTACATTCTCCGTAGCATGCTAAGATTCTTACTTGGGTCACATACAGATCCGATGCTTTCAGTCGTACGGGCCCAATACTACCTTCCACACCAACTTTTACTTGCCCCAAGTCCTCCTCCTATGATCATAATTCACAAGTACTTTATCCCTCATGGATATCAAACTACTATCTCGGTAGACTACTCAAATGCTCATCTCCTAGATTACTTCTTGACTCAAGACTCTCTCTAAGAGGTTCCTGCTAGGTACCCCTACTCAGCACATACACAGAGCAAATAGCAGATAATATCAGTCAATAGCATCCCCTAGGCTAAGGCATCATGAATCAGGCAACTCTAGCCCTAATTTCTGAAATACCTAGCCTATCCTCTAGCATGCAGCTCTATTATCTCATAAGTATCTCATAATATAAACAAGTAATGGTATTTTGGGAAATCGTTGTTTAGGCTCTGGCTGATTGTACACACTGCTCCGTCTCGTTTTCCCATTAAAACCCTTACTCGTTTTAGAAAATCGTTTCTTTTTAGAAAATTTTCTCAAATCCTAAGTTTGAGTCCAGACATACCCGAGAGTACATTCGAATCCCTAAAACCAAGGCTCTGATACCAACTCGTAACAATCTAAATTTTCAAATAAAATTTTCAGTTTTAAAATCACATAAAACCCAATATCTCATTTCTCAAAAATCACAAAATGTATAAGTTGTCAAAACACAAGTCAACAAATGTTTGATAATATCCCAAAATCCTCAAAACCATAATCTCTAACTGGTGTGTACAATCAAGTTGGCGCCTTCCTCGGATCCTGAGAGGTACCTGAAACACATATCACACAACACGGTAAGCATGGATCTCAGTGAGTTCCCCAAAATACCACATACACAAATAATAAGCCTCTCACGGCTATAGCTCAGCATAGACCCTCCGTTCATGCGTCTCGGTGAGCACCCTCTATTCTCATGGGTCGGTGTGGACCCTCCAGTCATGTGTCTCAATGAAGACCCTATGGTCTCACATTTCCGGTTGGACCCTCCAGTCATGTATCTCAGTGAAGACCCTCCGGTCCCACAACTCGGTTTGGACCCTCCGGTCTTAACTTAGTAAGCCACAGAATAATATATAGCATAAATAACAAAGACAAAATGCATAATATCACATAACTTACTATAAGTACATAAGACCCTCCAGTCAATAACTAAATAAGACCCTTCGGTCACACATTATTACCACTCGGGTAAGTATTGTGCGAAAACTCACATCGTAAGTAAGCAAGTAGGTCTCGTACCCCTCGAACGGTCTAGACTCCGCCTACATATCATAATCATATATAATTAACACTTTGTAACCAAAACTCTAAAAAGATAGGCTAACCCCTTCTCTAACTCTTGGAAAGGGTGGAAGACCATTTTATGTGACAACCCGAAATTTCCATTTGTACGAACAATATCTATTCAGTAGAAGCCAGTTCAGTTTCAGTGCTTTTCAGACTTTTTCCGAACAAGTTTGTGTACATTAGGGTTTACGTTTCAGGAGATATCAGGAGAGTGGATGCTCCTGGATTTGTGAAACTTGAACATTCCAAATTTCATAATGTCATAGTCCAATCTCCGGAATAAAAATATTTTCTGCCAAAATATTTCAGGACTATAAATATATTTATGAATTAAATTAATTCATTATTCACAATTCCAACTAGAGAAAAGCCATTTTCTCTCTGACGGATCTTCGGGTTTTCATCCCAGATTGTGAGTCTACTTTTCTAGATGTGTTTTAATATTTGTTATATGCTTTATAACATTAATTACATGCCTAAAATGCAAGATCCGGGAGCTTACGGCCCAAGAACGTTCTTGGGGTGTAAACTTCAAAACGAGGCCTAAAAGCTTCCTAGTCCCGATTCCTTGTTAGACAACTAGTTTAGGACTTATTGTAGGATCTTTTGAGGCTAGAAATCATCCAAGATCATAAAGCTTTTGGAGTTTACGGCCCAAGAGTTTCTTGGACCGTAAACACCATTTCCAAGGGCCAAAGTGAGTCCTAAATCACCCCTAAGGCTTAAGGCATTTACCCTCTAATGCTTGTAGCTAATTTGGACACCAAAACACTTCAAAATCATAGAGTTTTAGGAGTTTACGGCCAAGATATGCTCTTGGGCCGTAAACTCCTAGTGAAGAGATCTAACTAAACAATGATCTATGTGATAGTTTTTTACCTCCAAATAGTAGCTAGCACTGTAAGAACACCGGATCCAAAGGCTTCTTCTCGTTCAAAGCCTTTTGCTCTTGAATCTCCTTCCAAAAATGCACTAGAACATATAATCTTAGCCTTTCTCTCTCACACAGATGAATACAGCTCGATTAGGGTTTCCCTCAGTGTGTCAAGATGATAAGGGAGGCGGAAGTGAAGGCTTAAGGTCCTTTAAATAGGACACAAACCCTGAAAATTAGGTTTTCACACTCAGCTCCTACTCGACGAGTTGGGGTCCTCCAACTTGTCGAGTAGACTCTAAAAATCACGTAGCCATTTTAATTCTCTACTCGGCGAGTTGGGGCCTCCAACTCGTCGAGTTGCTCTGATAACATGAATATAAATTAATTAAATATTATACCTGAGAGTCGAGTTGTTACAAAAAATTAACATAATAAATTAAAATTTTGGATTTTTTTATAAAAATAATAATTTTTTATTTTTTCAAAAAATGTAGTTTTTCAAATTTTATTTAGAAAACTTGAATTTAAAAAAAAAATGAAAATAAATATTTTAGTAAAAAAACTCCATTTTTTTAAAAACGATAAATTTTTTAAGAAAAAAGTGGAATATTTAAAAAAAATGGGAAAATGACATAACTGCCCTACAAAATTTCTAGGCTTTGTCAATTTAGTCCTTAAAGTGTTTTTGTTGCTTTATGAGGGCATAAATGCATTTTTGATGGGTCTATTGGGTCCCTTTGGAAGAATTGAAGGACTAAACCGGTTACCCCTTGCCATATAAGCATTTCTTATGGCCCCATTTTTCTTTTTAGGCATGAAATAAATAATCTTCCCTTAGTTCTTTAAATACCTAAAAATTGGAGCTTACAATTGAACTTGTTGACTTTGAAATTTAAATCAATGAACAGCCTCGGCAAGACTTTTAGGAAGCAAGACCTTCAGGAGACTGATGTCTAACATGGCGATGATGTTAAGGTCCTGATAAATCAAATCGATGATGAGGAATTCCAGAATCAGTATCGAAAAATAGAAGGATGCATCATTCTTCGTCCAATAAACCCATAACACTTGTGTTTCTATCACAATAAACCCATAACACTCAAAAGCTTCGATTGTGTGTTCATTACAACTAACCCAAAAAAATCAAAACCTGTAAAAGCATAATAGAAGCTTTTAAGTACCATAAATTTTTTGATTGTTTGTTCATCGAAGATTCGATTGTGTGTTCATCACAACAAACTTAAAACACGGAAAACTCAAAAGCTTTAACTATCGGTCATTACATACCGACACACCTCATAAGCTAGATCTTCGTGTGATTCAGATTGCTTGATCGGGATAACTTTGACGGGGATCAAAGATCATTTAAGGATCGAATACCGACACACCTCGTAAGCCAGATCTTCCTGAGTTCCGTAACCTATGAAGATCCTAAACGATTTCTTTTTTTTCACCATTGTTGATCACAAAACCCCCATTATCATTGTTGGTGATGGAAGATTCCATCGACATAGCAATTGAAAACCAAATTCATAGTTGTAAACATGGGAAACTCTAGGAAGTGAATCTCAATACAAAAACAGAAATTAGGGATGGAAGAGTGTAATATGATTAATGTTTTTGTTGTTTCTCTTTCCTCGGTAAATATGGGATGTAGAAGGTGAGGTGGATTTAGGTTAATTACTTTTGGTTTTAAAAAATCATGTTGTACATTGAACCGGTTATTTCAAGTTAAGGGGACCAAATAAGCAGGTTACATCCACTTTATTCCCTTAAAAAGCAATAAATGAAGTTAAGGGGCTGATTCGATCAAAACGCAAAACATTATAGGGTACATTGTCGTTTTCCCTTAAAAAACTATAATTTTTTTAACCAAAAAAATCAACGTTTTATGTGCATATATGTATATTTCTTATACTATAATAGTCATAAATAATCATTAAAAAACTATTTTTATTGACTAATCTATAAATATAATAGTACAAGTATTTTATTCAATACAAAGTTAAATAAAGAAAATAAAAATGCTACAAAATTTCAAAGCGTTTTCATGCGTTTATGTCAAGATTTCTATGTTTTCTTCAATTTATCACTTTTCACATCTTCAATATTTTCCACAAATTCTTCCAAACCAACAATAAATTTTTTTTAAAAAAAATGATTAAGGCAAGAACACTCACAAAATGCATAGATATATATATATATATATATATATATATATTTGTAACATCCCAGAATTTAAGATAAAATTTTCATTTTGATTTCATTCCAATTGTACGATAATCATATCAAACAGTCAAGAATATATCATAGTAAAATATTATCAGAGTACAAAATCCCAAAATCACGAGATGCGGAAAAACAAAGGTGGATGCAGTGCAATCAGGCCGGACCCTTCCCTTTCGAGCTGGTAGTACCTAAAAAATAAACTAAAAACTGTAAGCATAAAGCCTATTGAGTTTCCCCAAAATACCACATACCATACATATATAACAGTCAAGAACATATAGTATGTCTATTTCACCCACTTCCGTATCTTTCAACTAGTATTGGGTCTATCTCACCCCTTCGCCACCTTTCAACTGGTACTGGGTCTATTTCACCCCTTCATTATCTTTCAACAGGAATCGGGTCTATTTCACCCCCTACCAATAACACATATAATGATAAGAATAAGAGTCACAGAGACATCAAGTAGATACAGGCATAACAGGTAATCGTCACGAAGACAATCATCATACTATAAACATAATCTAGTGGGACGACATTGGTGCCTTTGAACCACAAATACAGTGAAGGAAACTCTATAGGATTGGGTGTCTATGTCCTCAAATTAATAGTAGCATAGTCCTTTTGGGGTTCCCTTCAAACCTAGCAATTAAATAGGATAGCTTTTAGAGAGAGATAATGATTTGTTAATTTATTATATGATTAATAAATTAATTAGAAATCAAAATAAATAATTTTTTAATATATTATGAGAATAATATATTAATTGGAAATAGTATTATTTAATTAATCATTAATCAGAAATTAATTGGAATTAATTTTGGGATTAATTTGATTAATTAAAAGTACAAAGTATGTTTGGTTATTTATTGAAAGTTGAGTAAAGAAGTCCATGGAACTCATTACATGAGGTGGACGAACATATCTTGGGCAAGCCCAAGGAATTTCATCCAAGCCCCTTGAAAGAGGGGAATGGGCTGCTTGATCACCAAGCAAAAGGGATTAGGGTTTCCTCCTTAAACCCTAGCTTTGGCACCAAGCTACCGCATCTATATAAAGAACCTTAGCCTTAGAATATTGGCCATGACATTCCTTTAGAGGCTTAGGGCCAAAATTCTCACATCTCTCCTCTCTCTTCAAGCTCCTTAGTTGTTTGGGTTTGGGTGTAAACCATCAGAGGCGTGACACTTGTGGCGCTTGCTTCCAAGAGTCTTTCAAAGACGAATTCAAGATATTTTGCTATAACAATCTTCAAGCTAAGTTTATTACTCTTAAGAATTATTTTTTTCAAAGGAAAGCTTTGTAATATGATGATTCATAGTATATTGCTATATGTGAAAGATATAGATCCTATTAGGTTGCATATGCCCTAACCATTTGAATTATTTAACTGTTTTCTACTTAGTGCATTGTAGTTGTAACCCAAATAACCCATCAGTGGTATCAGAGACTAGGGTTTTCTTTCATGTATTTGCATATCGGTAAATCAAAAAGAAACCTAGTATTGCATTTGTCGCAGCTCACGACGTGAGCAAAGAGGCTCATGACGTGAGCTAAGTCAGATCCGAATCTATTTGCTGGAAATTAGGTCTCACAACGTGAGCTATGAGGCTCACGATATGAGCTCGGTCTGGACGAGAATTTCGGCCTTATCTGCCTAATCTACTTATTTGTGATAATTGGTTGCTATATTTTCTTGCCAAATCCGATTTTGCTGAATATATCATGATAAAATACAAGCCTAGAAGTTAGGAGATAAGAATTTCTCTTGATTTATTGTTTAGTTGATTAATATGATTTATCTTTCAAGTGTATAAATACTAAATCTAGATATTAATTGAATTAAATAATAAATGTCATATAATATTTGGTATTTTGAAAAGTTTAAAATACATCCTTATGGAACTTATTATTAATTTAATAAGTAATTAATTAAAAAATAATTAATAAATCCATAAAATGGTTTAAATTTAATTAAATTAATAGTTTAATTTATTAAAAGATTAAACCTTGCTTTTTTTAAATTTTTTTAAAATACACCTTATACTATGTATATAATTAAAAGTGTAATGTATATTATATGTATACGAAAAGTTAGTCAAACCGCTAATACGTCTCATTCATGAAGCCATGCTATAAGAAGAGTTTAAGGAAGTGGCCTATAAAATGACCATCATTGGGTATCCATTATTGCCCACCACTCTTTTGTATGGTGGAGGATCGTTAGCCATATGGGTTTGATAGGACATATTCTCATTAAAAGTATAATGATATAAAGTAACTAAACTATTTTCTACAATCAAATTCTTAGTTACTTTAGGAAAATGTGAATTTGTATGCTAATCCATGAAATTGCACATTACAGTTTATGAGTCGCTAGTGGAGCGTGTGTGGTTAACCAGCACACTATTGGGGGGAAAATAAAGGGTGGTAATGGGTGTCTAAAAAATTATCGTTGATTAATGGAGCGCGTGTGGCTAACTGGCACATTAAAATGAGATGATAAATGACATAGAGAGTACCAAGCTAATTTGCATGGTTATTCACATCTCGTTAGTGATCCTCGGCATCCCAGTCACAAAAGTGAGAGCATAATCGAGATTAAACATTCCATTGATTACATTCAATGAATCTCATAAGATCTAGGAGTTTCATAACATTGAAACTACTAAAAGCCTTAACTACCTAAAATAGATTTGAATTTTATTACGGCATCCCTATTCAAAGTTCGAATAAAAAATATGGATCCTAGTCTTAATCTATATTTATGGGTTAATAATTAAGGATTAAAATCAACTAGCTTGAATTCTCTTTTCTCCCTTTTATAGATGTCAAGTCAAGACAACAATGGTCTTCCTCGTTCTTTTGGAAATAGTTTTCCTCTACCTTCTGAAGATAATCTTCCACATTCTGATCAGGGTGAAAGTATGTTCCCTTCTTAGAGCAAGGGTGGAAATGGTTATCATGCTTCTCCTGATCAGGGTGAAAGTATGTTCCCTTCTTAGAGCAATGGTGGAAATGGTTATCATGCTTCTCCAACTCTTCATCCTTCGTCTCCAGTGACTCTCCCCACATCACGATTCCCTCGAGTCGAAAGATACGAAATTACTCAGGCCCTATTGGCATGTAAACATCGACATGGAAATTTTACGTGTGCGTATGTTCTGGAAATGAAATAGTACATTGATAAATTGGATAGTTTGGGTGTCGTTTTCCTAAGGGAGCAAGCCATTGATTTGGTTCTCCTTGTGCTTCCTGAGTCATATAGTTAGTTCATTAAGAACTTTTATATGAGCGACCACGACGGGACCCTATCCACTCTCGCCCTTTATTCTTCTTTATAAGAACTTGATGATTCATGTTGATGGGTTATATTTGTTAATGATTCATGATGATTTCACCTCAAAGTTACTAAAACAATCCATTCTCTCCTTTATCTTCTTTATAAGAACTTGATGATTCACTGTGAGATACCACACACTGATAAAAGTTCGAAACTCTATGTCGATGAGTATATCATGTACCGTGATACACTACACGCACCTATCCACTCTCTCCCTTTATTCTTCTAATAAAAGAAGTTAATGATTCATCATTATAAACCATATGTTGACGAGACTTCACAATTCTATGTAAATGTTCTACTAATGCAACAACACAATAGTGTGATACACCTATCTTATCCTCTAACTTTATTTGATGTTTTATTTTTATTTCAAGTTACTTATTGTTTCTTAAAAAAATCAAAAAGAGGCAGTACCTATTAATTCTTTCAAAAAGGGGAGAAATGTCTAGTTCTACTATATTGTTACTTGATCATTATTTATATAGCAGACACTTTTGAAAGAAGAAGGTTATTAATCTCAGGGAGAGCAAAACTCAGACGTTGTTTATATGAGGGGGACCAAAATCTGGGGGGGGGGGGGGACATTAACATTCATTTATTATTTCATTCTTTATTAGTTTAGGTTTGACATCATCAAATAGGGGGGATTGTTGGGTCACTTATTTGTATACATTTGATGATGCAAAATATATACACTATAGTTATAGTTAGTTAGTTAATATGAAGATATGTTGATGGAAGTTCATATGTCGAACTCTGAAGAGCAACCCCTGATTACTGAAAGAACCTAAAGACTCTATCAGCACCAAAGGCATGAAGACACCATCTACTGAAGACTGATTAGTGTGTCCAGACACTGATGTTTATACACTAATGACACACTAATCAAATGATACGTTGATGATACTTACTGATGGTCGTTCACTATCTGAAGCTAAAGCTGATCAGTTTGGCCCTAACATTGATGACTGAAGCTGAAGTTGATCTCCAGACGTTGAAGCCAATGTTCTGATTAGCTTCTGAAGTGTTGGTGTTTGTATCCGAATCTAGAGAAGATATGATTTGATACATTCTTTTTATACCAGATTACTTTATATGTAGATTAGATACAATCCCTTGATTTAAGGGATTCACTATAATATATTAGGATATAATCAACATTAGGGTGAAACCCTAATGTTGCAAGAGCGTCTTGTAAACGGATTGCTTTCATAACTGTCTTTGTGACAACCTGTTTTTTGGTGAAAACAAACTCTTGGTGAAAGAGACAACTTGCAGAATCTCTTGTGTTCTTTACTTTTCATGTTCTTCATTGTTCTTTATTTTTCTTTCTTTTTTATGTTTGATATACGAATCTACAAAGGTTTTGGGACTTTCGGTGAACTACTCTATAATAAGGTGATTGAAAAAGAAGCGAAAAGGTTGAAAAAGTTAACCAAACAAGCAAAGCAACAACAACTCGTTCAAGCTTCTTCCACTTCCCCACTAATCAATATAGAAGACCAAGTTAATACTTCAAGTGATACCGTCACCATGTCGAGTTCTCTAATTGTTGTTCATTCCGTTGAAAACATCCCATTTGAAAACTACACAGCCGTGAATCACATTCCATCTCATAACCCAAACCCAAACAATCAAGATGCCAATACCCCACCCCAACAACCAAGACAACAACAACAACACCAAGAACCTCTCGTAGATATGCCACCATGGAATCAACCCACTCCTAATCCAAATCAACCCAATTATCAACAACCACAACCACAAAACCAAACCTTCCACCAAAAAACCAACCTCAAAACAATGTTCTTCAAGTTCAACAACAACAAGAACATCAATCACAACTACCCATTTACCAACAACCTCCAATGTACCAATACCCTATGTACCAACAACAACAACCTCTCTACAATCAATATGCTAACTAAAAACCTTATCCACAACAAATGTACAATCACTAACAATACCCATACCCACCTTACCAACAACCTCCCAATTAAATGCAACAAAACCCCAATCCACCCAATCCCCCTTTAGAGTTGACACTTATCAAATAATGGAGACGGATGTTACTCACACACCTTTTCGTATTATTTATCCCGCTAACCATCAAGAGATTGAATTCAAGTCAAGTTCCATACATCAACTCACCAAGTTCCATGGTTTGGATAGAGAAGATACTCAAATTTTCAAAAGCATTTGAAGTCCTTTCATATGATATGTGTTAGCATGTTTCCTGAATATGTGACATTGGATGATTTCAAGCTAACCGCCTTCCCACTCACCTTGGAAGTTAAAGCTAGAGAGTGGTTATTCAACTTACCACCAGGATCTATTCACACATGGGAATAGTTACTCAAAGCCTTTAATAGAAAGTTTTATCCCACTTCCCTAATATCAATTGAAAGGAGTGACATTTTGGGGATTATTCAAGGGGATATTGAGACTTTTCATGATTTTTAGGAGCGATTCAACAACTTGTGTATAAGTTGTCCTCAACACAATATACTGGAACAATTACTTCTTCAATAATTTTATGAGGGTATGAATGAAAAACATCGAAGGATGAATGATGCTTCAAGTGGTGGTGACATCTTCAACAAGACACCTCAACAGATAAGATTACTTTTCGGTACCATTTCTCAAAATCAAAGAAACTTCAGGCCTCGAAATGACATGAAGAGAAGTTATCCATAAGTGGTTGGTGAAGTTAGCAACACCCAACACTTGGAATCAAAGCTCTTGGATTTGACTAATGTTTTAAGTCAAATGGTGGTGGGAAGTGGTCAACAATTGATGGGTTGTGGTATTTGTGCAATGATGGGGCATTATACAGATAAATGTCCCACACTTGCATATCAAGGTAAACCAAGACCCATGGGATTTCTAAACACATACAACCCAAATTGGAAGAATAACCCAACCAACCTAAACCCACGAAAGCAAAACCCACCAAATGTTATGATGAGACCCTAATATCCCCAATATCCTTCCCAAAACCTCCATATCTACAAACATCTTATACCCCTCCAAATTACGAACAACCTCAACAACAAGACCAATCAAATGGTAACCATCAATCGAGTCTTCAATAACTTGTTACTTCTATTTTTCAAAGCCAAACCCAATTTCAATAAGAAACAAAGAACACCTTCTCCAACATTTAAACACAAATTGGAGATTTAGCTACCGCTCTCAACAATATGGAACAACGGGATAAGCTTCCATCTAAAACTTAGAAGAACCTCAATGTGAGTGCAATAACCTTGAACAGTGGGAAAACCCTTGGAGAAAGCAACCCCAAAAGAGTTTCAAGAGAATAACAAGAAGAAGATGTTATTATTGTTGAACCTTCAAAGGTGGAAGTTCCTCCACACGAACTAGTTGTGACAAACATTGATCAAACCAAATCTTCCAACAAGACTATCAATCCATTGGTCATACCACCACCCTTCCCTTCACGATTAGCCATTTCGAAGAAGAAATAGGAAGAAAATGAATTCTTTGAAAAGATTCAAGTTAATGCAAATGTGTATGTAGTTATCTAAAAGAAGTTACCTCCTAAATGGAAGAATCGATTGATATTTTCTATCTCTTGTACCATTGGTGATTTGCATGTCAAAAATGCCATGTTAGATCATGGAGCATCGATCAATGTGATGCCATATTCATTTTTTTAATCTCTCAATGTTGGACCTTTAGAAGAAACCGAAGTAATCATTCAAATAGCGGACAAGTCAAGTGTATCTCTAAGAGGAGTGTTGGAGGATATGTTAGTACAACTTAATCAGCTTGTCTTTCCTGGTGATTTTTATGTCATTGATCTTGAAGAGAAGACTTCTTCCAAATCGTATATGATCCTCCTTGGAAGACCTTTCATGAATACCGCTTACATGATCATTGATTTCCATAAAGGGAAGATCACTATGGAGTTTGACAGAGAAACCATTGACTACAACATCTTCGAAGCAATGAGGTATCCTAACAACATTTCTCCATTGTACCGGGTTGATGTGATTGAGCCAATAACCCAAGAAGTGTTTGATTTATCACATGGGGGTATTTTGAAGATGGTACTAAACATGAGTCTAGATTGTGAGATTTTGAAGGACAAATCAGATATGTATACATTGGGACCCGAAGTTGAAGAGGTTGTGAAGACATTCAAAGTCAACAAATCAACAAAGAAAGATGTCTCTCAAGTTTCCTTATATCATTCACCAAACAAGATTCACCTTTCCAGGTCAAGAAGTTCATCTTTATCATTCACGCTTAAAAGTATTCTCGAGAAAATTGCGATCTCGAAGGCACGGGCCTTTCATTATTATAAAAGTGTTTGATCATGTGTGGTTGAAATCAAGAGTTTGGAAACGAATCGAATATTCAAAGTGAATACACAACGTTTGAAACCATTTTATAAAGGCTTTGACACGAGAGAATTTGGCAATGTTACATTGAAAAATCTGGTTTATGAGGGTTGAAGGAAGCGGAACTATGTCTTGGCAAAGACGTTAAATAAATGCATTGTGAGTAAATAATGTCCGCTTGAAGTTTGGATGATTCTAGGCTTGAAGTCAATCAAAATAAAGCATCTTGAGGTTTAGAAATGATTTTGGTGAAGTTTGGGAGAAAACCGGAGTTTGTGGAGCGAAAAAGAATGAAAAGTGTCAAAAATCTGCAATCTGCACAACATGACTGCTTACCCGTGCAAAAGTTGCGCGACCCAGGCCTTACCCACGCAAATCTGAGCTAAAAATTACTCCAAAACGAGGTGCATTATGATGTCCGCGTGTGGCCAATTCCTCACTCGCATAAGTTTTGTCAGGCCAAAAGCCCCACCCACATAGCTCCTGCGCCACTGCCTGCCACCCTCGCAACCGATTTCGCGGCTGCCTTCCACCCTCGCTGATTTTTTCGCGCCCAAGACTAAATCCTTACCCTTATTTATGAGACCAATGTTGTTAATTCTTTATTTGTGCGACCCAACCATCACCCGCGCAAAGTTTACGAGGTTGCCCCCCTCACTTGCGCAAATTTGCTACTTCACAAGAAAATTTAGATCCATCACATCTGCTTCCTTTGTGCGACCAATATTTCACCCATGTGTATTTAGGCGGCCAAGAACTCCACCCACACATCATTGTGCGACCCATGTGTTGCTTCCATACCGTCCTTGAGGACAATTCTTCATTTTAAGCTTGGGGTGAGGTGTTCTTATCTTTTATTTTGTTTGTATATAGGTTGTATATAGTGGCATTTAGAGTAAGTCATTTATGACATTCATAAAAATGCATAAAATTTTAAAAAATATTGCATATTTTGTTTCTTTCTTTTCAAATTTTCATACTTTTTAGATGCATTCTAGTCTAAGTTCCATGTATTTTTGTTCTCTTTCTTCCCATCCCTAAAGGTACCATAGCGTCGAGTCATAAGTATTGAATCATCGATTGGTCATAGATCTTGACATGGAATTCCTTGTACTGGACAAATGGGACACACTATGAGCCTCACAGACCACTTCGAGACCGCATGTGTTGGGGTAAGATGCAGGTAGCTTGATTGGGTCTAGGTGCGGAGGGATGTGGTTGGTCAGGATGACATTTGCAAGCAAAGATTAGCCCGGTAAGCTATTTTGAAGACATTGAAGACTCGCATCATGGTTTTGGGGGGAATACCCAGTAGTACTCCCGAGTCTCTTCCGATCCTTACTTAGTTAGATTCTCACCACCTTTCTAAGATAGGACATCATTTTTCTAGGGGTCTAGAGTAGATAGTTGGATAGGTTATGTTTATCACACATTGTCACATTGTCAACGATCTTGACGCGTTGTTAATGATCATTTGGTGTTCATGTTATCCTCTATCTATTACTACATTTTCACATTATTAGAGTCCTATGTTATATGGTGAAATTCCTTAGACCTTCCAAGAAGAAAGACAAGAAGAAAACACAAAAAATGAAGAAATTGGAAAACCAAAGACAAAAAGAGACAATGAAGAAGACTAAAGAAAAGCAATAAAAACAAAGTAGAAAAATGAAGCAAAAGAGCAACAAAAAGATAAGAACAATGATCCAAGTTCAAGACTTCTCCAAAAAAAGATAAAAAAAAAAAGAGAAGAGAAATAAGGAGATCGAAAATCAAACAACAAGGAGACTGAAGACCAAATAACAGAAGTTCAAGATTGAATATTTATGTTTTTAGGTTTAGATTCAGGTTGAGTAGATTTTTCTTATTTTATTTTATTTTTGATTTTGGTGAGAAAAGAAAATGAAGATGAGACGGTAGAAGGTAAAGGAAAGTACAAGGGAGAATCCCCAGAAGCCGGATGTTTTCCCAGAGGTCATGTTGTGTAACGCCCGCAAATCCGGGCTAGTCAATTTAGAGGCAATAGGGGTCGAAAACGACTTTTCGACAAAAGATTATCTATAATAAATAATATTAACCAAGTTTTAGAATATGTCACAAGTTTTTCGTACATATAAAGAACGCTGAAATCCGAGTTATAACGAAGAAGTTATGACCCGTCAAAGTTTCGCATCGGAACCGGCACGGCACCGGGAAACGTAAATAGCGAATTTATGATAGAGCGAGATTTAGCCTTAGCACTCTAAACAAAAGTCGTAGAATATGTTAAACTAAGAACATCGATAAAAAGAACGCCCAAATCTGACTTCGTATGAAGAAATTATGATTTTTCGAAGTTTCGGACTAGCAGTGTACAGCCCGAAATTCGAATATTAGATCGAGTGATTTTTAGCCGACACGATCTGAACGAGAATCGAAGATCTCGTTAAGAGTAGCGTAACGAGAAAAAGATGGGCAAAAACGGACATTGGATGTAGATGTTATGAGGATTTAATGGACCAATCCTGTCCCGGCCTGTTAATAATATAAAATTTAAAATCGAGTAAAAATTAGCCGACGAAGTCTAAACGAAAGTTGTAGAGTACGTTCTCACCTTCGCGTGGATATAAAGAACGTCAAAAACGGAGGTGGTACGCGAAAGTTACGAATTTTTAAAGTTTATGATCAAATTTGCGAAGGCTGATAAGGATTTGATGACGTGGCACGTTGTGGGCCGTCCATCGCTGATCAGTGAACGCTTCGGATTTGGACACGCCTCGCTTCGCATTACGCCCAGCGTCCGAGTTCGGTACGCCCAACGTAACCTTCGGTCTTATCCCTTCCGAGTGCGAGACAGCTAGAGTCCATCTGGCAACCCCATCCGAAGTTACGCCCCGCGTAGCCAAGGATTACACCCAGCGTAGTCCGAGGCCTCGCAGGGTATAAAAAGGGGCGAGGGTCTCCGCATTTTTCACATAATTTTCCTTCTCTCTCTAGATTTTTTTCTCTCTCTAAGGTTTCTAACCCCCCCTAAGCCCTAGTTAAACCCCTTAGCTCCCGAGGGAAACCCCGAGGCTCCCGGAGTCCCGAGAAAAAGAGCCTTTCGGTTTCGAAACGCTGCTCCAATTAAGTTCCGGTTTTCGATAAAATTCACTGTAAGTGTACTATACTTACGCAATTTTTAAAATAGCTTTCAAATAATTATAGGAATGTTATTAGGTCCTTAAAATAATTATTTGGGCTATTATTGAGTGTTATTAACGCTTAATAATAGTCAGACTAATTAATTTGTCGCAGTTATCGTTAAGCTAAACCCTAGTGGTATTGGTACTAGTTTTTATCGAAGGAAAATCGTTTTGAGAGTATCGAAGCGTTGTTCGAGTGCTGAGTCACCACCTACTCAAGTGAGTGCATAGTCCCTTTCATCTTATGCATAGATATGAAGTATTTTATATAAACTACGTGCTATGTGTGCATATTATCTGAATACTTGCTGTCTATGTTGGATGAACGTTTTATACATGTTTTAAAGGATTTAAACTGTATAAGTATTTTATATATACGAATATGTTGGGTATGAGACGGGTAGATGAATGATGAGAGATAGAATATGATGTGAGTATACATTGGCAGCTATAGACTCTATGCCAATGGGACGAACACCGGTAGCTATGGACTTAGTACCTATTAGACGTTGGTAGCTATGGATTTATTACCTGTTAGGAATTGGTAGCTATGGACTTAGTACCTATTAGTCAGATGCTGGTAGCTATGGATTTAGTACCTGTTAGGAATTTGGTAGCTATGGACTTAGTACCTATTAAGCACTGGTAGCTATGGATTTAGTACCCGATGAGTAGGATATAGTAGCTATGGATTTAGTGCTTTAACGAACGAACATCGGCAGCTATGGATTTAGTGCCAGTCTTATAACCCTGGAAGTAAGGGACTTCGGAATAAACGAATGCAGGGTAGATGACTCTTAGGTTAAATCCTTAAGAGTAAAGAAAATAATGGGGATGGGTAATTGGGTTAATTGTTTGATGATTGAACATAATAATTATATTATTGTGGGTTGAAAACCCTATGTACTCACCAGGTTTCCCAACCTGACCCACTCCAGTTTATTTATATCACAGGTGTTGATATGAAGTCACATTACACTGAGAGATTAAAGAGATGTAGATCATTAGTGTAAATAAATGTAAATTCTGTTTATGCTTATGTTTCTGTATTGACAATGACATCCTAAATGTTTTAAAATGAATAAAATACATTTCTTCGAAAATGTTTTAATAACGTATTTATCATGTTTTTCTGGGAACAAATTCCGCAACATTTTTAAGTACACTGATTTTTATAAAGCATAAACAAAATCGGTCTTTTCTGACCGTGAAAATGGGGATGTCACAGTTGGTATCAGAGCATTAGTTTAAGCGAACTAGGAATATGGATTTATTTCTAGACATAAACTTAGAAGGCTAAGCGATGATTGTGAGGTGTGAGCACTAGCTTATTTTAGGAATGATGCCTAAATTGCTTTTATGTGCTAAATGCTTTGTGCATGATATGTTGTTCGGATCTATGGTCTGTTGCCGACCGGATCTGGAAACCTTATGTGTTTAGGATTCTAAACGTACGACTACGATATTAGAACTAGCATGTAATCGTTTCGGAGTGATAAGGATGATTTAAACGTCAATCCCAAATTAAGATCTAGATTCACCTTATTCGGTGTATAGATCAAAATGGCAAGAACCCGTAGTGGAGCTGGGAATGCAAATGGGAATAGGAATCAACCCCCAGTGGTTCAGCAAATACCTGTTGTAGAAGACGTTGCGCCTGAGCCAATCACCATGGCTAGAGTTCAAGCCATGATTCGGGCTATGCAAGCTGAATAAAGGGAAGAAATGAGACAGATGCTCCATGAAAATAGGGACGAACCTATCGTACATGTTGAACCGACGGAGCCAGTTTCCGAGCAATCTGAGGAAGGGAACTACAGCCGCCAAGTGAGTCAAGTAGGGACTCAAGGTGAGCAAAGGGATGGCCCGGAAGGGAGAAACAACAAGGATGGGCGGATGTACAAAAATTTCTTGGGTGCGAAACCACCAAGTCTCTCAGGAAGCCCAAAGCCTGTCGAGATTATGGACTGGATCTCCGAGATGGAGATGGTGTTTGAGAGCTGCGACTGTAGCGAGAAACAGAAGACCGTCTTCGCTGTAAGACAACTGAAAACTGGAGTCTTGAGCTGGTGGAAGCTATTGGCAGATACGATGCCATGAGGATAAGCCTTAAGGATGTCATGGGAAGAGTTCTTGGAATAGTTGAAAATGCAGTACTGCTCGGAGATAGATCTGATAGACCTAAACAACGAGTTTCAGAACCTGAAGAAAGGGAAGATGAGTGTTGATGAGTATGCCACCGCATTCACCGAGAGGATGAAGCTATTCCCCTACTTGGTGCCTACTGAACTCTCCAAGATTGATAGGTTTGCTAACGAACTGACCACTGACTTTGGCCCAATGGTCAAAATGGCAACTACCTTGAAAACAGTTGTTAGGGCAGCTAAGAACGTAGAGGCCCAGATAAGAGAAAATGGTCTAGAAAAAGATAAGGCAGGAGAGAAGCGGAAGTTTGAAGGATCTTCAAGGTCTGACAAGGAAAGCAAATTCTCAAAACTTGGAGGAGGAGATGGAGGTGAAGCGAGATGGTGTGGTAAATGCAAGAAGAAGCATGGTGGGAAGTGCAACGAAGAAGTGACTAGTTACAAGTGTGGGAGGACTGGTCACTATTCCAAAGACTGCACACATAATGATAAAGTATGCTACGGATGTGGAGGCAAGGGGCACATGTCTAGAGACTGCCCAAGGAAAAATAAAGCAGCAAGACCAGAAACGCCACCAAGGCCAAGGGCATTTCACATGATCCTTGTGACAACCCCAAAATCTCGGCCAGAAAAGACCGATTTCATTTATGCTTTTTAAAATAATTTCAGAGTAAATCCTTTTGATTTAAAAGTGTTGCGGAATTTGTTCCCAAAACAAAACATGATAAAATAATATTTATCAAAGCATTTCATCAAGAGATGCATTTTCATTATATAATCAAAACTCGTGATGTCATGTTCCGATACAGACCATAAAGCATAAACGATAACATTACAAGTCATTCAACAAATATATACATATACAGACTTGTAAACAAAACAACTCGATGATTCATCCATCTTACGCCCTTGCGCCACTTCCTGTAATACAAATAAAACTGAGTGGGTCAGGCTTGGGAGCCTGGTGAGCATATAGGTTTTCAACCCACAATAAATAAAATTATAATTAATTTCACCAACCAATCACTATCCCGATTACCCATTCCCATTATCCTCACTTTACGTCCCTAAAACAACATCTATCTCAAGGGACCTAATCTAGGATTTTCATCGGGACGGACATTACTGCTAAGGGGTTTCCTCAACAATAGATATCCTAAAGGCAACCATGAGGGGGATAGAGTACACCCGTGAACACATTGTTCACAATACCTATAGGTTATGAACCTGCTAGCGTTCCACTGGACTGTCTAGAAAGAGCCCGTGGTCGTTATCCATACTCCGCTGAATAACTAGATCAACAACCACAACAACATCGAGGCCTCGCATCTGTTTATTACACACCAACTATCTACCCATGTTCTACCCAACATATTAGTAGATAAAAATATATATTTTCATACATAGTTTAGAACCTGTATATCATTTTCATTCAATACATATTCCACATAACATATGAGGCACACTCACAAAACACGTATTTCATAGAAAGTAAATCAGATCTATGAGATAGAAGAGAATGAATATACATTCACACATATAGCAACACTATTATACACATAACACGTATTTTGTATAAAATACTTCATAATTACGCGTTAGAAGAAAGTAACCACACACTCACACGTATAAACCACAATATACTTAATACACTCATACCATACTTGTATTATTATCGTGTTTATGAAAGGTAGTATACACTCACTTGATCAAAAGATGATCGGACAGCACTAGGACTTGCAGAAGTAGTAATCCTCAGCAGATCTGGAAGATCTCTACAAAAATCGAACTTCTCGCAGGCAGAGCTTCGGCTCGGGAGCCGCACTTCTCGGGATCTTCGGGATCTCGGGACTTGCTTCGGGGCTCGAGAATAATACCGGGGCTTCGGGGTATTTCTGGCACACAAATCGATGCAAAACGGGAGAGAGAAGAGAGAAAAATAGCAAAGGAGTCGGCTGCCCTCGCATTCTATTTATAGGAGGCTGGAGCCTCGGAGTACGCGGGGCGTACGCCTGTACGCGGGGCGTACAGGTCCGGAATCGTCATTGGGTTCGTCATCCGAAGAACTCGAGTGCGAAGGTCGTCATGCTTCGCTGTACGCAGGGTGTACTTCGAATCAGATCGGTGACTCCTTCGGATAATCATCCGAATTAAAGATTAAATTTAAATACAAATTATTTAATAAACTTCGGAAATTCATATCTTCTTCATACGAACTCCGTTTTCGACGTTCTTTATATCCACGCGTTGGTGAGACTACGCTCTACAAATTTTGTTTAGACTCCATCGGCTAATTTTGACTTTATTTTTATTATTTATTTTTAATAGGTCGGGACAGAAAATTTCGTTATAAATTCATAACTTCTTCGCTTGACGTCCTTTCTCACCTAACTTTTCATCGCTTCGATACCAACAACGAGATCTTAGATTCGCGTTTAGATTGCTTCAGCTAAAAACCGCTCGATCTCAAATCGAGTATTTCAGGCTGCATACCGCTAAGTCGAAACTTCAGAAAATCATAACTTCCTCATACGAAGTCAGATTTGGGCGTTCTATATATATTCGGAAACCTCGTTTCAACTACTACAGCATTAACCAAAGATATCAAGTTTATTTTACACTTAAATTTTGACGCTTATTTTTATTCTTAATTAATCCAACCACATAATTAAACAATTAAGCAAAAAACACATAATAATCAAATAATACACTTCTATTATTTCAAAACGGGTTACAAAGGTTAACCTAGACTATTATATCAACATTAATGAAAGGCCCAGAAACACAGGCGTTACAATCCTTGACGAAGCAGAGAACCATGCGAGGAATCAAGAATGAGGACTTCTTACCCGAAGATCGGATTATGCAGTAGCCATAGTTTCGTATGATGTAGCCTAGTAGAGGCATAGTCTAGGGTGAACTTGAACACCTATGTAATCGTTTCAAGAAATAATATAAAACCTTCGTTTTGTTATCTGATGTGTTGAATGATTGTGTGATTTGCTGCATGGTGACTTGGGAAACTGCGAGACAATACTTGGGACAAGTATGAGTAGGTGTGAATGGTAGTAAAGGCCTATACTACCGGAAGCACAGGACTCACACTTGGATCAGGGAAAGTCGCAAGGTTACCAAGAAGCTGGTAATTGATTTTGTTTTATTCGAGTATGTCGTTACCATTGTTTCGGTAATGACTAAGAAGATTGTTGATATTCCGACCCTAGTGGTCATATCGAATTGAGTGCGACTACGCTAAGTATGCTATGTGGTTTAGAATATCAAGATCGATGTAGCGTCCGACTTAAACCAAACGATTGAAATCAAAGCGATCAATAGAAATATTGCGCTCATTGTTAAAGAAGTTGGTAGCTAGAAATGCCTAATGTTAAAGTGAGATTATATCACATTAGAACATGAAGGAAGGCATAGTCCGTTTTAGAATTTAACTCTAAGAAACCTATGTCTAAGTGTTGCAACATACGATGATAGGTCATTAGAATATGACACATCGATCCATAGTAGTAATCAAAGAACTTATCTGAAGTTCGTATCCAGTGAGGATCGAGGTTGTGACTTGAAGGTCATAATTTAGAGTCTAGCCTTAGGTAGAGAGCAGGTGCACGATCGAGTACTGCTTACAGTCAATAAGTCTAGGAGATAGACTTGAAGGAATATAGAATTTATAATTATTACCTAGGATGAAGAGAGGACGTATGGAGTCATTACACGATCCCTGTTTCGTTGATGATTCCAGGACGTAATCATCATAAAGGGGAGATAATTGTAACGCCCGCAAATCCGGGCTAGTGAATTTAGAGGCAATAGGGGTCGAAAACGACTTTTCGACAAAAGATTATTTAGAATAAATAATCTTAACCAAGTTTTAGAATATGTCACAAGGTTTCTGTACATATAAAGAACGCCGAAATCCAAGTTATAACGAAGAAGTTATGAACCGTCGAAGTTTCGCGTCGAAACCGGCACGGCACCGGGAAACGTAAATAGCGAATTTACGATAGAGCGAGATTTAGCCTTAGCGCTCTAAACGAAAGTCGTAGAATATGTTAAACTAAGAACATCAATAAAAAGAACGCCCAAATCTGACTTCGTATGAAGAAGTTATGATTTTTCGAAGTTTCGGACTAACAGTGTACAACCCGAAATTCGAATATTAGATCGAGTGATTTTTAGCCGACATGACCTGAATGAGAATCGAAGATCTCATTAAGAGTAGCGTAACGAGAAAAAGATGGGCGAAAACGGACATCGGATGAAGAAGTTATGAGGATTTAACGGACCAATCCTGTCCCGGCCTGTTAATAATATAAAATTTAAAATCAATTCAAAATTAGCCGACGAAGTCTAAACGAAAGTTGTAGAGTACGTTCCCACCTTCGCGTGGATATAAAGAACGTCGAAAACGGAGGTCGTACGTGAAAGTTACGAATTTTTAAAGTTTATGATCAAATTTGCGAAGGCTGATAAGGATTTGATGACGTGGCGCGTTGTGGGCCGTCCATCGCTGATCAGTGAACGCTTCGGATTCGGACACGCCTCGCTTCGCATTACGCCCAGCGTCCGAGTTCGGTACGCCCAGCGTACCCTTCGGTCTTATCTCTTCCGAGTGCGAGACAGCTAGAGTCCATCTGGCAACCCCATCTGAAGTTACGCCCCGTGTAGCCAAGGATTACCCCCAGCGTAGTCCGAGGCCTCGCAGGGTATAAAAAGGGGCGAGGGTCTCCACATTTTTCACACAATTTTCCTTCTCTCTCTGGATTTCTTTCTCTCTCTAGGGTTTCTAACCCCCCCCCCCCCTAAGCCCTAGTTAAACCCCTTAGCTCCCGAGGGAAACCCCGAGGCTCCCGGAGTCCCGAGAAAAAGAGCCTTTCGGTTTCGAAACGATGCTCCAATTAAGTTCCGGTTTTCGATAAAATTCACTGTAAGTGTACTATACTTACGCAATTTTTAAAATAGCTTTCAAATAATTATATGAATGTTATTAGGTCCTTAAAATAATTATTTGGGCTATTATTGAGTGTTATTAACGCTTAATAATAGTCAGACTAATTAATTTGTCGCGGTTATCGTTAAACTAAACCCTAGTGGTATTGGTACTAGGTTTTATCGAAGGAAAATCGTTTTGAGAGTATCGAAGCGGTTTTCAAGTGCTGAGTCACCACCTACTCAAGCGAGTGCATAGTCCCTTTCATCTTACACATAGATATGAAGTATTTTATATAAACTACGTGTTATGTGTGCATATTATCTTAATACTTGCTGTCTATGCTGGATGAACGTTTTATACATGTTTTAAAGGATTTAAACTGTATACGTATTTTATATATACGAATATGTTGGGTATGAGATGGGTAGATGAATGATGAGAGATAGAATATGATGTGAGTATACATTGGCAGCTATAGACTCTATGCCTATGGGACGAACACCGGTAGCTATGGACTTAGTACCTGTTAGACGTTGGTAGCTATGGATTTAGTACCTGTTAGGAATTGGTAGCTATGGACTTAGTACCTATTAGTTAGATGCTGGTAGCTATGGATTTAGTACCTATTAGGAATTTGGTAGCTATGGACTTAGTACCTATTAAGCACTGGTAGCTATGGATTTAGTACCCGATGAGTAGCATATAGCAGCTATGGATTTAGTGCTTTAACGAACGAACATCGGCAACTATGGATTTAGTGCCAGTCTTATAACCCTGCAAGTAAGGGACTTCGGAATAAACGAATGCAGGATAGATGACTCTTAGGTTAAATCCTTAAGAGTAAAGAAGATAATGGGGATGGGTAATTGGGTTACTTGTTTGATGATTGAACATAATAATTATATTCTTGTGGGTTGAAAACCCTATGTACTCACCAGGTTTCCCAACCTGACCCACTCCAGTTTATTTATATCATAGGTGTTGATATGAAGTCACATTACACTGAGAGATTAAAGAGATGTAGATCACTAGTGTAAATAAATGTAAGTTCTGTTTATGCTTATGTTTTTGTATTGACAATGACATCCCAAATGTTTTAAAATGAATAAAATATGTTTCTTTGAAAATGTTTTAATAACGTATTTATCATGTTTTTCTGGGAACAAATTCCGCAACATTTTTATGAAAAGAAGTACTCTGATTTTTATAAAGCATAAACAAAATCGGTTTTTTCTGGCAGTGAAAATGGGGATGTCACATGTTGTAAACCCTATTTCATTACTATACACTTTAGCCTGAAAAAGGTAGGGATCATCATGTGTGAAGAGGCGTCTTTCCTTCATAATTATGGTCTACATTGGAGATTTAAAGTTACCTACTGGGTGCATCATCTGTTTTCCTTTGTCTTGCACACCATGGCTACATCCAGACGTAATTTGTTCGCCCTTCAAGTGGTTCAAGACGTGGTTTATGGCTCTATATTGGGAAGCATTTTGAAGATGTATAGGTTCCATGCAAGACTGATTCTGACCATGTTGACTGATTTTGACCAAGTTCTATGGTATCTTTCTTTTTCCTTTTTAGCTTAGCTCATCCCAAGTTCATTTTAGTCTTGTTCTAACTTAAGGACAAGTTAGGTTTAATATTGGGGTGATTTGAGTAGTGGGGTGGTGTAGTGGAGAAAAAAGAGCCAATAACATTCCAGCAACACTGGCGAGGGTGGATTCTCAGTCGCACAACACTTGTGAGGGTACTCGCGTAACTGTGCAATTTGGGGCATTTAGGTCATTTTGCTCATGATTTACTTTGGGGGTTAGGTCTTGCAGCTGGGACTTTGATTTTCTGCTATTAGAGCACCTTGGAGGCGATTTTTGAGAGCTTGATACACATTCTTCTCATCTTTCTAAGTAATTGTTAGTTTCTTGATGCAAAAACACTTTGGTGATTGTTATCTTGTTGCCATGGGTGGCTAGTTTCTTTATTTTGGTTAACTATGGCTAAAACCCTTGGATATTTGTGGGTTTTGAAGGATTCATGCTTGATTGTCATTTATCTTATGTTTATAATTCTAGTTCATATTTCTTATGCTTGTTTAATACTTTAATCAAGATCTTCGTACTTGAATGAGGAATTGTTAGTTTATTTCATTGGTTTAGCATTGAATCATTGAATTTATTTAGAATAAAGGCTTTTAAGATGGTAGAAATCATCTCTAGCTTATGAATCGTCTCCTTTATGGATGTGTAAGCATTGACATCCTCTAGGAATTGGGGATTCCTTCATTCTTAAGGCTAATCAATTTTCTTGTGTTCAATTGCGTCAATTGAATCCTTGATTTTGATTCATAAGGTGTGTTGTGGGCTTCCTCAACCTCCATAGTACCTATGAGGAATCTTGGCATATCATGTTTCATGATTGATATAACCAATTTGGGATGAATGATATGTTGGATTAGGTGTCTAAGCCCAAAACTATTATTGGTATGTACTTGACCCAAGAGTAGCATGGTCCATTTGGGTTGCATGGCACCAGAACAATTTGAAGGTTGGATAATTGAGAAGAGGTTATTTACGGTTTATTAATATATTATAAGTTCTAATATATTAATATGAAATCATATTATTTAATTAGTATTGATCAAGAATTAATTTGGAATTAATTTTATGATCAAAAGAGACTAATTAAATATAAGGGGTTAATTTGGTAAATCATTCATTCTTATAAAGTGGGCTTATGATCCATAGTTCTTCATGTTGGGCTAAACCCATTTGGTAACCCATGGATACTCCACGGAGGTTTTAACCCATGGAGCATGAGGGATATGGAAAGTCATTAGGGTTTACATGGTGTTGTTGGATTAGATGTCTAAGCCTATAACTATTATTGGTATGTACTTGACCCGAGAGTAGCATGGTCCATTTGGGTTGCATATCATCAAGACAATTTGTTAGGATAGACTCTTTAGAGAAGGTTATGTATGATTTATTAATATATTATAAGTTCTAATATATTAATATGAAATCATATGTTTTAATTAGTATTGATCAATAATTAATTTGGAATTAATTTAGTGATCAAAAGAGACTAATTAAATCTATGGGGACTAATTATGGTAATTAGTTATATTTATATGTGTTGGGATTATGATCCATGTTGGACCAAGTTTATTATGGATATATAAAGAGTTGGGCCACATGAACCACGGATCATAAACCCATGGGTATGGGTTTGGGTTAACCCATGACCTTTGGAATTCCACATCTAAATATGCTCCTTCATAGCCAAAATCACCACCAATGTATTCTTGGAGGATATGGACGGTTTTTGTGTGTATGAACTCTCTCTCAAGTTTAATCCTTTGTCAATGATGTGTTCTGACTTCATTTGAGGCTTCAACACTATTAGGGCTAAGCTCTTACGGCCAAATACATCAAGACTTCAAGCAATATAAAAGGTATGTTACCCTAACTCATATCTTATATCGTTTATGTCAAATGCATGCTAGTTGTAGGTTTGATGCCTTGGAAACCCTTTGCATGTATAATTAGTGAGAACATAGATCCAAGGTATTTAGGGTTGTATGCGCTCCATAGGATGTTGTAGTATACAAAACCCATCAGTGGTATCAGAGCCATGGGTTGTTTTCTGTTATATTGATGCAAATGTTTGATTTTAAAAGTTGAAAAAAAACATGAAGTTTGTCAAATTTTAATATAATTACTTGTTTTTGTGAAAAAACTAATTATTTGCAAAATTTGAATCATTTTCTATATGAGTTGAATTAGGTGAAATTTAGTAAAAGATAAAATGATATGATTATTTTATTAGTTTTAAAAGTTTGATCTAAAGAGTTTTTTTTAAACCTCCATAAGTTATCGATACGAAAGTTTTTTAAAAAATTTGATTCAAAGTTTTTTATGGATTTACAAAACTTGTTGTTAATGTTTTAAAGAATTTCATAACTTGTTCTTAAGTTATGGAGCATGAAAAGTTTCATCAAAAAACAAGCATTTAACTCCATAAATTATGGAATGCAAAAGTTTTCAAGAGTTACAAAACTTGCCTTCAAGTTTTGGAATTTGAAAAAAGTTTTTTATTAAAAAAAATTGAATTCTAAAACTCTTGGGTTCATAACTTACAGAATTAATTAAATGGTTTTAGTTTTGAATTTAATAATTGGAATTATGATTTTTTGTTGAATAGTTCAAATTAACTCTTATGGACTTTATTAATAGTTAATTTAAGCGTTTAATTAAAAGAGTATTATTAAATCCATAAATATATGGTTTGAGTTTAAAAAATTTAAAAGTCTAGTTTAATTAATAGATTAAACCACCAAGTATTTTAAATGTCTAAAATACACCCTTATACTATTATAATATTAAAAGTTTAATATTATAAGGGGGTATAAGGTTACTGCCTATAAAATGGCAGTTTAATGGGTGTCCACTCTCACCCTCCGCTTCCTTGACTGGTGGAGGGTCGTTATCCGAACGGGTAGGACAGGACTCTAATTCTCCCTTTAAAATACACCCTCATTCACGAAGTCAGTCTATAAGGGGGTATAAGGTTACTGCCTATAAAATGGCAGTTTAATGGGTGTCCACTCTCACCCTCCGCTTCCTTGACTGGTGGAGGGTCGTTATCCGAACGGGTAGGACAGGACTCTAATTCTCCCTTTATTAAAAGTATAATGATAAACCTAAAGTAACTAAACTTTATTAATTCCCAATCTTACTTACTTTTGGAAAATGTGAATTTGGTGCTAACCTATGAAATTACACTTTGTAACTTACCAAGTCGTTGGTGGAGCGTGTGTGGTTAACCAGCACACTAACATGGACTAGTAAGAGTGGCAAAGGGTAACTTAATGTTTATCATAGATTGGTGGAGCGCGTGTGGTTAACCAGCACATCGATTAGGTGATAAAGTTAAGGGTACCAAGTTAATTTGCATGGTTACTCACACATTGTTTGTGATCCTCGGCTTCCTAGTCACAAACTTGAGAGGGCACAACCGAGATTTAAACATGTCATTGAAAAGTTCAATGAATCTCAAAAGATCTAGGAGTTTCAATCCAATTAAAACCTAATACCTATTTCGTTTTTCATGGTGGAAATTGGTGAATCGTCATTCGCCTACCTTCAAATATTTTATAGCTTACATTATGGCATCCATCTTCCAAGTTTTAAAATATTGTGTTGGGTCCTAACCTTAATATTTCATATTGGGTGTTATATTAAGGACTTAAATCAACTAACTTGAATTTCTCCCATTGTAGTTGTCTGGTTCAGATAACTATGATCTTCTCAAATCTCTTGAAACAACCTTTCCTAATGAAGATGATGTCCCGCGGTTGGATCGTGGAAATCATACTTCATTTCCTCCACCTCCTCCAATTATTCTCCCTAACCCACAAGTTCTTTAAAAGTTCAAGGTCACTCAATCCCTATTGGAAAGAAAAGTCTGTGTGTGCTCATATCTTGGAGATGAAGTCATATATATAGACAGGCCGGGAGAGTTGGGTGTCAAAGTCTTGAGGAAGTTAGTTGTTGACTAGATTCTTCAATCACTTCCTGAGTCACATAGTGAGTTCCTTAAGGACTACTATGTGAAGGACCATGACATGACCCTTAATGATCTTACCTATTTGCTTGTTGCTGCTGAATCAACAATGATTTGGAGCACTGGTAAGCAGATTTGAAGATCTACTTCCTAAACATTCATGGACATTGACAATGGAAACATTAAAAGTCCAGAAAAGCTTTCTCTTCCTAATGGAAAGGGATCGGCCAATGTCAACTCGGTTGACCAAATGGTAAAGAGAAAGGCTAAGTCTGAGATAGTCTTGTGTACCATTCCCAAAGAGTCCATATGTTTCTATTGCCAAAGGAAAGGGCATTGGCTGCGAAGCTGCCCTATTTACCTGAAAGATCATTAGGATGGTAAAGTCAAAAGTTTGACTCTACTTCGGGTAAAGTCCACTATCTAATTCTATTAAGTTCCTATTTTGAGATTCTTATTACATGATGTGACTAGGTCGCATTTTGATGTTTTATAGAATCGAAGAAAGGAAGCTTAAAGGAAGAGTAAGCTGATTCTGATCGTGAAGATCAAAATTTTGATTTGTTGCTTAGGAGTTATGATAGATTGCTTAGGAATAGATAACAACATAGTTTTCATATGCATTTTCATAGTAAGGAGAAGTTGTTCCGCAAGTTTTAAAATAAAAGAAAAAAGTTTTAATTTTATTTATTTTAAATATCCTTACAATGGCATTTGTGAAAAATTGTTGTTTATATGACTCTATTGATAGCAATATTGGAAAATGGATTTGGTTCTTTCGTTTGTGGTAGTTTCATAATTTACCAAATAAGGAAAGATTCTCATCACCTAAGTTCCAGTTGGAAAGAAACTTGGAATCCTGCAACTGGTATTGGTTGATGAATGAGAATTTTCATCTTTGGGAAATTAAGACTAATTCCTTGTTCACATGTATATGTGAGTCAAGTGAAGGACTAGGAGATTGGGTACACTTGGTTGTGCACTAGTCAGGTCCACCACAAAGATGGATGAGACTATTCGTCATGATTTACTAAAGTTTAGTAAATATGGTTATGCTTACAAGTTTAAGTGTAATTATGAAACATTGGAAAAGTTTCAATGTAAGGCAGAACAGATGAGAAGAATCAAATTAGGCAGAAAGATTAAAGTTTCTCTAGTCTGAAAAGATGGGAGAGTACTTGAGTATCTTGTTTTGTGATTAAGAAACCATATCACAATTAATTCTCTAAGGACATCTTAGTGCATTTGTTTGGCTAAGAAGAGGAATCGTGGATTGTTGAAATGGTTAAAATAAAAAAGATAAGTCATACTTCGTTCCAAAATTGAGTCTTAGAGTAATACTCCAAGATTGTAACTTGAGTGACATAATCTTAAGAAGGTTTAAAACGTTTATAAAATGTGGAGTAAAATATTTTCTACTCTTGTACAATTGAAATTAGTAAGTTGTGATGTTCTTGGATAAGACAAAGACCAACTAAGACCAATTGTATGAAGTGTTTTTCTTGATTAGAATCAGCACTGACTCATGAATATTTGTTTTGTCAAGGAATGGTTCTTGACATGAGAAACATATATATCAAGAGGTCAGTGGGAGTTTTAAAAATCTTGAAAAATTTCAAGAACTAATAAATAATAAAACCTATTGTTTATCACTAGCACACACTTGAGGTTTGTAACCTATCGTGTTGACATATTTTTGTTTCTGTGTTCATTCCAGTTAAAAGTTGACTATCCATTTGGATTTGTCACTAACCTCTTCTTGTGGTTATGAAAAATTCACATAGATAGGAACACATACACCATAGAAAACTAAGTGTCATAAGGTTTCTCTTCGATTCATGAAAATGATGGTGAGGAAACGCTTTCGCTAAATATATTTTAAGTAGATAGCAATTGTGATATTTGCATTCTCAAAGTCGTTAGTGGAGCGTGTGTGGTTAACCGGCACACTAACGTGGACTTGTGAGAAATGGCAAAGGTCTAAACAATTGAGACTATGATTACTTCATCCCTTTTCATAGTTCTAAAAATTGTTTAGACACACATGTGAGCTATCTAAGGAAAGGTGTATGATTTTTTATAAAGTCTTATCAAATCAACTCATATAAAAAATCTGAACTTTGGTAGGAAATCAATAAAGTATTGATTTCTAGAAGTCCAGCTGATTTCTAAGTACATGTCAAAGCTAGTGGGAGCATAATTGTTATGCTAGTAATTATTATGCTAGTGGGAGCATAATCAATTATGATAAGTGTTGCAAGTTAGCAGTATTAATTATAGAAAACAAAAGTTTCAATCGGGAAAAGTTGTTTTGCTATAATTAAGGGAGAGGAAATTATACCTCATTTCAATTCTAAAAGCTTGGATTGAGATTTTAATCATCTTTAGTCAAGGATATATATATATATATATATATATATATATATATATATGAATTTTATGTTGGAAGGGTTCAACATAAGGAAATTCTATATATATTGCGTTCTCAAAATTCGATTATGATTATGGCATCCTTCTTCATAGTCGTATTATGAAAAACATGGCAAATAAAAAATATTGTAGCAGAAGGCTGGTCTAGGATCATTTCTTTATGTGAGACATCATGAATCGTGTCCCATATGTTTCGGGTATATGATCGATTACATGTGCTATAATATTAATCCGTTCTAAATTTTCCAAATGCCTAGGGCATTAAGAGGGAAAATGACTAGAACTGGATATGACTAAAATGATTAAAGCAATTGTCAAGGACAATCTAAGGTTTACCAAAGATTGGTTGCTCATGGACAATTGGAAGTATAGTGTTAATTTTGAAAAGACCATATTGACATATTCTGAAAAGATGCAACTCTTGTTTAGAAGTGACAGTCAAAATGGGAATATGGAAATGTTTCCATAGGAGGAAGTTATTCATTAAATATGAGTAAGATCTTAATGAAAGAAGGATGTTCAAAGGAATGTACTTTGAATGTGAGACTTCGTTTCCGTGGAATTGCTTTCCATTGGAATACTTTGTAATGTCTATTGCCAAGTCTTTGTGACTTTTGTGCATAGACATTACAAGAGGACCAATGTATATGAGTTTAAAGTCTAACATATTATAGTAAATGAAAATAATTTGGTATTCTTAGATTTACAGTAAGGATTTGGGATTGTGAAATGAGTATCACTGGAATCATGTTCAGTTGGTCTATTTCACAAAGTAAGGATCATAGACAAACATAGTGTGCATACCTAGAGTATGGCATAACTATTGTTTAGACAAACATAGTGTGCATGCTTGGAGCATGGCGTGACTATTGTTTTAATTCAAGTATTAGGTTGATAAATCGAAACATTTTAAAATGAACAATGTGTAATCAATATGGTGATAAATAAAAGGTGTTTTATTTATATTCATAAGTTCTGAGACCATATTGGATTCAATTATTTTTGTGTTTCACTTTGCATGTTTTGACTTTCCAAATAACTAGGTTATTCAAACTCTCCACAGTCAATCATACTTTGGAAGTAGGTATGAATCAAGGTTGTCATGAATTGGGCTTGTAGATGTCTAAAGTGTTTAGACATAGCAAAAGTTGCTGCAACATTCATGAGTGCTCCTGGAATGAGATTCGAGCATTGGATTAAACCCACGCTCATTTGAATCACTTCATGGATTTTATCGCGCGTGATCATGAGACGATAATATCTTATATTCTTCAAACCTAGAGATATGAGTTGTTGACTATGAGTAAGTTGTACATTGATTGTACGAAAACGCATCAGTAACTTGATGTTAGAAAACGTGCCTTTGTGTATGATTCGACAAGTAGTTAGTACAAGTATATGAGTCGAAGTTTATCCAATCCTTTTACCCTTTGAGGGATAAAAGCGATATTTGTGGGCCCCTCGATGATTTAGTGATGACAAACATAAAGTGCTCGACCGGGCCTGTACTGATTTGATTTGTTTAATTAGTCGGTCGTAACAAATCGGAAATCAGGAAACAACAGATGGATAGAGTGTATGATTATAATCCATGTCTCAGTCCATATGATATCAAGAATGGAGGAATATATGATCGCTTATCTAATGGACAAGTCATTGACTAGGTCAGAGTTCGACAGCGAATTTTAGGAGCTACTTGCAATAATAGTTTTAGACTTATCCGAGTGGGAGACTGTTGGATTAGATGTCTAAGCCCATAACTATTATTAGTATGTACTTTACCCGAGAGTAGCATGGTCCATTTGGGTTGCATATCATCAAGACAATTTGTTAGGATAGACTCTTGAGAGAAGGTTATGTATGATTTATTAATATATTTTAAGTTCTAATATATTAATATGAAATCATATGTTTTAATTAGTATTGATCAAGAATTAATTTAGTGATCAAAAGAGACTAATTAAATATATGGGGACTAATTATGGTAATTAGTTATATTTATATGTGTTGGGATTATTATCCATGTTGGACCAAGTTTATGTATGGATACCTAAATAGTTGGGCCACATGAACCATGGATCATAAACCCATGGGTATGGGTTTGGTTTAACCCATGACCTTTGGAATTCCACATATAAATATGTTCCTTCATAGCCAAAATCACCACCAATGTATTCTTAGAGGATATGGATGGTTTTGGTGTGTATGAATTCTCTTTCAAGTTTCATCCTTTGTCCATGATGTGTTGTGACTTCATTTGAGTCTTCCACACTATTAGGGCTAAGCTCTAAAGGCCAAATACATCAAGACTTCAAGCAATATAAAAGGTATGTTACCCTAACTAGTATCTTATATGGTTTATGTCAAATGCATGCTAGTTGAAGGTTTGATGCCTTGGAAACCCTTTGCATGTATAATTAGTGAAAACATAGATCCAAGGTATTTAGGGTTGTATGTGCACCATAGTATGTTGTAGTATACAAAACCCATCAGGTGTAACCCTAGTTTGCCACACCATATAAGAACCCCTCTAGCTCATAAAATTGACACTTAAGTGACACTAAGGAGTGACTAGTGGAAACACAAGAGGGCAAGCCGGCTATATGAAGTGCAAGACTTCTTCTCAAGTTCCTCCATTTGTTGGTGGCATTGTGTGATTCCATTTGAGGTGCAACACTTGGGGCATTAAGTTCTTAAAGGTCCAAGCAACAAGCTACAAGAAAAGGTATGTTATCTGACTTGTTTTATTACCCAAGTATCAAAGTTTTGTATGCTAGTTAGGGTAATACCTTGGAAAGTTCAAGTTTGCATGTATAATAGAGAAAACATAGATCCAATGTATTTAGGGTTGCATGTACAACTTAGGAGTGTTAGAATGCTTAAAACCCAACAGTGGTATCAGAGACTAGGGTTATTTTCCTATATATTTGATGATACATGCTTTGAAATGCTTTGAAAATCAATTTTTCTTGCTGTCTAGACAGTGGACTCGCCGAGTCCAAGCACAAATTCATCCAACTTGTCGAGTCAGCTCATGCACACGATGAGTTGGTGCCCCAGAATGCTGTTTTTCGACTTTTTTTGGCTGAAATTGGACTAGGATCATTACCCTAAGCTATTTTTGAACTTATAAACCTGTTTTTGATGTGATAATGATCATTCTTATCCAACTTAAAAGATAATTGTCAATGTTTCATGTTTTGTATTAGTTTATATGGTTAGGCTAATTACATGAAATTTGTTTGATATGAATTGTCTTGTTCTTATGAGTTTAATTTAGATCATAGACAAAATTGTTTTTTTTTGTAAGTTACAATAGTTGATATAAATGTTTTGAGGAATTCCATAACTTTTCCTCAAATTATGGAAAATGAAAAGTTTTTCTTTTAAAGAGATCATTAAACTTATAGGTTATGAACTTGAAGAGTCTTTTTCCATAAATGTTTTTATTAACTTCATAACTTGTCCTCAAATTATGGATTTTCAAGAGTCTTTTCATTAAAACCTATATTAAACTCATAAGTTATGGATTCCAAAGTTTTTTAATAATTCAAAACTTGCCCTCAAGTTTTGAAATTTGTAAATGTAAAAGTCTAACTTTAAAAACATTTAGTTCCAAACCCTAGAATTATAAAAATTTAAAATTCAATCGTTATACTGTTATAATATTATAAGTTTAATATTTATATATGTACAAGAACAAAGTCAGTCTTACCGTTAGTAGGCCTCATTCACGAAGCCATTCTATAAGGGGGTATAAGGTTACTGCCTATAAAATGGCAGTTTAATGGGTGTCCACTCTCACCCACCGCTTCTTTGACTGGTGGAGGGTTGTTAGCCGAACGGGTAGGATAGGAATCTAATTCTCCCTTCATTAAAAGTATAATTATAAATATAAAGTAACTAAACACTTATAAATTCCCAAATCTTAGTTACTTAGGAAAATGTGAATATGGTGTTAACCCATGATATTGCACTTTGCACCATGTTAACTCGTTAGCGGAGCGTATGTGGTTAACCGATGCACTAATCTGGACTGACAGTGCGTGGCAAAGGGTATCCGATGTTAATCATAGATTAATGGAGCATGGGTGGTTAACCGGCACATTGATTAGGTGGTTGTAATATTGGGTGTACCAAGCTAATTTGCATGGTTATTCACACCTTGTTTGTGATCCTCGGCATCCCAGTCACAAACTTGAAGGGCACAATCGGGATTTAAACATGCCATTGAATTGTTCAATGAATCTCAAAGGATCTAGGAGTTTCAATTCACTTAAAACCTAAAATCTTTTTCGTTTTTCGTGCTGGAAATTGGTAAATCGTCATTTAACTATCTTCAAATATTTTGCGATTTGAATTACGGCATCCCTCTTCGAAATTGGAAAATATTGTGTTGGGTCCTAGCCTTAATATTTCATTTGGGTGTTATATTAAGGACTTAAATCAACTAACTTGAATTTCTCCCATTGTAGATGTCTAGGTCAGACAATTGTGGTCTTCCCAAATCCTTTGGAACAAGCTTTCCTCTTGAAGATGATGTCCCGCGGTTGGATCGTGAAAGTCATACTTCACTTCCTCCACCTCCTCCCAAAATTCTCCCTAACCCACAATTTCAAATACTTGAAAAATTCAAGGTCACTCAAGCCCTACTTGCAATGAAACATCAAGATGGAAGGCATGTGCGTACTCACGTCTTGGAGATGAAGTCACATATTGACATGCTGAGAGTATTGGGTGTCGAAGTCTCAAGGAAGTTGGTTGTTGATTGGGTTCTTCAATCGCTTTCTGAGTCATATAGTTAGTTCATTAAGGACTACCATGTGACAGACCACGACATAACCCTTATTGATCAGAACCTATTTGCTTGTTGCTGCTGAATCAGCAATGATCTGGCGCACTGGAAAAGCAAATTTGATGGGAAGATCTACTCCCCAAACTTCCATTGACATTGAAAATGGAAACATTGGAAGTCCAGAAAATATTTCTCTTTCCAATGGAAAGAGAAAGGCTAAGTCTGAGATTGTCCCATGTACCGTTACCAAATAGTCTATATGTATCTATTGCCAAGAGAAGTGGCATTGCTTGAGAAGTTGCCCTGACTACCTAAAAGATCTGAGAAAAGGTAGAATCAAAAAGTTTGACTCTGCTTCAGGTAAGTCTACTATCTAACTCTATTAAGTTCCTAATTATTGATTCTTAATACATGATGTGACAAGGTTGCATTTTTGATGTTTTGTAGGATCATGCAAAGGGAAGGAAGCTTAAAGGAAGAGTATGTTGAATCTGATCGCGAAGATGGATTGCATGGTTCGAAGATCAAAATTTTTGAGCTGCTGCTTAGGAGTTATGATAGGTTGCTAGGAAATATGTAATAACATAGTTTTCATTTCTAATTGCATTGTAAGGAAAAGTTTTTTCCGCATTTTATAAATAAATAAATAAATTGTTTTATTTTTATATCTCTTTGCAATGGCATTTATGAAAATTGATGTTTGTATGTTTCTATGTTTAGCAATGGATTTGATTCTTTCGTCTGTGGTAGTGTCAAAATTTACCAAATAAGGAAAGATTCTCATAACCCAAGTTTCAATTGGACAGAAACTTGGAATCATGCAAGTTGTATTGTATGATAAATGAGAATTTTTATGTTTGGTAAATTAAGACTAATTCCTTGTTCGCATGTATATGTGAGTCAAGTGAAGGACTAGGGGATCGGGTATACTGGGTGTGCGCTGGTCAAGATCCACCACAAAGATCGATAAGAATATTCGTCATGATTTACTAAATTTTAGTAAACATGGTTATGCTTACAAGTTTAAGTATAATTCTGAAACATTGGAAAAAGTTCAATGTATGGCAGAACGGATGAGAAGAATCAAATTAGGCAGAAAGATAAAAGTTTCTCCAATCTGAAACGATGGGAGAGTACTTTAGTATCGTGTTTTATGATCATCCTAATGTTTATGGAAAAACCATATCACAATTGATCCTCTAAAGACATCTTAGTGCATTTGTATGGCTAAGAAAAGGAATCGTGAATTGTTGAAATGGTTAAATCAAGAAGATGAGTCATACTTTGTTCCAAAACCAAGTCTTAGATTCATACTCCAAGATTGTAACCTTGAGTGAAATAATCTTAAGAAGGGTTTAAAACACTTGTCAAATGTAGAGTAAAAGTCTTCTACTCATGTACATTTGAAATTGGTAAGTTGTGATGATTTTGGATAAAACAAAGACCAACTAAGACCAATTGTGTGAAGTGTTTGTCTTGATAAGAATCTGCACAAACTCTTGAATATTTGATTTGTCATGGAATGATTCATGACAAGAGAATCTTATATGTCAAGAGGGCAGCGGGAGTCTTAAAGATCTTGGAAAAGCTTCAAGACCTAATTAAGAATAAAACTTATTTTTTATCACTAGCATACGATTTGAGGTTTATAACCTATCATTTTGAAATATTCTTATTTCTGTGCCCATTCCAGTTAAAGTTTTCTATGCATGTGAGTTCTATGAGTTCTCAGTTGTTTGCATAATAACTACTTGGAAGCAATGATAGGCCCTTGTGCTGCCAGGTGGCAAGAAATTAAGATTGAACAAGTTTAGTCCATATGACTTTGGATTTGTCACTAACCTTGTCTTTTGATTATGGTTTGACAAATTCACATGGATAGGATCACATACACCATAAAATTTAAGATTCATAAGGTTTCTCTCTGATTCATGAAAATGGTATTAAGGAAACGCTTTCACCAAGTAGATTTTAAGGAGATAGTTGATATGATATTTACGTTCTCAAATTTGATTATGATTACGGCATCCCTTTTCATAATTCGAATTGTGAGGAATGGAAAAAAGTCTAAACATTTGAGACCTATTGTTGTAAGTTCTTAAAATTGTTTAGACACACATGTGAGCTGTCTAAGGAAAGGTGTATGATTTTGAGAAGCCTAGATAAAGTTTTATTGAAGCATCTCGTATCAGAAATTTGAACTTTGGTAATGAAGTCAACAAGCATTGATTTCTAAAAGTCCAGCTGATTTTTGAATACATGTCAAAGCTAGTGGGGGCATAAGTGTTATGCTGGTAAGTTAATAATTATTATGCTTGTGGGAGTATAATTATTATGGTAAGTGTTACAAGTTAGCAATGTTAATTATAGAAACAAAGGTTCAATTCGCAAAGATGCAGGGTTTGAAAATATTGTTTTGCTATAATTAATGGAAAGGAATTCATACTTCATTTCAAATCTAAAAGCTTAGATTGAGATTTTAATCAATTTTAGTCAAATAAATACGAGTTTTATGTTAGAATGGTCCAACATAAGGAAATTCTATATATAGAAATTTTAATTGCGTTCTCAAATTTTGATTATGATTACAGCATCCCTCTTCATAATCAAAATTATGAGAATATGGCAAATAGAAATATTATAGCAAAAGACCAATTAAGTATCATGTCTTTATGTTAGACATTATGAATTGTATCTCATATGCTTCGGGTATAGGATCGATTACATATGCTATAATATTCTCGTGTTCTTATTTTCCAAATGCCTAGGGCATTTAGAGGGAAAAAGGAATAGAACTGGATATGACTAAAGTGGTTAAACAACTGTTAAGGACAATCTAAGGTTCGCCAAAGAATGGTCGCTTAAGCACAGTTGGAAGTATAGTAATGGAAGGACCATATTGACATTATTATGAATAGACATGAGTCTATTAATAATGAGTTGTCATATGGAAAATATGGAATGTTTCTATATTAGGAGTTGAAGAATATACGAGAAAGTTAGAAAATTTTATGCAAGAAGGATGTTCAAAGGAGTGTATTTTGAATTTGAGACTTCATTTCCATGGAATTGTCTTGTAACAATCTCCAAAGGAATATTTTGTAATATCATTGGTCAAGTCTCTATGACTTTTGGTACCTAAATATCACAAAAGAATCATTGCATGATAGTTTAGAATCTAACACTTTCTAGCAGTGGCAAGAATTTGGAATTCTTACACTTGTGATAAGGATTTGGAATTTTGAAATGAGCATCATTGAAATGTTTTTTCAATTAATCTATTTCACAAAGTAAGGACCATAAACAAACATAGTGTGCATGCTTGGTACATGGCATAACTATTGTTTAGACAAACATAGTGTGCATGCTTGGAGCATGGCATAACTATTGTTCTAATTCAAGTATTAAGTTGATTATTCGAAACATTATACAATGAATGATGAGTAATCAACATGGCTCAAAAGTTTTGGGGCCATATAGGATTAGTATTATTCTTGTGTTTCACTTTGCATGTTTTGACTTCCTGAATAACTAGATTATTCAAACCATCCATAGTCGCTCATACTTTGGAAGTAGGTATTGAGGCAAGACTGTCATGAATGGGTATGTAGTTTGTCTAGGACAAAGTGGCTACAGTGTTCATGAGTGCTCCTGGAATAAGATTCGAGTATTGGATTCAACCCACGCTCATCTGAATCACTTCATGGATTTTATCATGAATGATTGTGAGACGATAATATCTTATATTCTTGAAACGGAGACATGTGAGTTGTAGTTGCAAGTCGGTTGCACATTAACATATGTAAACGCACCAGTAACTTGGATGTTATAAAACATATTGTTGTGTGTAATTTGATGAGTAAGTACAAGAAAGCATTTGGGTCAAAGTTTATCCGTTCCTTTTACCCCATGTGGATAAAAGTGATACATGTGGGCCCCTCGATGATTTAGTGATGACATCAGGCCTGGACTGATTTGATTTGTTCAATTAGTCGGTCCTCATAAATCAAAAATGGGAAAACAACAGATGGAAAGAGAGAATGATTATAATCTGTGTCTCAGTTCATATGATATCTAGAATGGAGGAATATATGATCCCTTATATAATGGACGCGTCATTGACTAGGTCAGAGTTCGATAACGGCTTTTAAGAGCTATGATTGCTAGTCGGGTTGGAGTCATGCTTGCAATAATAGTTATTAGACTTATCCAAGTGGGAGACTGTTCGATTAGGTGTCTAAGCCCATAACTATTATTGGTATGTACTTGACCCAAGAATAGCATGGTCCATTTGGTTTACATGGCACCAGAACAATCTGAAGGATGGATAACTGAGAAGAGAGGTTATTTATGGTTTATTAATATATTATAAGTTCTAATATATTAATATGAAATAATATTATTTAATTAGTATTGATCAAGAATTAATTTGGAATAAATTTTGTGATCAAAAGAGACTAATTAAATATAAGGGGTTGATTTGGTAAATCATTCATTCTTATAAAGTGGGCTTATGATCCATAGTTCTTCATGTTGGGCTAAACCCATGTGGTAACTCATGGATACTTCATGGAGGTTTTAACCCATGGATCATGAAGGATATGGAAATTCATTAGGGTTTACATGGTGTAACCCTAGTTTGCCACACTATATAAGAACCCCTCTAGCTCATGAAATTGGCACTTAAGTGGCACTAAGGAGTGACTAGTGGAAACACAAGTGGGCAAGCCGACTTTATGAAGTGAAAGTGAATTCTTCTCAAGTTCCTCCATTTGTTAGTGGTCTTGTGTGATTCCATTTGAGGTGCAACACTTGGGGCACAAAGTATCAAAGTTTTGTATTAACCAAGTATCAAAGTTTTGTATTCTAGTTAGGGTAATACCTTGGAAAGTTCAAGTTTGCATGTATAATAGAGAAAACATAGATCCAAGGTATTTAGGGTTGCATGTACACCTTAGGAGTGTTAGAATGCTCAAAACCCAACATGATAAGCTTCATATTGAATCCTAATGATAAACACGCAAATGTTCATTGTGTTGAATTTCCTTGGTTGACCATTTCACCCCAATATTTGAGCATCTCTCCATCTTGCTTAATTGCAAGCCTTTTAGTTATTCAAGTATTTTAGTTTTCAAGCAATCATAAAACCCCCCTTTTAGGTTAATTGTAGTTTGTTAGTTTTATTACACTAGTTCTATTGGATTGCATTGGTGATTGAATACAACCATTTCCCCGAGGATGGATACCACTTTTAACCATTATATTATGTTTTTTTTGCAAATAAAGGGTGTAAATTGCATGGTGGACTTGACATCCGACCATGTACGTAATCACATGACCCCGTTGCATTAACACTGAACCTAAACACGTGATCGAAGCATCACAATATACCACAAAGTACTCAACACCCTTTGGCAGGGTTAGAATCGGTGCCTCGCATAATTTATGTCTCAAAGTCTCAAAAATTGCTTGCTACTCAGGCCCTTAATGAAATATGATAGTCATCTTGGTCAGCCTGGTCAAGGGAACCACTATCTTGGAAAAATTCTGAATAAATCTCCGATAGTAACCTGGCAATCCAAGGAAACTCCGAATCTCAGATGGAGACCTTGGAACTTCCTACCTAATCACCGCCTCAAATCTTGCCTAAATCGACCAGAATGCCGCTCTGGTTGACAAGGTGCCCCAAAAACTACATCTCACGCAACCAGAACTCACACCTGGAGAACTTCGCATACAGTCTCTCCCTCCTCGAAGTCTCTAATACCTCCCTCAGATGCTCCTCATGTTGCTCCTGGGTCTTGGTGTTGGGTTTTGAGCATTCTAACACTCCTAAGTGTACATGCAACCCTAAATACCTTGGATCTATGTTTTCTCTATTATACATGCAAATATTAACATCCAAGGTATTATCCTCTTCTAGCATACAAAACTATCAATATAACAAGATAGAATACATACCTCTTTGATGTAGAAAGTCTTCATGAAGCTTGAGTGCCTAGTGCCCCAAGTGTGACACCTCAAATGGTTCACACAACACCAAATACACTTGGAATAACTTGAGAGAAATCCACAACTCATGAAATCGGCTAGCCCTTATTTTTACACACTCTAGTGTCCGATTTTTGTCAAGAATAAGATCTTTATATAGTGTTACAATTAGGGTAAACCCTAATTGTCATGACTTTCCATTTCCTTGGATCCATGGGTTCAAATACACCATGGAGCATCCATGGACCATCCTATGGGTTTTAGCCTAACTTGATTATCCATGGAGCATTAGCCCACTATACAAGTATGGATGATTTACACAATCAACCCATATATTTAATTAGTCTTCTTTTGATCACTTAATTAATCCTAGATTAATTCTTGATCAATACTAATTAAATAATCTTATTATTCTTATTATTAATATACTAGAACTTATAATATATTAATAGCCATAAGTGTCTTATTTCTCTCATTATAATCTATCCAAGTGCATGATGCCATGCAACCCAAATGGACCATGTCGGGTCGGGTCAAGTCTTACCAATTATAGTTATGGACTTAGACATTAATCCAACAGTCTCCCACTTGGATAAGTCTAAAACTATTATTGCGTATGACTTTAGGAACCAACTGGCAATCGTAGCTCTCAAAAGCTTCGGTCGAACTCTGACCTTGTCGATGAACTCTGACCTTTGTCAATGACTTGTCCATTAGATAAGGGATCATATATTCCTCCATTCTAGATATCATATGAACTGAGACATGGATTATAATCATTCTCTCTGTCCATTTGTTGTTTCCCGATTTCCGATTTATGATGACTGACTAATTGAACAAATCAAATCAGTCCTGGCCCAGCCGAGCACTTCCATTTGTCATCATCAAATCATCGAGGGGCCCACAGATATCGCTTTTATCCCGAAGGTAAAAGGAATGGATAAACTTCAACTCATATGGCTTGTTCTACTACTTGTTGAATCATACACAAAGACACGTTTTATAGCACCGAGTTACCAAATGCGTTTTCGTGCAATCAATGTACTATCAACTCATAGTAACAACTCATATCTCTAGGTTTGAAGAATATAAGATATTATCGTCTCATGATCACTCGTGATAAAATCCATGAAGTGATTCCAATGAGCGCGGGTTGAATCCAATACTCAGAACTTATGAGCACTCATGAGTGTTGTAGCCCTTTGTCCAACACCTTAGACATCTACAAGCCAACCCATGACAGTCTTAATTCATATCTACTTCCAACATATGACCGACTGTGGATAGTTTGAATAACTTAGTCATTCCAGAAGAATAACCTAGTTTATTCAGGAAGTCAAAACATGCAAAGTGAAACACAATAATAATTGAATCCAATATGGTATCAAAACCTATGAACATAAATAAAACACCTTTTATTTATCACCATATGATTATACATTATTCATTGTATACTGTTTCAGCTATCAACTTTATTCTTGAATTTAAAACAATAGTTGTCCTATGCTCCAAGCATGTACACTATGTTTTCTAAACACTAGTCATGCCACAAACCAAGTATGCATACTATGTTTGTCTATGATCTTTACTTTGTGAACTAGATCAATTGAACATAACTTCAATGATTCTCTTTTCACACTCCCAAATCCTTACTGTAAATGCAAGAATTCCAAATTCATGCCATTTACTGAAATCTGTTAGATTATAAACTTATATGCATTGATCCTCTTGTAATGATTATGCACAAAGTCACAAGGACTTGACAACAAACATTACAAAGTATTCCAAAGGAGATCAGCTCCTTGGAAACATCCTTTTTGCATTAAGTTTCCTAATCTTAAACAGATTGAAAATTCTAACTTTGAAACATTTCCAGATTCCATTTTGACTATCACTTCTGAACAAGAGTTGCCTCCTTACAGACTATGTCAATATGGTCCTTCCAGAATTATCACTATACTTCAAACTGTCTTTGAGCAACCAATCTTTGGTAAACCTTAGATTGTCCTCGACAATTGTTTAATCCTTTTAGTCATATCCAGTTCTAAACCTTTTCCCTTTTCAATGCCCCAGGAATTTTGAAAATTTTAGAAAGGATGAATATAGCACATGTAATCGATCCTATATCCGAAGCATATGGGACACGATTCATGATGTCTCACATAAAGACTAAACCAGTCTTTTGCTATAATATGTCCATTTCAATTTGCCAAGTTCTTATAATTCAGATTATGAAAAGGGATGCCGTAATCATAATCGAATTTTAGAACGCAAATAATGGACCCATATACAAAATTTCCTTATGTTGAGCCATTCCAACATGAAATTCATATATATATATATATATATATATATATATATATATACATATATATATATATATATATATCCTTGACTAAATGATTAAAACCTCACGATCTAAGCTTATAGATTTGAGATGAAGTATAATTTCCTCTCCCTTAATTATAGCAAAACAACTTTTCCCAATTGAAACCTTTTGTTTTCTATAATTAACATTGCTAGATTGTAATACTTATCATATTTATCATGCTCCCACTAACATGATGATTATTAGCATAACACTTATGCTCCCACTAGCTTTGACATGTACTCAGAAATCAGTTGGACTTCTAGAAATCAATACTTCATTGACTTTCTTACCAAAGTTCAGATTTCTGATACTAGATTGTTTTGATAAGACTTTATCAAAATCATACACCTTCCCTTAGATAGCACACTTGTGTATCTAAACAATTATGAAGAGGGATGCCGTAATCATAATGGTTAGACCTTTTTGCCACTTCTCACAAGTCCAGGTTAGTGTGTCGGTAAACCACACACGCTCCACTAACGACTTTGAGAATGCAAATATCACAATTGCTATCTAGCTAAAATCTACTTAGTGAAAGTGTTTCCTCACCATCATTTTTCATGAATCGGAGAGAAACCTTATGACACTTAGATTTTTATGGTGTATGTGTTCTTATCCATGTGAATTGTCAAAACCATAGTCACAAGACAAGGATAATGACAAATCCAAACTCATATGGATTGAACTCAATCTTAACTTCTTGCCACCTGGCAGCTCAAGGGCCTGCCATTGCTTCCAAGTTGTTGTGCAACACATTGAGAACTCTAAGAACTCATATGCAAAGCCAACTTTAACTGGAATGGGCACAGAATATGTCAACACGATAGGTTATAAACCTCAAGTCGTGTGCTAGTGAAGAACTTCAGGTTCTATTCTTGATTAGTTCTTGAGACTTTCAAGAGCTTTAAGACTCCCATTGTCCTCTAGACCTATAAGACTCCCTTGTCAAACATCCAAGAGATAGTGTGGATTCTAACCAAGACAAACACTTCACACAATTGGCCTAAGTTGGTCTTTGTTTTATCCAAAACATCACAACTTACCAATTTCAAATGTACAAGAGTAGAAAACTTTTACTCTTACATTTGGCAAGTGTTTTAAACCTTCTTTGAGACATGTCACTCAAGTTACAATCTTGGAGTATGACTCTAAGACTTGTATTGGAACGAAGTATGACTCATCTTCTTGATTTAACCACTTCAACAATTCAAGTTCCTCTTCTTAGTCATAAGAATGCACTAAGATTTTCCTTAGAGAACTAATTGTGATATGGTTTCTTAATCATTAAGATGATCACAAAACTGATACTAAAGTACTCTCCCATCTTTTCATATTTGAGAAACTTTTATCCTTCTGCCTAATTTGATTCTTCTTATTCGCTCTGTCATACATTGGAACCTTTTCCAATGTCTCAGAGTTACACTTAAGCTTGTAAGTATAATAATATTTACTGAGCTTTAGTAAACTATGACGAATAGTCTTATCGATCTTTTGTGGTGGACTTGACCAGTGCACAAGAATGTGTACTCAATCCCTTAGTCCTTCACATGACTCACACATCCATGTGAGCAAGTAATTCTTCATAATTTTCCACTACTTGAAAGTTCTCATTCATCATGCTATACAACTTGCATGATTCCAAGTTCCGGTCCAATTGAAACTTGGGTGATGAGAATCTTTCCTTATTTGGTAAATTTAGACATTACCACAAATGAAATAATCAATTTCATACTTTCACTCTTGCTATTAATGGAATCTTATAAGCAACAAAAATTTCCACAAATGCCATTGTAAAGATATTTTAAAATAAATAAAATCAAAATTTTCCTTTTATTTTAAAAACTTTGCGGAAGAACTTGTCCTTACAATCCATATGAAAAGTTGTTGTTATCTATTCCTAAGCAATATCTCATAACTCCTAAGAAGTAGCTCAAGAATCCAATCTTCAAACTATGAGATAGAAATCCATCTACGCGATCAGATTCAGCATATTCTTTCTTTAAGTTTCTTTACTTTTCTTTGATTCTTAAAACATCACCATGTGACCCAGTCACATCATGTATCAAGAATCTCAGAATAGAAACTTAGCAGAGTTAGATAGTGGACTTTACCTGAAGTGGAGTCAAACTTATTGACTTTAACACCCTTAGGTAAATTGGCAGCTTCGCAACCAATGCCCCTTCCTTTGGCAATATAAACATATGGACCCTTTGATGATGGTACACGGTACTATCACAAACTTAGCTTTTCTCTTTACCATTTGGTCAACCGAGTTGACTATGGCCGATCCCTTTCCATTAGGAAGAGAGAGCTTTACTAGATATCCAATGTCATCATTGTCAATGTCCATAAAGTTTTAGGAAGTTGATCTTATCAAATAGATAAGATCATTAAGGGTCTTGTCATAGTCTGTTTCATAGGTGTTCCAAAAGAACTCACTATGTGACTTAGAAAGTAGTTGAACCACCAACTTTCTCAAGACTTTGACACCCAACTCTCCCGGCTTGTCAATATGTGACTACATCTCCAAGATGTGATCACACCTAGACCTTGCCTTGCCAATAGGGCTTGAGTGACCTTGAACTTGTGGGTTAGGGAGAATAATTGGAGGAGGTAAAAGAAGTATGATTTCCATGGGACATCATCTTCATTTAGGAAAGCTTGTTTCAAGAGATTTGGGAAGATCATAAATGTCTAAACCAGACATCTTTTGGGAGATATTCAAGATAGTTGATCTAAAGTCCTTAATATAACACCTAATATGAAATATTAAGGCTAGGACCCTACAAACTATTTTATAACTTAGAAGAGGGATGCCGTAATCCAAGCTATAAAATATTTGAAGGTAGGTGAATGACGATTCACCAATTTCCACCAAGATAAACGAAATATATATTATTAGGTTTTAATTGGATTTGAAACTCCTAGATCTTTTGAGATTCATTGAACTGTTCAATGGCATGTTTCAATCTCGAGTGTGCCCTTTAGGTTTTGTGACTGGGATGTCAAGGATCACAAAACAAGGTGTGAAGTAACCATGCAAATTACTTGGTACCCTTAAGTGTTTACCCCTCAATCGATGTGTTGGTTAACCACACACGCTCCATCGATACTAAGATAAACATTAAGTTACCCTTTGCCTACCTTGTTAAATACGAGTTAGTGTGCCGGTTAACCACACATGCTCCACTAACCGACTTCAACAAAGTGCAAAGTGTAATTTCATGGATTAGCACCTTATTCACATTTTCCTAAGTAACTAAGATTGGGTATTATTAAGAGTTTAGTTACTTAGTATTTATCATTAATACTTTTAATGAAGGGAGAATTCTAGTCCTGTCAAACCCGTTTGGCTAACAACCCTCCACCAGTCAAGCAAGCGGTGGGTGAGAGTGGACACCCATTAAGTTGCCATTTTATAGGCAACAACCTTATACCCACCTTATAGACCGGCTTCGTGAATGAGGCGTACTAGCGGTAAGACTGACTTTACTCTTATACATATATATATTATTAACTTATAATATTATAAAGTATAAGGGTTGAATTTTAACTTTTAAAATTCTAAGGGCTAACTTGGAATTAAAGTATTCATAAGAGAAAACTTTACAAATTCCAAAACTTGAGGGCAAGTTTTGAAACTATTCAAAACTAATTAATTCCATAACTTATGTGTTTAAAGTAGTTTTAATCCAAAAACTCTTCAAGTTCCATAACTTGAGGACAAGTTATGGAAGACTTTAAACTAATAAAGGAATTAACTTTTCTTTATTTTATAACTTATGGAATTAATTAAGGTTACACTTTTTTTAATTTATTATTTAATGAAGAGACTCTTGGTCCTCCATAACTTGAGGACAAATTATGGAGTCATAACACCATTTAATTAGAACTAGACTCTTCATTTGTAACCTTTGCCAACTTTTATGAGTTTTATGAAACTTAAATGTGACTTTTCATATAACTTGAGGACAAGTTACAAAAACACATTTTAGAATCAACTCTTAGATTAATTTGGATTGAAAACAACTATTTCACTCAACTTTTCTATTAATCTAAGCAACTCATAAGAACAAGATAATTCAAATCAAACTTTTTCATGTAATTAGTCTAAACCTTAAACTAATACAAAACATGAATCTATTGACAATTATCTTTGAAATTGGATTAGCATGAACATTACCATATCAAAAACAAGTTTATAAGTCCAAAAACATCTTAGGGTAATGTTCCTAGTCCAATTCCAGTCAAAAAAAAGTCGAATTTATGCTGTCTGGGGCTCCTACTCGTCGAGTGCATGAACCTACTCGGCGAGTAGGATGATTTTACTCATGGACTCGGCGAGTTCATCAGTGGACTCGGCGAGTCCAGTGCCCAGAAAGCCAGAAAATCGAGTTTTTCAGCATTTTTCAGCAATTTGCATCAAGTTTAATAGAAAACAAGCCTAGGCTCTGATACCACTGTTGGGTTTTGAGCATTCTAACACTCCTAAGTGTACATGCAACCCTAAATACCTTGGATCTATGTTTTCTCTATTATACATGCAAATATGAACATCCAAGGTATTATCCTAATCTAGCATACAAAACTATCAATATAACAAGATAGAATACATACCTCTTTGATGTAGAAAGTCTTCATGAAGCTTGAGTGCCTAGTGCCCCAAGTGTGACACCTCAAATGGTTCATACAACACCAAATACACTTGGAATAACTTGAGAGAAATCCACAACTCATGAAATCGGCTAGCCCTTATTTTTACACACTCTAGTGTCCGATTTTTGTCAAGAATAAGATCTTTATATAGTGTTATAATTAGGGTAAACCCTAATTGTCATGACTTTCCATTTCCTTGGATCCATGGGTTCAAATACACCATGGAGCATCCATGGACCATCCTATGGGTTTTAGCCCAACTTGATTATCCATGGAGCATTAGCCCACTATACAAGTATGGATGATTTACACAATCAACCCATATATTTAATTAGTCTTCTTTTGATCACTTAATTAATCCTAGATTAATTCTTGATCAATACTAATTAAATAATCTTATTATTCTTATTATTAATATACTAGAACTTATAATATATTAATAACCATAAGTGTCTTATTTCTCTCATTATAGTCTATCCAAGTGCATGATGCCATGCAACCCAAATGGACCATGCCGGGTCGGGTCAAGTCTTACCAATTATAGTTATGGACTTAGACATTAATCCAAAACTTGGAATAGACTATGATGTCATCAATAAACACTATCACATACCGATCCAACATGGGCCTACATACACGATTCATGAGATCCATGAATGTGGCCGGAGCATTAGTGAGCCTGAAAGGCATCACCACAAACTCGAAATGACCATAACAAGTCAGAAAGGTCGTCTTCTGCATATCCTCCTCTCATCCGGTGATAACCTAAACACAATTCAATCTTGGAGAGCCAAGATGCGCCTTAAAGCTGATCAAATAAATCATCGATCCTCGAGAGTGGGTAACGGTTCTTCACCGTTAGCTTATTCAACTCCAGATAGTCAATACACATCTGATGTGTCCGATCCTTTTTCTTCACAAATAAGATCAGTGCTCCCCATGGTGAACTACTCGGCCGAATAAGTCCATTGTCAATCAGATCCTTCAGCTGCGTAGATAACTCCTGTATCTGTGGAGGTGCCAACGATAATGTGATTTGGCAATCGGAGCCGCACCTAGAACCAAGTCAATCTGAAACTTCACCTGCCTCTCTGGAGGAACTCCCGACAAATCCTCTGGGAGCACATCCGGGTATTCCCGAACAATCGGTACATCATCAATGGTCACCTCACCCTTCTCCCAGGAATCCATCACATAGGCTACAAACCCAGAGCATCCCTGTTGAAGATAACGCTTGGCCCTGACTGCCAAACAGAGAGTCGACCCATGTTGAGCACCCTCACCGTGGATTACCAACTCTCCCCCACTTGGGGTCCGAACACATACCAACTGAAGCCTACAATCAATCATCTTCCTATTGGGGCTCAAATAATCCATCTCCACAATGACCTTGCTCTCGCGCAGGGGAATCGGAACCAAATCAATCAGATACTGCTCACTGAATAACTCCAAGATGCATCCCTAGTGAACCATCGATACTCGCACCGGACGATCATCTGCAATCTCAACCTCTAGTGGATAATCCAACTCTCCCGGGGCATTGTCAAACCTCTTTATAAGAACAAGAGATACAAAAGATTGGGTAGCCTCCAAATCGAATAAGACCAATGCAGGAATATCGCTCATAAGGAACAACCCTAAACAACAATATAAACATATGAGCATAACAAAAAAAACATAAATAAGAAGATAAGGAGAAGACACATACCAGTGGCCACATCGGGTGCTACACAAGCCTCCTCGATTATCAGTTGAAATCCCTTGCTCTAAATAATTGGCGCCTCTACCTTGACCTAGTGGCCATCAGTGATCCTTAGAGTCGTTGGAGCAGGTGCTGCTATTGGTCCTCCTGATGCTAAAATCGGGCAGTTGGCCTTCTTGTGGCCCATCTGATTGCAATGGAAGCAAATCAGATCTGATGTCTGGGTGGTAGTGGTAGTAGCAGTGCAATCCCTATTGAAATGCCCTATCTTGTTGCACTTGTAGCAGCCCGAACCACCCAATCTGCAGACTCCATCATGTCCTATGTCGTACTTGCCACAATGGCTACGGCCGTATTGTCTCTTCGATCTAGAATCGAAGCCCTTGGGTTTCTTCACCGCAGCCCCAAACGGATATCCATGCTCTGCCTTCCTCTTCCCTATGTGCTCCAAATTAATCTCCCGTTCCCAGGCCCTGGATATATTGTCGTCCAGATTCGGGCAAGTGGAAAAACTAATAAACTCCCTGATATCAGGTCTCAACATGTCATGGTACCGGGTGTTCCTCATTTCCTCATCTACTGCGTACCGTGGTACAAATAAAGTCCTCTCTAAAAATTTGGTGGTAATCTCCACCACGGTCTTAGTCATCTGTCCCATATCAGAAACTCCCTGGCTAACTGTCGCACCTCAACAGCTGGTGCAAACTCCGCGCGGAACCGAGTCACAAAATCCGACCACATCATGGACTTAATGGTTGGGGCTCCCATGGTATAGCCAACCTCCTCCCACCAATCCCGAGCTCGCTCACTCAAACATACTGTAGCGAACCTCACATTCAACCCCTCGGGGTAGAAGCTCATCATCTGGACACACTCAATATATGCTAGCCAACGCCTGGCGACAATGGGGTCCTTCACTCCAAATAATTATGGTACCCCACATCACCTGAAATCCTTGAAGGATAGAGTGCGAGCCTCAGATTGGCTAGCAGCCAAATCAACTCTAAAAATACAAAGGCGATCCTCCATCAGCTCCATGATACCCTCTTTCATTGACCCAAACATCATCGGGGTCACATCAAGGATGCCTCTAGTAATCTCTGATGCAATGAACTCATGTAATCCCTCATCAACTGGTTTGGTGCTCGTGCCCGAACCAGATCCAGATCCTGAACCCCCTGCTCCATTGTGTGTTACCACCATGCTGAAACATAGCCACATAAACAATCAGTAAACACATAAAGAGGTTCATACACTCGAGTTTTCTAGATTCATCGTGGTCTTCCTGGTCTCGGGTATAAATCATGTGCTTCCAGTAGTACGGGCCTAATACTACCTTCCACACCTATTTATACCCTCCTCAAGGACTACCTCGACTCCTCCAAGTCACTCCTTCCAATCTAATACTCTCCTCATACTATAAGGCGTCCTACGCACCAATACATATTCTAGGGACTTCCTAGAGTTCCTTTCCCCACCACTCTCTTCTATCAGCTGCAGAAGGAACTCCCACTGATACCATCTAACTACCACATTAATATAATTACCTACTATCGATACTAGATAATTCTTTGAATGAAAGGTCCCACACTACAACGGTTGGACTCAAACAAGAGTTGTGCAATAGAGTTAAACCTATCCTTCTAAAATTATCCAATCTCAATGATAAGTAGCTAAATGCATTCATCAACTATTTGGTACTAATAAAATTTCTTAAAAGCACAAAGTACGCAACATTCGAGCATCAAGCAATTCAAGTCAGAACAAAACCTAAACATGCCATCCTATCAAATAATTGATCTCATACTAGCATGAAGATCTATAAGCGCATATAATGGGCACATAAAGGCATCTCTCCTAGCATACTATCATGCAATCCTAAGCAGATCCTTAGTCCTAATTTAGCATGCAATTCACATATCATAACGTCAAACATATAACATGTATGGGTATTTTGGGAAGGCTTACTTAAGCTCAGCTGATTTTATGCATCACACCCCTTTCTTTTATTAAATTTCTTTAATTAAAATGTTTCTTTTTATGGAAAATCTACCAATACCTCTATTTGTGTTTAGGCACACCCAAGAGTATGCCTGAATCCCTCAAACCAAGACTCTGATACCAACTTGTAACATCCCAAAAATTCAGATAAAATTTTCATTTTAAATTCATTCTAATCATACGATAATCATATCAAACAGTCGAAAGTATATCATAGTACAAAATCCCAAAATCACGTGATGCAGAAAAACAGAGGTGGATGCAATGCGATCAGGCTGAGCCTTTTCCTTTTCAAGTTGGAATACCTGAAACATAAACTGAAAACTGTAAGCACAAATCCTAATGAGTTCCTCCAAAATACCCCATACCATACATATATAATAGTCAAGAACATATTGGGTCTATTTCACCCCCCTTCAATATCATTCAACCAATACTTGGTCTCTTTCACCCCTTTAGTATCTTTCAACCGATATTGGGTCTATTTCACCCCATTCGGTATCTTTCAAATGGTATCGGGTCTATTTCACCCTTTACCACTAATACATATAATCATAACAATAAGAGTCACAGAGACATCAAGCAAATACAGGCATAACAAGTAATTGTTACGAAGACAATCATTATACTAAAAACATAATCTAGTGAAGGTAATCTAACAAGTAATTTTCACGAAGACAGTCATTGGTGCCTTCGAACCACAGATACAGTGAAGGAAACTCACCTTAGACCGAAGGTGTCAAATCACACTCGAGTTGTCGACTCGCAAAATCCTCTCACTAAATCACAAGCATAACATCCTAATTAGAAATTAGGTCAATAATCCAACCCGAGAGTCCAAACCCTAAATCCTGACTTTAAGGACAAAAGGCTGCTTAATCCTTGACTTATTGGGCCTACGCCACCAAGGCCCAAATCCAAACTAGCCCAAAATGCATTCGAAGTCCAACTAAAAAGGACCCTAAGGCCTAACATGGGCCCCAAGAGCTCCATGATAGCCTAAAGCCCAGAAATGACCTGATACCACAAATAGGCCTAAGGCCCAAACTTAATCAAGATAAAAAGCCCAACTATTCCCGAGCCCAAAACTCCAAAGTCCCACAGAAGGACGTATGTGCTACATATTTGGCTCATATGCCCAACATGCGTAGCTTGATCTGGAATTGGGGTGCTGGCCCAGTAGGCGCAACGTACTTAGGAGTACGCCCGGCGAACTGTCGGACAGCCAAACAACTCCAAATGTCTTAACCCATTAAGCTTTTAACGTCTAAATTCATATCCAAGTTCATTAAAGTGTATTAAGCCATAAATTTGCAAACTTTATGCCTTTACATGACTTAATGAGACTCAAACCATAAATTCAGATCCAAGTTCATTAAAGTGTATTAAGCCATAAATTTGCAAACTTTATGCCTTTGCACGACTTAATGAGACTCGAACCATAAATTCATATCCAAGTTTATTAAAGTGTATTAAGCCATAAATTTGCAAACTTTATGTCTTTGCATGACTTGATGAGACTCAAACCATGGATTAAGCCTTCTATTACCCTTAAGTGGTCACCAACTCATGCATCTACTATAATAAATGAATATAATTTTGCCACATGTCGAGTTTTGACACTTGTCATTTTGTGATATTTTTAAATAAATAACTAGGCGAATGCCCGCGCGTTGCGCAGAAGTATCTATATAACTGAAATCTTTACATGTTTTTTTTTAAATATAAAAATGATGTTATTGTTAAGTTTGATATAATAATTCGTATATAAGGAGATATAATATATTGATTATTTTGAAGAGTAAGTTACACGAATGGTCCCTATGGTTTGGGGTGATTTGCTCTTGGTCCCTAACTTATTTTTTGAACTCGTAAGGTCCCTACTATATTTTTTTGTTATGCGCTTTGCCCCTACTGTTTGTTTTTGTTACGCGTTTGGTCTCTGTCTTACCCAAAAATACTATTATTTAAATAGAAAAAAATTGTGGGGTAGGTAAGGTAAGGTGATTGGTGGGGATGGGGGTGTGTTTATTTGAATAAATTAAAAAATCAAGGGAAAAAATAGTCTTTTTAGGTAAGACATGTACCAAGTGCATAACAAAAACAAATAGTAGGGACCTTCCGAGTTAAAAAAATAAGTCAGGGACCAAACACGCAAATTAATCTAAACCATAGGGACCATTCATGTAATTTACTCTATTTTGAATTATATGATAATATAAACATCTATTAAAACTGCATAATCTCAATCTTTTAATTGACATCTACCTGCGGGTTACTCATGAATAAAATAAAATATAATATATAGTTTAATGTTATTTATAGTTGTAGCTATTATTAATTAATTTTTTAAAATTTATTTGCTTAACGTTTTAATTTCTATCTTTGTAATTATTTAAAACATCAAACAATTTTTTTTGATTTTAAAGGTAACAATATAATCATTTATATAGAGTTATTTTTAACTATTGTTATTCTAAGTTATTTTAAGCTAATTATTTGAAAACTTTTAACGATTATAAAAATATATTTAGGAAATATTTTATTTAAATTGATATTACAATTTAGTTTTTGCATTTAGCACTATAATTTATCATTTTTTAACAATTCACAAAATATTCTTTGGGTTTTTAAGTGGAACTGAAATTTATATTGAAGTTGACATTGTAATGTTATATTTAAATTAACAATTTAAGTATTTTGTCCAAACTGTTCAAAAGTTATAGTTTTAAATTAATAATGGTTTACATACAACAACATATTAAATCTAATAAATTAAGTATAATATGTTAAAAGTTAAAGACATAATTTTATAGGTAGAAGTAAAAATATTATTTTAATATTGAAATTTAGTTTATTTATAATTACACTTTAGGTTTGATATTTATTTAACCTTATTAACCAACTTATAATCATTATTAGAAAGACACTACAATTTATCACTTTTAAATATTTTTTAGGTTGTTAAGTTGAACTAAAATTTATATTTAAGTTGATCTTGTAAGGTTATATTTAAATTAACAATTTAAGTATTTTATACAAATTGTTCAAAAGTTGTAGCTTTAAAATGATAATGGTTTACATATAACAACATATTAGACTTAATAAATTAAGTATAATATTTTAAAAGTTAAAAACATAAATTTATAAGTAAAAGAAAATATATATTCTTTTAATATTGAAATTTAGTTTATATATGATTACACTTTAGGTTTTATATTTATTTAACCTTATTATCCAACTTATAATCATTATTAGAAAGAAATTGATAAGTCATGGGAGTTTCAAATGAATGTGGTGAAAGAAAAAATGAATGGGAGTTTCAAATGAATGTGGTGAAAGAAAAAATGCTAGCTTTATAAGTATATAATGATACCCACATGTCAGTTTATGGTTTTTTTTTTCAATTTTTAAAATTAAAAAGCCAAATAATAGTTATACTTACATATGTAAAGTATAAATGTAATAAATATTATACTAAATTGCAATTAATATGTTTCATTATTTCTTATTTCAAATTTTTATTTTGAAAAATACTTATTATTTACATTTTAATGTTTATTTTTTTTAATCAACCCGTATAATACACGGGTTTTACACCTAGTTTACAATATTTTAAAACATTTACAATATGTAAAAGTTATAAAAAAAAAAATTGAAGTCTTCTTTACTTTTTAGTTAATAAATATGTTTTTGTTTTGTGAAATATTTTATATAACCTCTTATAATTTTTTTTAGGCATATACATTGTTTTTAAAGTAAACATTATCTAACAATAAAATTAAATAAATTAAATATGTAACAAAAAGTATGGAGGGTCTTTTAAAAAAATATTACTTAGAAAATAAAAAACAAAAATAATCTATATAATGTAAATATTTTAAAATTATTATAATTTTTTAATACTTTTTAATTAGAAGTTTATAAACCTTTAACTTTTTTAATACAACATTTTAAACTAGTATTTAATGAAAGTATTTTAAAATGTTATAAAAAAATATTAAATTGTCATACAAAATTTGTGAAACACGTTAAAAATATTGTAAAAGAAAATTTAGAAATAATTGTATGAAAGTGATAAAAAAAATTTGATGAAAATGTATAAAAAAATTAAAAAAAATGTTAAAAATTTGTAAAAAAAATTTAAAACATTTATAAAATATTTGGTTTAAAAGCACTTGTATTAAAATTATATGAAAGTATAAAAAAAATATTAGAAAAGTTTAAAACATTGTATTAGAAAATTCTATAGGAAAAAAATATCATAAATATGTTGTAAAAAATTATAAAATATATTAAGAAATTAAAAAAAAAAATTGTATACAACTTTTTTTACACATTTAAATATTTATCTTTTTAAATATGGTCATATATTACCTTTATCATCTACTAAATGGTCAAATATATAAAAAAAATGTCAAAACATGAATCTTCCTATTCTAATAAAAAAATAATTTTAATCTTCTTTTGATATGTGTCATCTTATTAGGCATCCTAATTAATGCATATTTATTCTTCTGTTTCCATGTGTCAACGTATTAGGTCTCTTAATTAATGCATGCCATTTATGAACATATTAATTCTCAATTTCAAATTTCAAATTTTAAAATTTTCATTCTAATTATATTAAATTAAAAACATTAGAATAAAAATTAAAATAAAATTAATAGAAATTATAAGATGATATAATTTCATATATTTATTTAAATTAATGATTATAATTTTATATAACTAAAAAATATTTCTTAATTAATAATTTATTTAAAATAATTAATTAATAATTTATTTAAAATAATTAATTAATAATTTATAGTTCGTACTATTAAATTAATGATTATATTTATTTAAATTAATAATTATAATTTTATAACCATGTTATCCACGAGTTATAAACTACTAAAACAATAAAACAATAAAGTAATCATCGTAAGAAGTTTCAAACTCTTATAGAAAGGAAATACATTAACCAACCACATATCGAAAGGGATATTCCATAATGCCTTGGAATCTAATAATGTGATATTCGAATCTTATCATTCAGTATCAATCGACATTAATTTATTTTTTCAAAAGTCTTTGTATACTTTTTCCAGAAGACACCCTTTGAATTATACTTTTTGTACAAAAGATACCTATTAAATTTCAAATAAGTTGTGAATAATGCTAGCCAAAATGTTTAGCTTTATACTTGTATTACTCAAACATAAACATAAATTATTTTGATTAATCAAATTTCAGTATTTTCTTGTCAATCATTTCTGGTAAGAAGTTTGATTCGATAAATATATATATTTCAAATTCGTAAAATGCAGGAAGTTTAATGTCATATTTTAAAATTACGGTTCAATTGTGTACCTTCCTCATACCTTCAGGGTTTTTTTTTCTTCATTGCTTGATTTATATAGAGATTTAAAATTTGTGAATTTGCACAAGTGACCTTCAATTATTCACTTATTTATACCTATCAAGAGCATGAATAAGTGATATAAACAAATTTGTTAGTAGGCGTGCTCAATGACCTCATTCCACATCATTTATCACACATTCATATTTATTGTTAGTTGCTAGACACGTTCATAGAGTGTTTCAAAAATTTAAACTTGCACTTTTATTTATTGTTTTAATAAAAGGCAATTGATATGGAAAAAAGAATGTAATTTAGACAAAAAGCAAATCAACACTTTATTATAAATAACAATATTTTATTTTAACAAATTGACTCTTTTAGTACAAACTTATAAATAAATATATATGTAGAAACAAGGATCCATTCTTGATTGCTTATTCATTTTGTTAGCCAATAAGAAAGTCCTTAGGGGTCGTTTTGTTCACTATTATTTTTGGAAGGATTTGGAATTTGTCAAATGAATTAGGATTAAATAGATTTGGTATTTAGAGGAATTAAAAGTCTACCGTATGTTTCATAAAAAATAATATGGAATCAATTCAAAAATTTTGTAAATATGTGGTAAATTATAAAGTTATCATTTAAAAGCTTCATACATGTTTGTTTCGCTAAAACCTACATAAATAGGAGTTGTGTCTAATGTCACATTATTAATTCCAACATAAAAGAAAAACTAATTAATAATCTATGTAGTCGATTGATTAATAAATTACTATTTATTTATGTCACTCTTGACAAATAAATAACATATAACTTTTATTTTTATTTATATAAGTTGGTAATACTTTGTAAATATTTATTATTTATTTGTTGTCTTTATGCTCTTAAGTGTATGATCCCATAGGTTCACATAGACAATGTCATCAATATTTCTTTGTTACTCGCACATTGATTCCAACACCACAAAGATGGTAAACATTTGGGGATGTAACAGGGGCGGAGCTTCAACGATTTATTCGGGGGGCCATATGATTTTCTTGTTTGCATTTATGTGGTTGTAGGGTTTGTTGTTCATAAGGAGTAATCAATGAGTACATATGATTTTCCTTGCACTTTGGTTGACCATTCCTCTAGGATTGTGAGTGGTTATAATTTGTACATATGATGGTTGATAAGTTATATTACATTATGATTTATCACAACACATATGCTACACAATGTCAGTCAATCGTGTGTTACCTGAGATTTTCTTGTCAAAACTTGTGTAGTTTCTTGTTTAAACTTCCTGATAAATAATGACTCAGTTTATACATACTTTATTGTTGGTTGTCTTGAACGTTATTTGGTCAACATTTGAATTTTTTTTACTATGTTTAGTGGCATGCTTCGTGAAATATTGGATGTTGTGTTGTCATTTTGTTTTCTACAAGTTTCTACACTAGATCTACCCATCAACTTCTTTATTTTGACACAATTGGAGTTTTGGAAAAATCGGCGTAATCTAGTTCATTTATGACATTTTTTATATCTACAATCTAGTTTATCAACTACTTTTTACAAAACACTACTAATTCGTAATCTAGCTTATTAGATACCAAGTAGTTTTTCATCATATTACCAAACATGATATTAATATAAAGTTTGACTTATTCATATTATGTTATATTTATAAACGGAAAACATAAATAATTATTCACTTATTGAGAAACATGAATATGGCTATATAGACATCAAAGTCAAACTTTTGCATCTCTTCTTTATGACTTATACAGTCAACCTTTTGACAGAAAAGATGTGATCTAACGTGCTTTGCAGCATTTTCTGTTTAAATTTGTTATTATATATTTATTATATGAATTACAAAAAAGAAGCATATATCATTTCATTTACAACTAGATATAATGAAATAAACTCCAATTTGTTCATAACAGTTATGTAATATTAAATATATATGCTACGCTAAATATTATGATTCTGTGTACATTAAAAAATAAAGGTATTGACCGTTGGGTAGTATGGTATAGTGGACTCAAATAAGTTGGATAAAAATGGCATAATTGTATATGCTAGTAACCGTTTGAATGTGATATATGTAATATATTTAAAATAAACGAGAAAAATTGTTCCTTTGACTTATTCAATTTACAACTTTAGTCTAATAGTCTCAATTGTTGTAATATTTGTCTAAACTAATTTTGATTTGATACTCTAACTCAAATTTTAGCACAATCAAAACTAGATTTTGATTAAATTATATAAATGGTCCATATAATCAAGTAAATCTCATACATTTAAGAAAAAATTACATTAGTAATCTTGTGGTTGATAAAATAGACCAATTTTAGTCCTTATAACGAATTGTTTGCATAGATAGTCCTTGTGATTTCAAAATATTGCAAAGATGATCATTTTAACTAACGGTGGTAACTTTTCCAACTAAGTCATTTGTAAAATGACATATATGTCATTCCTGTCATAAGGACCGTTTATGTAATTTGTTCATGTCATAGGAACTATTTATGTAATTTTGTCTATTATTTATTATATTTTTATTTCATTTTATTTATATTTTTTATGAATTAAATTTTTTTGATGTTTTTTCAAATATAATGTTTAATTTTTTTATATATATTTTTGCTTATATTTGTTGATGTTTTTGTTCAAATAAATTTCTTAAATTTTTGACATTTCATTCGAATACATTTATTAATGTTTTTTTATGTTTTATACGAATAATTTTTTGAGGTTTTGTTAAAATATATTTTTAATGTTTTTTTAAATTTTTTTATAGGGAAATTGAGTAATCTAACCTAAACTATTTGTTGTATTTTATAAAAAAATAATCACTTTTTTTAAATAACTACTTAGTCAACATTGCATATATTTCAGATCGTATTATTAAACGTGTCAATCCGGCTCGGTATTGTGGTCCCCCAGTCCAATACATTCATTATGTATTATGTTTTGAACTTCTTTGTTCCAGGCTACTCCAACTTCGAAAAATATCTTCTACTAGTGAAGAGCTCCAACATTTATGGGTATGTGTCAATTGTTTGTATGACTATATGTGATTATATGTTCAAAATAAAGTTGAAGTGTTTTTTGTATGATTCTATGTGATTATGTGGAAATAATTTGTTTTGCTTCGATTTTGGTGGTTAATTGTGATTAACTGGAATTAATCATATATAATAATAAAAAATTGAAGCAAAATGAATTATTTTCAGTTCTGTACTACTATAAAATAAATTTTGATTAATCACAATTAACCTCCGAAATCGAAAAAAACGAATTATTTTCAATTAATCGCATATAATCATACAAACAACACTTCAACTTTATTTTGAACATATAGTTAAGGTTGTTCATTATTCGGATAAAACTGAATTATCCAATTGGATAATTTGGATTGGACTATTTGGATTAGACTATTTGGTTCGGATATTCGGATTTTTTGATTGGTTTTTAACAAAATCGAATTATTATTTTGGATTTCGGATTGGTTTTGGTTTATGAAATAAGAACCAAATAGTCCAAAGAAACAGAATAAAGATTTATTATTATTATTATTATTATTATTATTATTATTATTATTATTATTATATATATATATTAATTTTCTAATTTATTTTTTCAAATAGATTCAAAATGTTTCACCCGATTAAAAAAAACATTAATATGCATTTTCTCTCAAAAGTTTTGTATCTATAAAATATTTAACTATAATATATCTTTTTATTAGTTATTTAGAAATTTCAAATCACAACTAAATTATTTGTTTTGCTTCTTGTGTAAAGTTAGGTAATATTATAATTATATGTTATTTTAAAATGTTTCGGTTTTGAAAACCGAATTATAAAAACCGATCCAACCGAATTGTAAGCGAATCAGATCGGGTCGGATTTGAATTTAGTTTGGACAGTGACGATCTATGTTTTGAAAACCGAAATCAATTTGGATTTACTTGATTGGATCGAATCAAATCGATCCATCCAAACGAACATCCCTACATATAATCATACAACAAATTAACACATACCCACAAATGTTGAGGCTTTTTAAAAGTAAAAGACATTTTCCGATGTTGGAGTAGCCCGAAACAGAGAAATCCAACACATAGTATAGAATGGGGATTTTTGATAATGGGGTCATAATATGAGGTCAACTCTGGCCCCTTTAATAACCTGGTCTGAAATTTATGCATTCCGGACTAAGTTGTTATTTTTCAAAAAATAAAAAAGAAAAAAAGCGGTTTTTTTTTTTTTTAAATTGCAATACAATAATGGTTAGATTACTCAATTTCTCTATAAAAAAAACAAAACGTAAAAAAATATTAAAAATGCTACAAATGCATTTGAACAAAATATAAAAAGAAATTATTACAAAACATAAAAAATAAAAAATAAAAAATATATAAAAAAAAAAACATTAATACATGTATTCGAATAAAGCGTCAAAAAATTTAAGAAATTTATTTAAACAAAAAAAAAGTCTCTCTCTCTCTCTCTCTCTCTCTCTATATATATATATATATATATATATATATATATATAGGAAAGGGTTATTTGGAAAACAAAAAACCCTAAAAATGCATAAAAAAAATACTTAGAGATCATAAAACTTTTTTTTGAATTTTTTTTATAAAAAATCAAAGCTTTCTATACAAATTCGTTGAAAAAAAATGATTAAAACAAAATTGATTTTTTATTTTTTTCAGCAAATTTGTATAGAAAGCTGCGATTTTTTATAAAAAAATGTGATCTCTAAGCATTTTTATGCATTTTTATGAATTTTAGAGTTTTTTTTAGGTTTTTTTGTTTTTCATTGAACCTAAACCTATATATATATATATATATATATATATATATATATATATATATATATATATATATATATATAACCAAAAAAAATAAAAAAATAAAACGTTATATTCGAACAAAACGTCAAAAAATATAAACAATCAAAATATAAAAATAATAAATAATAGACAAAATTACATGAATGATCATTATGGCTTAAACAAATTACATAAACGGTACCTATGATAGGAAAGATAAATGTGTCATTTCACAAATGACTTAACTGGAAAGTTAGGGGTGTTTGGGTGAGCTTTTTATTTTTAAAAGTCCTTTTCACAAAAGATCTTATTGAATTTTAACTTTTGCCAAAAAAAAAAGTTTTAAAAATATGTTTGGTATTACTTTTTAGCCTTTTAGCTTTTAAAACCTCAAAAGTCACCAAAAGTTAGCATTTCATGACTTTTAGAGAATGAGTATTTTCTTTTTGACCAAAAGCTATTCTAAAAGACCTTTTAAAGTTTCCAAACATCTTTTTAAACTTTTTGACTTTTTCAAAAGGAAAAAGATAAAAAGTCATTTTAAAAGTCAATCCAAACACCCTCTTAATATCGTTAGCCAAACTAGCCGTATTTGCAACATTTTGAAACCACAAAGATCATCTATGTAAACAATTTGTCATATAGATTAAAGTTGGTCTATTTTGTCAACCATGAGGACCATTTATGTAATTTTCTCTACATTTAATCCTTAACTTTCTTTTTAGTTTTCAATGAAGATAGCTCATTTGGTTTCAATTTATTGCATTTTTAATCTATGTAAAATGACTTTTATACTATTTTCATATTATTTTGCATTTTTTTTATTTAGTTAGAATTTATTTTAACTAGGAAAAGGTCCGCGCGTTGCACGGGTGAAAGTTTAGTGGCAAAAATATAAAGAAGTAAAAATAAAATGTCGAAATTATAAAGAGGAAAAATTTTGTTGAAACTTTAGTGGCAAAATTAGTAAAAGTAAAATACAAAAACTATAAAGAGAAAATGTTTGTTGAAACTTTAGTGGCAAAATTATAAAAAAGTAAAAATAAAGTGGTAAAATTATAAAAGAATAAAGAAAAAGGGTTTTAAAGAAGTAAAAGTGAAAGTTTAGTGGCAAAAATATGAAGAAGTAAAAATAAAGTGGCAAAATTATAAAAATGAAAAGTTAAAAAAGTAAAAATAAAGTGGTAAAATTATAAAAGAATAAAGAAAAATTGTTTTAAAGAAGTAAAAGTGAAAGTTTAATGGCAAAAATATGAAAAAGTAAAAATAAAGTGGCAAAATTATAAAAATGAAGAGTTTGTTGAAACTTTAGTGGCAAAATTAAGAAAAAATAAAAATATAGTGTTAAAAGTATAATCATGGAAAGTTTCCTGTTGAAACCTTCCATGTGCTTTAATAAGTAAAAGTGAAAGTTTAGTGTGCAAAAATATGAAAAAGTAAAAATAAAGTAGCAAAATTATAAAAATAAAAAGTTTGTTGAAACTTTAGTGGCAAAATTAAGAAAAAATAAAAATGTAGTGTTAAAATATAAACATAGAAAGTTTCCTGTTGAAACCTTCCATGTGCTTTGATATATATATATATATATATATATATATATATATATATATATATATATATATATATATATATATATATATATATATATATATATATATATATAATATTGAATTACTAGGGTCTATTATAATCATCCCACGGAAGGGGTGAACATCTAGTCGATTATCAGGTTAAATGGTTCGTGTTATTCGGTTTGGTGTAGGTTACCAAACCGACCGATATTCAAACGATATTTAATGTAAGTTCAAATATAAAATAAAAATAAAAAAAATCTTATAAAGGGTAAAACAGAAAATTTAAATCAGATTTTTTTTAACAAAATGAAAGTATAATGATTCACACAATAAAGTAAAACCACATATACCATTTTCATCATGGAAAAAAAAATTAGAGACGACATATGTAAATTTGAAAACTAAAATGAAATGCTTAAAATCCATAAAACTCAAAGACAAATAATAAAAGTTGTTAAGGAAGTACGTAAAATACAATTCAAGAACATAAAATTAAACTTTCAAGAAGAAAATAAATATGAAGATAAAATATGTAAAACGATCAAAATATCTTTTACAAGAAAACTTTTTATGATAAAAAGGCTGATGATATTGACAATTTTTTAGAAAATTACTTATGAGTACACTATGACAACATAATCAAGAACTAGACCTATTATATAACAAAAATTATTTTTGCATTAAAATTGCTACGAACTTAAACTATATAAAATTTAGAAGTTAGAGAAATTCTTATATATTTTTTTTCTATATATTTTTCTATCTATATTAAATAATGATAAATGGTCTAAAATATTATTAATTTTATTTTTCTAATGTCATATCTCCTAGATCCACAAATGTTGTTTTCAAAAGAATTGGTTTTGCCATCCTGAAAGAGCTAGTGGCACGGCTTATTACCCATTTGCCTTCAATCGATATGTATTGAACTTTCATATTTATATTGACAAAAAAAATTATATATATATATATATATATATATATATATATATATATAGAGAGAGAGAGAGAGAGAGAGGTAGGTTCAAATGTTTCTCACATCTATTGTGTGCTAGAATGCACCAATAAGAATTGAGTAAACATTAAATGTATATTAAATGATATCCATATTTATAATTCCTTTTTAGAGAAACTAATTTAATTCGTCATTGATGTCAATAATAATATTCTTTCAGAATTAATTCGTATATAAAATAATAAGAGTGTATTTTAGGAGAACGAGAGTATATTCTACTAGAATATACCCTCATTCTTCATATTCCATACAATTTTATTGTATTTTAAGTGGGTGAGTCCTGAAATAATGTTATTGCTGACATAAAAACCTAGATACGAATTCATTCTGAAAGAATGTTATTGTTGACATTAATGACGAATTTAATTAATTTCCATAAAGAGAAAATTATAATTATTTATTATACATACAATTATGGAAACCATTTAATATCTATCATTATTTAATTAAATAATAATATAATTTTACTAAATTCATATTGGTGCATTCTAGCCCACAATAAATGTAAAAAACACTTTAACCTAGCCCTATATATATATATATATATATATATATATATATATATATATATATATATGGTTAGGTTCATGTGAGAAGGCCTAATTTTGTGAGACCGTGAGACGCATTTTTTTATTTATTTTATTTTTTTTAATTTTTTTTAGTTAATTCGTTTCGAAAATAATATTTAAAAAAAGAATTTTTTGATTTTTCTATTTATTTTGCATTTTATAATTATTTTTAGAATATGTACAGTGTAATATTCTATTTAGAATATTTCACGTATTTTTCAAAAAAAAAGTAGGATTTTTTTTATTTTTTTTAGTTAATTCAAGTTCCGAAAATAATATTTAAAAAAAGAATTTTTAGATTTTTCCATTTATTTTGCATTTTAAAATTATTTTTTAGAATATGTCAGTGTAATATTCTATTTAGAATATTTCACGTATTTTTAAAAAAAAACGGAATTTTTTTTTATTTTTTTTAGTTAATTAAAGTTTCGAAAATAATATTTAAAAAAAGAATTTTGGGATTTTTCCATTTAATTTGAATTTTAAAATTATTTTTAGATTTGGTCTTACGGTCTTACAAAATTAGAATATATATATATATATATATATATATATATATATATATATATATATATATATATATATATATATATATATATATATATATATATATATATCAACATCATTTAACATGGATAAGAGAATGGATAAAAAAATATAAAATGGTATTTAATTTCTCAAGAAGTTAAATATAACTATAAACACATAATTTATAATTACTCTTATATATATTAAAGTAATACGATGTACTATTTTTGTGGGTTATGTGACATTAAAGACCGTGTTAGGTGCATCGAGATCTGTTTTGCATATTTTTGAATTCCCTACTACCTCTTGGAGTCATGTGAAACGCAAACCATCTTATCTATTAAGTAATAATATATTTTTGTTTGAATTTAAAAACTGGATATTACTTATTAGATTTTAGATTTATTTTTTTATATTAAGAAAAAGTTAGTTACTAGAAAACAAATAGACATCGATTAATTTGATGAAACCGAAATAGCCATAGACGGGTCAATTCGATTCGAATGACAAAAAGTGTTTTCAAGTGTGATAAAATAAAACGAGTTATTCGTGAAAAAAGTGATTTTTTTGCGTTTTGATAATTTAAACCATTAACAGAAAATGTTGTATTCTTTTTATTACTGAATAAAACCAAAAAGTAAAGCTGTCAAGATGAGCATAGTATGCATAATTTCTAAATAGTGTTAGGCGTGATTTGATTAGGGACAAACATCAGAACATTGTATCCGTTTTCTGAACCGAAACCGTTGGTTCGAAATCGGAACCGCCTTTGACGGTTCCAGTTTCAGTTCCTTAAGTTTTGAAACCGTCTTAAGCGGTTTAGGTTCCGATTCTCATTTTTTCGAAATCGTTACCCGCTGGGTATCCGTCAGAACCAATTTATATATATATGCTACATTTGTAAACATTTAATATGAATTATAGTGTTTGTTGTTCCCTCTAATAAAATAATATGCACAAAATACAAATAATATTCTTTTGGGTATTTACATATAGGACAACAAAAAGATTAGTAAAAGAATACTAATAAGACAAAATTGCAAAAATGTCATGGTATGTATTTTTTGGGGGTTTTAGTTTAAACTCAGACTTTTTTTGTTTCGTGGTCCTTTTGACAATATTTGTGCGTAAATTTGGTCCCTCTTAAAATTGAAATTACTGTAATGCTCTTATGATATATATTTTTTATTTAATTTAAATGAAAAAGAAAATAATTAATTTGGGTCCACATCTCTCTCTCTCTCTCTCTTATATCTTCATTGTCTTCTTCATCTATATGCAAAAAAGGAATTCTAACATCCCACCATTGAAACTTGACTTGAGATTTCCACCACCATGTTGGACCTAAGATGAAGCACTAGCACTGACAAGCCTACCAGGAGAGATGGTATACCCTCCTCGTCATTGATATATTTTATATTTGCACCGCTGACTGGGATGCGGTAGCAGAAGAGGTAGGCCAGATATGTCATGGCGTCGTACCACCTAAAACATCTGCCTAGTGCCGCCACAAGATAGAGAAACTCCGACAACGTTACTGTATCGAGAAACAAGGAGCGCTCTCCATCCTCGACGACCAGTTCCTCCCAACCTGGTTCTACTTTGAAGCTATGGATGCAATAAAAAAAAATTGTAAGGGATCTAATCAAGATGAAGAAACACAATTCGGTAATGATCTTAATTCTTCCGGTATGAAAATTGTTAATTCGAAAAATAATCATCAATCTAACGCAATTATTGATTCGAAATATGGGGGTTCGCATTTGGGCCATAAGATTCGCTTCAAACCAGTTGTAGTTGATAACAATTCGGTAATATAGCAAGTAGGTCAAATAATTTTAGGGTTTCACATAACTGTGTTGCACAAGGTTCCAAATTGATAATCATCGAAACAATGGAGTTCATGTACGCCCATTAAAATTTCAAGTTACAGAACATTCAAGTATTAGACCAAGAAAATTTAGCAAGACTGTCTAACGCCCGTAGATCCGGGTTAGTCAATTTAGAGAAGATAAGCATCAAAGTGACTTTTTGATGGAAGATTATTTTGAAGGAATAATCTTAACTAAGTTGTAGTATATGTTACAAGGATCTCGTACATATAAAGAACGCTGAAATCTGAGTTATAACGAAGAAGTTATGACCTATCGAAGTTTCGCAACAGAACCGGCACGACATTGCGTGACGTAAATAGTGAATTTACGATAGAGCGATATTTAGCCTTAGTGATCTAAACGAAAGTCGTAGAATACGTTAAACCGCGAGCGTGCATAAAAAGAACGTCCAAATCTGACTTCGTATGAGGAAGTTATGATTTTTCTAAGTTTCAGCTTAGCGGTATGCAGCCCAAAGCTCGAATATGAAATGGAGTGGTTTCTAGCCGAAACAATCTAAACGAGAACCGAAGATCTCGTTGGTAGCAGTCCAACGATAAAAAGACAGACGAAAACGGACGTCGGATGAAGAAGTTATGAATTTCTAACAGAGTTTTCCTGTCCCGGCCTACTAAAAATAATATAATAAAAATAAATTCAAAATTTGCCGACGGAGTCTAAACGAAAGTTGTAGAGCATAATCTCACCTACGCATGGATATAAAGAACGCTGAAAACGGAGATCGTATGCGAAAGTTATGAATTTCTGAAGTTCGAGGCACGCATCCCAAAGAGGGAACGCCCCACGTTCAATTGGGGAACGCCCTGCGTTCAGTACATGGCTCCGGATTGGCCACATCGATGCAGACTCAGCGGATAAGGAATAGGATCTGAACCCCGCTCCTACACACCGCGTTCGAAGGGAACACCCTGCGTTCGCGACAGACTTCAACACTATAAATAGAACATGAAGGCAGCCGAGTTTGGTTACCAAATTTCTTTTCTCTCTCCCGTTTTACCTTGTTTTACGTTCAAGAAATACCCCCGAAGCCCCGAAGATCCTGAGAAGTAAAGTTTCCGAGCCGAAACTCTGCCCGCGGGAGACCCGATTTTCTGAGAAAACATTCCAGTTTCACCGAAGAATTACTACTCGAAGAGTCGTAGTGCTGTCCGAGCATCGTTTAATCAAGTGAGTGTATAGTTACTTTCTTCTATCGCATAGATATGAAATATTTGCTATGAAATACGTGTTATGTGTTTATACGTTGTTTGTTTACTTGAGATGGATGTTGAATGAATGTTTTATACAGGTTTTTAAATGATTTATACTATATATATATGTAATTTATATCTACAAATATGTTGGGTAGAACATGGGTAGATGAAATAGTTGGTGTGTGAGAAAAGATGAGTTTGAGGATGAGACGAAATATGATATAGATCATGAGATGAGGGTGACAGGTGAAAAATGAGTGAAAACTTTACCCAAACGATGGCCCCCGTCATTCATCAGAGTAGGGATGACAACCACGGACTATTCTAGACAGTCATGTGGAACACTAGCAAGCTCGCAACTTGTAGGTTTGTGGACTTGATGTTCACCAGTGTACTCTAAAAACCCTGGCAGCTATAGATTTAGTGCCTTATAATAAAACAATGGTAGCTATGGATTTAGTACAGTGTAGATGAACCTTGGTAGCTATTGATTTAGTATTGTATAGATGAACCTTGGTAGCTATGGATTTAGTACTGTATAGATGAACCTTGGCAACTATGGATTTAGTGTTTGTTATAGGAACCTCGGGCAGCAATGGACTTTGCGCTAATTCCTTAGTTTAATCCTTAGGAACGAATGAAGGAAGGATAGTCGAATCTTAGGGTAAAACCTTAAGAAATAAAGAAGATAATGGGGATGGGTAATTGGGTTGATTGTTTGATGATTTAATATGATAATTATATTATTATGGGTTGAAAACCCTATATGCTCACCAGCTCCCAAGCCTGACCCACTCAGCTTTCTTTGCATTACAGGTAATGGCACAAGAGTATAAGTTGGTGGACTTGACGAGAGATTTTGGATTATAGATCAGTAGTTATAAATAACTGTTGTAAGGTCTATTTTATACTGTTTATGTTTTTGGTCTGCAACGGAACATGACATCCCGAGATTTTGTTATTTAATGAAAATACATTTCTTTAAAGAAATGCTTTGATAAATTCTTATCATATTTTGTTCTGGGAACAAATTCTGCAACACTTTTAATAAATGAAGTACTCTGATTTTTATAAAGCATAAACAAATCGATCTTTTCTGGTCGTGAAATTGGTGATGTCACAGACTGCTTCAAACTATAATCCTAGTCACTGGAATGAATATAAGGAAGAATACGATGATAATGATATGATTAAGAAGATGAAGTTTGGGTAAAAAATGGAAAACACAGGGCTTCAGGTTCAGTATCCATGGAGTTTAAAGAGAATAAGAAGGTTTTGTGAGGATAGTTTGACTTTGTGGAGGATTGAAACTTCATCATGGATTGCTGGATTGAAGGGTGGAGATTTGTAAAGACAATATTGTTTGAATTGAGAGAGAGAGAGAGAGGTGGGCCCTTCTTAATTTATTAATTCTTAAAATAAATATATTAGTATTAGATTTAAAAAGAAATGAAAGAAAAATGAAAAATAAATAACCTAAGGGTATTACAGTCATTTCGCTATTAAGAGGGATCAAAAAATGCAACAAAAATAGCTCAAAATGACCACAAAGCCAAAAAAGTCGGGGTTTGGGCTAAACCCCCAAAAAAATGCATACCATAAGGACCATTTTTGCAATTTTGTCTACTAATAATAACACCATTTAATTTTAACATTGTCTTGTTTTGAAGTTGGTTTTAATTTTTTAAAAGATATCCATATTCATTGAGAACTAATAAGAAATACAGTTTAATTGTAACACCCCCGATTCTCAAGTATTGATTTAAATAAGAATTCTTTTGTTTCCAAGGTCTACTCAACGAGTTGGTTGCCCTACTCTTTGAGTAGCAACGGGTTGGTCCTCGTATTTTAGTGGCCTACTCGCCGAGTCCAAGAAGGGACTCAAAGAGTAGGAGTTGGCTAATGAAACCCTAAATCTCGGGGTTTTGCACCCTATTTAAAGAAACACAAGCCTCCTTTGCCTCCCTACAGTCCATTGAGAGTCCAGAACGGCCCTAAATCGTGTGTGTGTGTGTGTGTTCTTTGGAGGTTTAAGCTTGGAGGGAAGTCTTGGTGAAGAAATCACTTGGGAAGCAAGCTAGTTGAAGCAATAATTTGTGGGTTTCGAGTTCTGCATCAGAAATGGCTCTCTTGAAGGTATTGGATCGTTTTTCCCTTGGCTCATTTTCTCTTAAACCCTTTGGTGCATAATTTTAGGAAAGGGTTTTTGTGTTTAAGAAAAGATCTGAAGTTGTAACTTCAGATCTGGACTCCCCTTGGCTTCTAGATTCATAAAGCCATCAACCTTGCCTAGTAGGAGCCTTCTCTCAAGGATGTGACTTCATTGCAAGCTTAGTTGTGCCATTTTAGGGTCTTAAAGCTTTGCATGCACGTAAAGTTTGCAACTTTACGTGATAAGCATGCCTAAGGAAGTTGGATCTGCAATTTGGGGCCTTGGCATGGCTTAAAAAGTGTCTGCATGGTTAAAGGGCTAGAAGGAATCGGCGAGTCGCATAGTCGACTCTGCGAGTCATATGAAGATCAGCATTGAACTCGATGAGTTGGATGAGCAACTCGGCGAGTCTGATGAAGATTACCGTAAACTCGACAAGTTGGATGAACAACTCAGTGAGTCGGTTAATGTTTCCCCAATTGATGAGTGCGTGTGAACCTGTCGAATTGTAGAAGGAAAACTCGACGAGTGGCCTTAGGGTTTCGATCGCGAACCTTAGAAACTCGACTAGTCACTCTAGGGACTCGGCGAGTGGACGAGTATCTCGATGAACTCGGCGAGTAACCGAGGGTACTCGACGAGTAAGGGTCAACATGGACTGTTGACCTTGACTGTTGACTTTGACCAGGGTTGACTAGTTGACTTATGGGGTACCTTGAAAGGTTGAGAACTTTTGAGTAGGGTTCTATTATGATAATAGGTGGTGGAGGTTGCGGTCGTGATCTGAGAGTTGGAGTTTAGCTACCGAGCCAACATTTGCAAGGTGAGTTATCCTCACTATACTAAGGGGTCTAAGGCACCAAGGCTGGCTCATTTAATATGTTATCCTAGCAGTGTTAGTATGTTGTGTATGAAATTAATGTTGCATGCTCAGTGGTTATGCCAGTTAGGTAAATTTGTAGGACTACCTGTGTTATATGTTTATTTGCATGCTCAGTGGTTATGTTATATGTTGATATGTTATGTGGGTTGGGTTGAGGTGAGACTGCTTTGTGCGGTAATCCAACAAACCCGAGAGCATTCCAGTTACGGGCTAAGGAGACTCGTACTGTGGGCTCGATGGCAAGCCAGATGTGAGTTGTGGGCCTGCAAGGCAATCCAGACTCACACTGTGGGCCCAGGGGGTAATCCAGTATGTAAGTTGTGGACCCGACGCATTCTGTTCAATTTTTTATGTTATAATATGGCTGACATGGCTATGTGGACTGTATGTGTATCGGTAGTTTGGGGGGACTCACTAAGCTTTCGGGTTTACAGTTTCAGTTTATTGTTTCAGGTACATCAGGCGACCGGGGCAAGGCTAAAGCGTGATCGTACAGCTCCTCACTTTTTATGAATTTGTTTCTGGGATACTCTGATATGATACATTTTGAAAATAATTTCGTAATGTTTAATGGTTTTGAAATATTTTTAAAAGTTTAAATTGTCTTGAATTTTTATGGGTGTTATATTAATCATACCGTAATTATATTTGGTTTAGTATTAAATAAAGAAATGTTTAGCTTCTAACATGCTCTTCTTCTATTTTATATTTCTTTTGTTCAATGCTCACAAATAAGATGGTCTGTGAGTCGGTATCCCACATTGCTTGGTTCAATAAAATTTGGTTAATTATCTATAAATACTTATACAAGAAACATATTTCTTTTCACCACATTAATTTGAAACTTCCATACATTTTTCCTTTCACCATATTCATTTGAAACTCTCATGACTTTTCAATTTCTTTCTAATAATGATTATAAGTTGATTAATAAGATTAAATAAATATCAAACATAAAGTGTAATCATATATAAACTACATTTCAATATTAATATGTTTTTTAACTTTTAAACATATTATACTTAATTTATTAGTTTTAATATATTGTGGAATGTAAACCATTATCATTTTAAAGCTATAACTTTTGAACAATTTGTATAAAATACTTCAATTATAAATTTAAATATAACATTACAGTATCAATTTAAATATAAATTTTAGTTTAACTTAGGGATGAGCGTGAGACGGAACCGGTACCGACCTGTACCGTTCCTGATTTCCCGAAAACCAAATTTTATCAAAAGTCAATCCCGAGTACCGAACTAAATTAACATCACCGGTACCAGTACCGAGAATGGTACCGGTTTTCGGTACTAGTACTGGTTTTCGGTACTAGTACCAATACCGATGGTATCGAATCCCAAATTTCATGTATTTGGAGTACCAAGTACCATCCCATATTTTCAAATTCGGTTTGGGTCAGTACCGGTACGGGATTGGGATTTGGGACAAACTGTCCATCCCTTGTTTAACTTAAACAACCCAAATAATATTTTGTAAATAGTTAAAAGTGATAAATTGTAGTGTCTTTCTAATACTGATTATAAGTTGATTAATAATGTTAAACAAAAATATCAGACTTAAAGTGTAATCATAAATAAACTAAATTTCAATATTAAAATAATATATTTATTTCTACTTTTAAAGTTATGTCTTTAACTTTGAACATATTATACTTAATTTATTATATTTAATATGTTGTTGTATGTAAACCATTATCAGTTTAAAGCTACAACTTTTGAACAATTTGGACAAAATACTTAAATTGTTAATTTAAATATAACATTACAGTGTCAACTTAAATATAGATTTCAGTTCCACATAAAAAACCCAATGAATATTTTATGAATAGTTAAAAATGATAAATTGTAATGCTAAATGCAAAACTAAATTATAATCTCAATTTAACTAAAATATTTTCTAAAGATATTTGTATAATTGTTAAAAGTTTTGAAATAAGTAGCTTAAAATAACCTACAATAACAATAGTTAAAAATAAGTCTATATAAATGATTATATTGTTATCTTTAAAATCAAAAAACAATATTTGATGCTTTAAATAATTATAATGATAAAAATTAAAACGTTCAGCAAATAAATTTTAAAAAATTAATTAACAATAACAACAACTATAAATAATATTAAACCATATATTATATTTAATTGAATTCATGAGTAACTCACGGATAGAAGTCATTCAAACAGTTGAGATTATGCAGTTCTAATAGATGTATATATTATCATATAATTCAAAATAACCACTATATTGTATCAATTTAGTATGCAGATTATTATATCAAATTCAACAACAACTTTATTTTTATATTAAAAAAAGATATATTTGTAAAGATTTCAATTATGTACATGTTTATTCACAACGCGCAGGCATTCGCCTAGTTCATCTTATAAAAACAGAATGCTCCTTAGTTCATTCCCACTTCAACCTAAGGTTTTTGTTGAAACCTTTTAAATATATTGGAATGTTTTTAAAAACAATAATTACAAGGTCTAAAGAGATAATTGTTAAAAAAATTATAATTTTATTGTTTAAAATAGAATGAAATTTTTTAGCAAGCGGGTATCCAGAACCGGAACCGGTTCCAAAATTTTAAAAACCGATGTAACTAGTTCCGGTACCGTTTCCAACATCCTAGGAACCACCAGTTTCTGTTCTGGTTTTGGTTTCATTGAATTTGGCTGGGAACCCGCCTATGCTTATCCCAAGATTTGACGATAATATTAAGTGACAATTTTGTTTATAATTAATAATTTGAACAGTTATTTATATTTAAAGAGTAAATTACTGAAATCGTCCCTGTGGTTTGGTCAAAATTGCACGTTTGGTCCCTAACTTTTTTTTTGCACTCGGATCGTCTCTGTGGTTTGATTTTGTTACGTTTTTCGTCCCTATGGTTTGGTAAAAGTTGCGTGTTTGGTCCCTAACTTTATGTATGTAATGGACGAAAAATGAAACAAAATCAAACCACAGGGATGAAAAACGCAACAAAATCAAACCGCAGGGACGATCCGAGTGCAAAAAAAAAAAGTTAGGGACCAAACGTGCAATTTCAACCAAACCACAGGGACGATTTCAGTAATTTACTCTTTTTTATATACATATGTGACTTAAGACAACATTTGTTTTTGTTACGCGTTTGGTCCCTATCTTACCTAAAAAGACTATTTTGCCCTTGGTTTTTTAATTTATTTAAATAAACACACCTCCAATCCCACCCCCGTCACTTTACCTTACCTACCCCACCATTTTTTTCTTATTTAAGTAGTAGTATTTTTTAGGTAAGACAAGGACCAAGCGCGTAACAAAAACAAACAGTAGGGACCAAGCGTGTAACAAAAACAAACAGTATGGACTTTCCGAGTTAAAAAAAATAAGTTATGGACCAAATGCGCAAATTACCCCAAACCATAGGGACCATTCATGTAATTTCCTCTAAATAATAACAACTCACATAATTGATCACTTATAACTCATTGACGAAAATTTTCATTTCCACCTCTAACAAGTGCTTGAGGATGGCTTGAACTTGAACCATAAAAAAAGCTTCATCTATTCTTCATTTGTAAGATGATTAGAAGATTCCTCTTTAATAATCCACTCATCATTGGAATCAACATCATCAAGATTCAATGTTTCAAGTTTCGTTTCATCATGCTCTTTTCCTTTCTTTTTTCCCCTTCCAATCAACTTCAAAATTGTACATCACATACACAAGATCACTCAACATTTGTCGATGAAGTGAGTTTCTTCTCTTAAAATGTACCTAAACATCAAACGAAATGAATAGTTGAAAAAATAGATAACAATATAATAAAATAACATTAAAGAAGTAATGTTGTTACATGTAAATTAGCATCTTAAAAGCACTCCAATTCCTATAACATCCATATGAGGAACAAGTCAAACTTGAATTCTCATGGAAAAATTTCTTAATTCGAATGTTTGAGCTCCATATGAATCCCATCAATCAAATCAGTTTTAGTTTTTTCATTCATTGTACTATTAGATACATTAAGACCAAAGAGTCCTCTTGTAGTAATAAATTCATTAAACTTCAAGTGTAAGATAAGCAGTAGCAAATCTGGTTGCTATAGGCCTAAAGAGCTCTTTTCTTTTGTGAATTCTTTTATTATGTAAATCAATAATAAACCGTTATAAATGATGTTTATTAATAAAATTAATCATGACAATTTATATCTACACCTTATATAAAATAATGAATAAAAACCAACCGCTACTTATGGTAGATGAAACTTGTTATCTTTCTTCATTTGGCTATGGTCCCTTTATGTTCCTCAGTCTTTTTTTAGGAAACTTCAAGCTAAGATCAATGCAATGAGCTACGTACAATGTCTAAAATAGTTTTTTTTTCTCTTTTGCATCAACATTTCCTTAGCAGCCTTATAATTAGCAACATTATTCATCACGAACTGAACAAGATTTTCTTCTCTTATCTTTTCCACAAATTCACCTAATATTGCAAATACATGTTCATTCTTCTTAATAATGACAGATGTGTCAGTTGATTCTAAGAAGTTGTTACTTTCAAACTGTTTAAAAGAAAATTTCAAATTGAACGGTTATTTCTATCACTACACCCATCACTCATCAATTTGAAATTGGTTTCTCCCACTGTAACACCGTAAACTTTCAAACAATTTTTTTTGATTTTCAAAACCACATAATTCTCAACATCAAATTTCAAAACCACAATTTTCATATTGTCAAAAACACAGATTCATAAATTGTTTGATAAAATCCAGGATCCTCAAAAAACATAATCTCCATCTCGTGTGTACAATCAAGTCGGCGCCTTCCCGTGATCCTAAGAAGTACCTGAAACACATAACACATAACATGGTAAGAACAAAGCTTAGTGAGTTCCCCAAAATACCACACACATCTCATTAGCCTCTCATGGCTATATCTCAATGAAGACCCTCCGGTCCCACAACTTGTGTTGGACCCTCCGGTCCCAACTCAATATGTCTCAGAATAATACACAACATAAATCACAAAGACATAATGCAGGATATTACAATACTCAATAATAGCATACAAGACCCTCCGGTCACACAGAGTTACCACTCATGGTAAGTATAGTGAGAAGACGCACCTTGTAAACAAGCAAGTAAACCTCATACCCCTCGAACGGTTTAATCCCCGCCTACATGTCATAATCATCTCTAATTAACACTTATAACCACAACTCTAAATAAATACGATCAACCTATCTCTCTCTAACTCTTGGAATGAATAAAAGACCATGTTACCCCTCCATGGTCTCCATAATCCAAGTCTTGACCAAACCCTAAAAGTCAATAGAAGTCAACACTCGATTCAACAGTCCCTGTTGACCCAACTCTTCGAGTGCATCTATATGACTCGTCGAGTTCCCTCGTTTCCTCAAAAATGTCATGAAAATACAAATTAACTCATCGATTTGTCTCATCAACTCGCCGAGTTACACATGTCCAGACTCGTCGGGGAAAACCCTAACCAACTCGTCGAGTCCCTTCAAACCATTTCATCATTCAGACGTTTTTAGACAGGAGTGACGTCTCATACTCTGGATCTAGCCTTCTAAGGCTCACTTATCACGTAAAGTTGCAAGTTTTACGTTCATGCATGGCATCTAGGGCTCAAAATGCCAAAACAAGCTCCATAAAGGGTTTCATGCATGGAGACTTGCCCAAAGCTTGATAAAGCTTGAATCTTTGGGCTCATGGGACCTCCTTTTGTCCAGATTTGGAGTCTCAATTCCATGACAAGCTCCAGCAACTCAGGAACCACAAGATAAGGGGGAAGAAGCCCTAAAACTCTCTAGAAAGAGATCTATCAAAAGAAATGCTCAAGGTGGTAGCTTTTTACCTCCAAACTGAAGGTAACATAGAGAAACACTTGATCCACAAGCCTCTTCTCGTTCCAAGGCTTGATGTTCTTCACTCTTCTTCAAAATGTGCACTAAAACACCCAAATTTAGATCCTCTCTCTCACACACAAATGGATACACACGATTACGGTTTCTCATAGAGGGTTAGGATGAAATGGGAGGCAGAAATGAGGGATTAAGGTCCTTTAAATAGGACACAAACCCTGAAAATTAGGGTTTTCTCACCCATCTCCTACTCGTGGAGTCGGGGTTCTCCGACTTGTCGAGTAGACTCTAAAATCCTGCGGCCATTACACTCTCTACTCGGTGAGTCGGTGCTACCAACTCGACGAGTTTCCCTGCAAAATTGAAAGTAATTAATTAAATAATATACCAGGGACTTGGGATTATACAATTCTCCCCCACTAGAATCAGACTTCACCCTCGAATTCATTCTCCGGAAACAACGCGGCATACTGCTCTCGCATCTCGGACTCCGGCTCCCAAGTACACTCGGATCCCTTCCGATGTTGCCACTGAACCTGAACCAAGGGAACCTCTTTATTCCTCAAGACCTTCACCTTCCTATCGAAGATCGCTATCGGCCTCTCAATGTAGTTCAGGCTCGCATCTACCTGAATTTCCTCTAAAGGGACCACTGTCGTCTCATTGGCTACACACTTCCTTAGCTGGGACACGTGGAAGGTGTTATGAATCTGACTCAACTCTGCAGGTAGCTCCAACTGATAAGCTACCTTACCCACCAAGGCGATCACCCTAAAAGGACCAATGTATCTTGGGCCCAGCTTGCCCTGTTTCCTGAATCGAATCACCCCTTTCCATGGGGACACTTTCAGGAGGAAAAAATCTCTGACCTGGAACTCTAGCTCTAAACGGTGCCAGTCGACATAACTTTTCTGACGACTCTGGGCTGTTAGTAACCTCTATCTGACCTGTTGGATCTGGTCTGTCATCTTGAGCACTATCTCAGTGCCCCCCATCACTCTCTACCCTACCTCCCCCAACAGATGGGAGTCTGACACCTCCTCCCATATAAGAGCTCAAAGGAGGCATACCTATAATGGAGTGGTGCATGTTATTGTAAGAAAACTCAGACAAGGGCAAGTACGTGTCCTAACTTCCACCGAAGTCCATAACACATGCATATAGCATGTCCTCGAGCGACTGAATCGTCCGCTCGCTCTGCCATATGTATGTGGGTGATATGCGATACTGAAGTGCAACTGGGTACCCAAATCCTCATGAAATTTCTTCTAGAACCTGGAAGTAAAATGCTCATCCCGATCTGACACTATCGATGTTGGCACTCCATGTCGTGCCACCACCTCTCGCACATAGATCTTGGGCAATTTCTCTGCAGAAGAGCACTCACTGATAGCCAGAAATTGAGCACTCTTCGTCAATCGGTCTACAATCACCAAATCGCATTGACACCTCACGCAATCCTCGGTAATTCGGTGATAAAATCCATGGAAATCTGCTCCCACTTCCAGTGGGGAATCCCTAGAGGGTGCAACGGGCCATGGATGTCGGTGCTCCGCCTTGACCTGACGACGGGTCAAGCATCTCTCAACTACCCATGCCACATCTCTTTTCATGCAGAGCCACCAATAATCCCTCTTCAAATCCAAATACATCTTGGTGGCTCCCGGATGGATCGAGAATCTCAAACTATGGGCCTCCTCCATCAAAATACATCGAGCTCCGCCCGTATATGGCACCCAAATCCATCCATGGAAAGTCATAATCCCCTGACTATCCGTCCCAAACTCAGAATCTGCCCAATCACCTGTTCTCACTTACAGTTCTCTGGTCTCATGGCCTCCACCTGGGCCTCTCGAATGGTATTTAAGACGGATCATCATTGTCATCCTCATACACACGTCTCGGATCGGAGCACTCACTGCTTTGTGACTCGGGGCATCGGCTACCACATTAGCCTTGACAGGGTGATACAAAATCTCGCAGTCATAGTCTTTCACCACATCCAACCACCCCCTCTGTCTCATATTAAGATTGGGCTGATCCATAAGGTACTTCAGGCTCTTATGGTCCGTATATATGGTACACTAGACACCATAGAGATAGTGGCGCTAGATCTTGAGGGCGAACACCACCTCCCCCAACTTCAAATCGTGGGTGGGATACCTCGTCTCGTGAGGCTTCAACTGCCTTGATGCATATGCTATTACGTGCCCCCTCAGCATCAACACCGCACCCATCCCTGATATAGATGCATCATAGTAAACTACGAAGTCTTCCACTCCCTCGGGAAGGGCTAACACTGGAGCTTCGCACAATCTTTGGCGAAGAGTCTCGAATGAGGCCTACTGTTCGGGCCACCAAAAAAAAGTAATACCCTTCCTGGTCAATCTGGTAAGAGGAACGACAATCTTGGAGAAATCCTTGATAAATCTCCAGTAGTAGCCTGCCAGGATAACAAAACTCCTAATCTCAGATGGGGACCTCGTCACCTCCCATCGCATAACTGCCTCAATCTTGGCCGGGTCAACCAAGATACCATTATGATTAATGAGGTATCCTAAGAACTGGATCTCTCGTAACCAGAAATCACATTTGGGGAATTTGGCATAAAGTCTCTCCACCCTCAATACCCCAAGAATCTCTCGAAGATGCTCCTCGTGCTGCTCTCTGGACCTCGAGTACACCAAAATGTCGTCAATGAACACGATCACCGACCGATCCAACATGGGCATGCACACCCGGTTCATGAGATCTGTGAACGTTTCTGGTGTGTTCGTGAGTCTGAAAGGTATCACCACAAACTCGTAGTGCCTATAACGAGTTCTAAAGGCCGTCTTCTGGATATCCTCCTCACAAACTCTCATCTAATGATACCCAGACCTTAAATCAATCTTGGAAAACCAAGACACCCCCTACAATTGATCGAATAAATCATTGATCCTTGGTAGTGGATAATGGTTCTTGATCGTCAGCTTGTTCAACTCTCGTTAATCGATGCACATCCGGTGTGAACCATCCTTTTTCTTGACAAAAAGGATCGGCGTTCCCCACGGTGAGTTAATTGGTCTGATAAAACCCTTCCCCAACAGTTCATGGAGCTACGAGGATAACTCTTGCATCTCAGGCGGCGCAAGACGATAAGGTGCCCTGTAAATAGGCGCCGTACCCGGAACCAAATTAATCTGGAACTCGACCTGCCTCTCGGGAGGCACACCTAACAATTCTTTGGGGAAAATGTCCAGGAACTCGCACACTATCGGAACCTCGGAGATAGATCTCGGCCTCTCAGTGGCAAGTCGCGTATCCATCACGTATGCTAAAAATCCCATACATCCCTGCTATAGACTCTGTCTCACCCTAGCAGCAGAGCAGAAAGTTGATCCAAATCTGGTCCCCTCGCCATACATAGTAAGCACTCGCGCACTAGGGTCTTGTATGGTCACCATTTGACACTCACAGTCAATCACAGCTCCAAACCGGCTCAGCCAGTCCATGTCCACTATGACACAGACATCACCCATCGCTATCGGCACCAAATCTATCGGGAACTCAACACCGAAAATATCCAATACACACACCCAGAATACATCGGTGGCAAAAAAACCGCATGAGCGTCGGCTATAGAAACCCTCAGTAGTCGACTCCACGCCTCGCGTTTGACATTAATGTGATGACTAAAGGATAGAGACACAAAAGATTGAATCGCACCCGAGTCAAATAACACCAAAGCAGGCACAAAACCCACAAGAAAAGTACCTATATACAACACAGTATAAGCATAAAAAAAATCTCAAAATAACAAGAATAAGGAACTACGTACTAGCCACGACAGCAGGTGCTGCACGGACCTCCTCCATTGTTAGCTGAAAAGCTCTCCCACAATCTCTTGGGGTCTCGGCCTTCACCGTCCGACTATCAGTAGCACATAAAGTAGCAGGAGCAGAACCCTGGGTTGATCCCTAAGTGAGATGAGGGCACCCGGCCTTCCGATGACCGGTCTGGTTGCAATGAAAGCAAACTGCAAATCCCTTAGGACAGTCCTTCGCCATATGTCCCTCTTTGCCACACTTGTAGCAAATCCCCGCCCGGCATGATCCCTCATGACTCTTGCCGCATTTGCCACATGTGCAGCCCTTCTGCCCCCCAATTATCATATCAACGGGCTTAGCCCGCTTTGTCGCCGACTGCGACTGCACTGGTTTCCGACCCCTCCTCTGAGACTCTCCCTCCTCTCTAGCTTGTATCTCTAGCTCAATCTCCCTCCTCCTGACATTGGTATGAAGCTCATACAATGTCCAGTATGACGAGTTCGCCACGAACTCCCGAATATCCCTCCTTAATATGCTCAAATATTGACTCACACATGCTTGCTCGGTAGACACATGCTCAGGGCAAAACAACGTCCTCTCATGAAACACCCGCATAATCTATGTCACAGTTTCTGTCTTCTGCTTAAGAGACAGAAACTCCTGGGCTAATTGTTCCCTCTCTACCGGGGGAAAATACTCATCTCGGAATAGCTGTGTAAACCTCTCCCATGTCACTGCAGCATGGTCTGCATGAGAAAAACTAGTTATCACGAAGTTCCACCGATCCTTCGCTCCTAAGCGATGTTGGTTCAGCACAAATCAAACTCTCAGGTGATCTGGGCATGAACACGTATAGAAACATCCTTCAATGTTAGAGATCCATCTCATGGAAGCAATCGGATCCTGTGTCCCATCAAACTTTGGTCGATTCATGTTGCTAAACTCCCGGAACAACAACGAGTCACCTCCCTGTAGCCTAGCAGCAGCTAGTAGCTACGACTGCGGTGGCAGTAGTAGTAGCAGCCTCTGTAATAGCAGCGTATCGTTCATCGAATGTCTCAATGAACGTGGTCTTAATAGACCAGGACATCTCTGGTATGGCCTCTCTAGTAGCTGTGGCCACCTCCTCATGAATGATCTTGTAGATCTCCTCGTCACTAGCACTGCTGCTCTCGGGGTTGTAGCGTGTACCCACCATAATGTCTCTGAAACACAACACGAAAAAATCATCAGAGATTCATTCGAGCATACTCACACTCGATTCGCGTCCCTACATGCTCCATATCCTAAGGATTCTTACTTGGGTCACATACAAATCCGGTGCTTTCAGTAGTACGGGCCCAATACTACCTTCCACACCAACCCGTAGTCACCCCAAGTCCTCCTCCCAGGATCCGAATTCACAAGTACTCTATCTCTCACTAGTATCAGACTACTCTCTCTATAGACTCCTTCTATGACTATCTAGGTATCTCTCCTAGATTACTCGAATTCTCTCTAAAGGTTCCCGCTATGTCTCTCCCTACTCAGTACACATACAGAGCAAATAGCAAATAAAATCAATCAATAGCATACCCTAGGCTAAGGTATCATGAATCAAGCAACTCTAGCCCTAAATTCTAAAGTACCTAGCCTATTCTAAAGCTTGTAGCTCTAATATCTCATAACATAAACAATTATTGGTATTTTGGGAAATCACCGTTCGGGCTCTAGGTGATTGTACACACTGCTCTGTCTCGTTTAATCTATAAAACTCTTATCATTTTAGAAAAATTCATTTTCATTTATAAAATTTTCTCAATCCCTCTGTTTGAGTCCAGACATACCCAAGTGTACATCCGAATCCCTTAAAACAAGGCTCTGATACCAACTTGAAACACCGTAAATTTTCAAAAAAAAATTTCATTTTCAAAGCCACATAATTTTCAACATCACGTTTCAAAACCACAATTGTCAAATTGTCAAAAACACAAATTCATAAATTGTTGGATGAAATCCAGGATCCTCAAAAACCATAATCTCCATCTCATATGTACAATCAAGTCGGCGCCTTCCCGTGATCCTGAGAAGTACCTGAAACACATAACACATAAAATGATAAGAAAAAAGCTTAGTGAGTGCCCCAAAATACCATACACATCTCATTAGCCCCTCATGGCTATATCTCAATGAAGACCCTCCGATCCCACAGCTCGGGTTGGACCCTCCGGTCCTAACTCAATAAGTCTCACAATAATACACAACATAAATCACAAAGACATAATGCAGGATATCACAATACTCAATAATAGCATACAAGACCCTCCAGTCACACAGAGTTACCACTCATGGTAAGTATAGCGAGAAGACTCACCTCGTAAACAAGCAAGTAAACCTTGTACCCCTCGAACGGTCTAATCCGTGCCTACATGTCATAATCATCTCTAATTAACACTTATAACCACAACTCTAAATAAATTCGGTCAACCTCTCTCTCTCTCTCTCTCTAACTCTTGGAATGGTTAAAAGATCGTTTCACCCCTCCATGGTCTCCATAATCCAAGTCTTGACCAAACCCTAAAAGTCAACAGAAGTCAACACTCCCTGTTGACACAACTCGTCGAGTGCATCTATGTGACTCGTCGACTTCCCTTGTTTCCTCAGAAATGTCGTGAAAACCCAAAATTCTCAACAAGATTTTCATTTTTATTTTAGCAAAAACCTGCATGTATCTTAAAAGCCAAAACAAGAAATCCAAGGTGTATCAATACAATCATCCCAAATCAGAGTATCAAAATGTGGAAATCATAAAAGATCTGCAAGTTAGAGTGTACAGTTACGTCTTCGCCTTTCCATGATCATCTGAGGTACCTGAAACACATTTAATCCACAACTATAAGCTTAAAGCTTAGTGAGTCACTCCCAAAATATCCATACAACACAACAATAATAAACTACTATGTGTTATCAGCAACCCTAATGATTAATCAGCAATCCCAACTGGTTAATAGCACACCATGTGGATCAACAACATGTTTTAGGGGTTCTCAGCAACCCTAAGTATTCTTAGTAATCCCAAAGTTATCAGCAGTTCAATTCAGATAAAACATCAATCAGCAATAAAGACCCATTTGGTCATAAACATAAATACCACAGAGGTAAAAGTAGTGAGAAGACTCACCTCGCGAATAACAGCTAAAAAATACGACAACTCTCACACATTAAGTTGACAGGAACAACGAGACACCTAACAAGAGTAAATTCATACCCTATCAGCCTCATATGCGATGTGTCATGGCACGCTGTGACACACCAACATACGCACACCATGCAAAAGTTGGGTTTTAGGTTAGGAAAAATTATAATTTAAAGGAGATGTAAATCATTAGTGTAAATGAATGTAAGGTCTGTTTATGCTTATGTTTCTATATTCACGATGACATCCCAAAGTTTTTATATAAACAGACTACATTTCTTCGGAAATGATTTGATAATATAGTTATCATGTTTTTCTAGAAATAAATTCCGCAATATTATTCATTAAAATGAATACTTTGATTTTCAAATAAGCATAAATAATTTTTTTTAAATGACCATGAATTTGGAGATGTCACATAAACATGCATAAAATCTTAGATCTAGCAACAAGGAATCATAAAGCTTGAATCTTGGTTACTCACAATGATCCAAAGATGTTGTTAGAAGATGCAAATGAAGCTTCCAAGATGGATCTATGCTCTGAAGGTGAACCCTTCTTCTTCAAGCCACCATTAAACCACCAAAAGCTCAAAAATCACAAGGTTAGGCTAGGGTTAGGGTTTTTTGTGTTTGATGATGAATGAGGATATTAAGGAGCCCTAAAATGAAGTTTATGGGGTTTAAATATGAAGGGAACCCTAAACAATCGTGGGCTTGGGTTGCAACGTATCTTAGGTCGTGAGCACATATGTCTCACGTTGTGAGATCAGTTTATATCAACATTTTTGTTTAATCACTTGCCACGTCATGACCTATTTATGGTCACGTCATGACACCTGGTTTTACCCAAAAACCATGCTTTTGACTCCTTGAAGCCTTAAATCGATATATTCTAAAAACTGGGTGTTACAATCATGCTGCTCCTTAGTCTTGGAATAGACCAAAATATCATCAATGAAAACAATCATTGATCGATACATCATGGGTCTATATATCGGGTTCATTAGATCCATGAACACTACATGTGCGTTGGTGAGCCTGAAAGGCATCACAACGAACTCATAATGCCCATAGCGAGTTCAGAAAGCCATCTTCAAGATATCCTCCACCCGAAACCTAATATGATGGTAACCGAACGTCAAGTTGATCTTGGAAAACATAGATGCCCCATGTAACTAATCAAAAAGGTTGCCAATCCATGGTAATGAATATCGGTTCTTCACTGTCAATTTGTTCAAATCTCAGTAATCAATTCACATCCGGTGTGAACCATCCTTTTTTTGAAAAAAAAAGGATTGGTGCTCCCTACACCGAGCTATTAGGTTGAATAAATTCCTTCCCCAACAAGTCCTACAGCTGTTAGGATAACTCCTACATCTCTGGCAGCGCAAGGCGATATGGTACCTTACAATCAGGGTGGCACCAGGGATCAGATCGATCCTAAACTCGAACTACATCTCTGGAGGCATGCCAGGCAATTCCTCCAGGAAAACATCGGGAAACTCCCTCACGGTTGGGACATCGGAAACTGAATTCTCCTTCCCAACTCGTGTGTCGACCACATACACAAGATATTCCATAAATCCATGCTGCCTTGCCTGGAGGCGGAACAAAAAATGGATCCAACCCTAGTACCCTCACCATAGATGGTCAGCACTCCCCCCACTAGGGTCGCGAATCATCACTAATTGATTCTCACAGTCAATCAGTGCCCCAAACCGACTCAGCCAATCCATACCTGCAATCACGCCGACATCTCCCATCGTAATATGAATAAGATCAATCAGAAATCCGACACCAAAATTCTTCGATACACAATCCTGGAAAACCTCAGTCGCTGAAACTGTGCGACCATCAGCTATCTCGACTGTCAAAGGTCGAACTGGGGCCTCACGAGCAATAATGGAACCTCTACAGAAAGATGTAGGTACAAAAGTCTGACTCGCACCCGAGTCAAATAACACCAAGGCAGTTACATAATTCACAAGAATTGTGCCTAAAAAATTACATCATAAGCATAAACAATAAAATGATTCAACAGGAAAATAAAACAGATACATACCAACGAAGACATCGGGTGCTACTTTGGCCTCTTCCGTATTCAACTGGAAAACTCGACCCCTGGCCTTTGGGGCCTTAACCTTCCCCTGACACCCATCAGTGATGCATAGGGTAATAGAAGCAAGAGTCTGAACCAGCTTCGCTATAAGAAGCAGACATTCAGCCTTCACATGGCCTGCCTGGTTGTAGCCGAAACATACTTGCAAACCCTTTGAGCGATCCTTCGCAAAGTGGTCATCCTTGCCACATAAGTAGCATATCGATCTCGATCGACAAGGACCCTCATGACCCTTGTCGTACTTACTGCAAGTGCGGCTCCTCTGACCTCCTACTCTTGAATTAGCGAGTTGTGCCTGCTTAGTAGCCGACTATGACTAGACTGGTCTCCTATCTCTCTTTTGTATATCTACCTCGGTCTACCTCACCTGCAACTCCTTCTCAATCTCCCTCTTACTGGCATTGGACTACAACTCAACCAATGTCTAGTATTGGGGGTTCGTCATGAACTCTCTGATATCCTTCTTGAGCTTGGGTCATCCATGTCTGCCCAATAGATGCACAATCTGGACAAAACAAAGTTCTTTCATGGAACATCTTGGTGATCTCATTCACCATATCTGTCGTTTGTCGGAGCGACAGGTACTCCTAATCCAATCGTTCCCTTTCCACTAAGGGAACATACTCCTCTCAAAACATTTCCACAAATTTCTCCCATCTCTTATGTCATCTGGACAGGAGCAAGTATAAAATCATCCCTCAACATCAGCAATCCACCTTATGGCCACAACCGGGTCCTGAGCCCCATCGAACTTCGGGGGCTTCGTGTTGTTGAACTCCTAGTACTATATCTAATCACCCCCACGTCGTCTCGCAGCGACAACAACTGTGGTGGCTACGGCAGCAGCAACCTCAATGACAACGACATAACGCTTATCGAACATCTCAATCATCACAGTCTTGATAGACCCAAACACCTCTGGGACGGCCTACTTAACCGCTACGACCACCTCTACAACAATGGTCCTACAAATATCATCATCACTGATACCCTACCCCTCTGGGCCACTGGAGCCTGAACATCGGGTATACACCATGCTAAAATACACAAGGAAAACAGTCAAAACCATACTAAAAGCACTAAAAAGAATATAGCCCACACAACCCCTTCGGTACCCTTGAGATTCCTTCTAAATCTCATACAGGATCCTGTGCTTTCAGTAGTATGGGCCTATACTACCTTCACACCTATCCATAGTTGATTTAGATCCCCTCTCAAGGTTCCGAATCACAACCATCTAAGTGCTCATAAAGCCATATCTACAACCCAAAAATATACATCTATAGTCCATATTCAGCTACTGCTCCGCTCCGCAAGAAGTCTCCGCTAACCTTGTCAATGGCTACGCGTAAACCGATTGTATATAATCCAGACTCAGTATACATTTAAATAAGAGATTCCACCCAAAATCCACAACTAAACAAGGAACATGAAGTAAAGCTAAACCAAGAATTCTAAGGCTACAAAACCCTAACTGTGCACAACCATGCAGTTTACATGAAGTAATTAGCAATTTTAGCCTCAACCCTAGTAGAGCATCCACAAGCAATCTCTTAGGCTATAAGGCATCAAAAAATCAGGCAACCCTATCCTAAAACTTCTGAGGGATCCTTAGCCTACCAACTAGCATGCATTTCTATCAGCTCAATAATAGAACCAACAATACTGTAACACCCATAAAAAAGCATTCCAATTTAAAACATTCAAAAACCAATAATTATTACAATTTTTTTCAAAATGGTTTCATTACAGAGTATCCCATAATCAAACCATAAAAATATAAGGAGGTGCACGATCATGTCTTCGCCTTCCTGCGGTCATCAGAAGTACCTGAAACAAAATCAACAACTGTAAGCCCGAAGCTTAGTGAGTTCCCCCAACACCATACACAAACAACATGCATAATGATGCAATCAGCCTGACTGGCCCGCCTCGTAGGGCCATCAGTCTATCTGGACCGCTCTCCGAGCCATCGACACGTCCGGACCGCCTCTCAGGGCCTTCAGCCTATCCGGACCGCTCGTCGGGCCTTAGGCCAGACTAGTACGCCCTAACCGGGTATGCAGTTTATCCGGTCCACCTCAAACCAACCCCCAATCAAACAATCACGTGGACATAAATATCATACGCTAGCTAGCATGTACAGATAGTCATACAGATCTAACATATCACTAACATATCATCATCCTATATACAAGGATACCGACCTAATCGGTCACTAACATAACATCATCCTATACGCCACGATACCGACCTAACAGGTCACTAAGAATATCATCATGCAATAACTAGGATATCAATCCAAAAGAAGGGTCGACATTGGTGCCTTCGACCCTGTTAGTATAGTGAGGACAACTCACCTAACAAGTAGTTGAGGATGATAATGTCAAACTCCCCAAATACAGCTCCAAACTCAATCACCTACATCCACCAATGATCCACTTCCACAAATTTCCAAATTACTAAAATACCCCCAGAAGTAAAACTGGTCAACCCTTGGTCAAAGTCAAAGTCAACGGTCAAGGTCAACAGCACATGTTGACCCAACTCATCGAGTACATCCACCGACTTGTCGAGTTCCTTCCAAACTCAAAGAATCGTGAAAACCCCAGTTGACTCGCCGAGTTTCCCAAAAACTCGTCGAGTCAATGTAGTGTCCAAAATGTCGGGAAAACCCTAACCAACTTGTCGAGTCGTCTTGCTGACTCGTCGAGTCCATGCAAAACCAAAACAGGCAATCTTCATCCGACTCATCGAGTTAACCATGCAACTCTTCAAGTTTTTTTCTTATTCAAACGCTTTTAAGCAAGACCAAGGCTCGAAATTGTAGATCTAGCCTCCTAGGGAATTGTTACCACGTAAAGTTGCAAACTTTACGTGTTTGCAAGGTCTTAAATGCCAAAACCAAGCTAAGGAAGAGGTTTAAGCCAAAAAGAGGGGCAAAAGTTTGATAAATTCGATAAATTTATGACTATAAGGACTTAGAGGAGTCTAGATCTGAAGTTACAACTTCAGATCATTCCCTATACCTGAAATGACCCACAAATATGCTAAAATGGCCTTAAACCCATGAATAAGGAGATCTAACACTAGAATGATCAAGGTAACAACTTGTTACCTTCAAATGAAATCCAAAACAATGTAGACGTTGGATCTACAAGCTCCTTCCCGTTCCAAGCTTCTCAACCGTCAAGCTTCTTCAACAAATGCACCAAAAACACTCTCTTATCCTCACAAACACTAAAAAATGGGGTTAGATCGCTTAAGGTTTTCTTCTGGACGTTAAATGGTGGTAAAGAGGCTGGAAGGAAGGACTTAAGGTCCTTTAAATAGGGTACAAACCCTAAAAATTAGGGTTTCATATTCCAAATCTAACTCGTCGATTTGGGTCCTCCAACTCGTCAAGTAGGTCCCTTAAGCCAAGCAGCCATATTTGTTTCTACACGTCGAGTTGGGGCATCCAACTCGTCGAGTAGGACTTTAAATATGAATATAAAGCTGTAAAATTTATATATGGGAGTCGCGGTGTTACAATCCTCCCCCACTTGGATAAGACTTCGTCCTCGAAGTCTACTGCGGTTAACAACTCCGGGTAATGCTCCCACATCTCTGCATCCGGCTCCCAAGTCCACTCGGATCCCCTTTAATGCTCCCATTATACCTTTACCAACGGCACCTCCTTGTTTTATAGAACCTTTACTTTCTTCTCAAGAATGGCCACTGGCCTCTCCACATAATTCAGGTGCTCGTCGACCTATATATCATCCAATGACACCACTGCCTCCTCATCTAATATGCACTTTTGCAGCTGTAAAACATGGAAAGTGTTGTGGATTTGACTAAGCTCCTCCGGGAGATCTAGTCTATACGCCACCTTGCCAACCCTGGCGATTATCATGAATGGCCCGATGTATCGGGGGACCAAATTCCCCCTCTACCTAAAGCGCATCACACCCTTCCACGGTGACACCTTTAGGAGTACCATGTCACCAACCTGAAACTCCAACTCAAATCGATGCTGGTCGGCGTAACTCTTTTTTCGACTCTGCGCGATTTGCAACCGTTGGCTGTTCTGCTGAATCCTCTCATTAGTCCGCAGAACTACCTATGTCCGTCTCATCACCCTGTGCCTGATCTCACCCCAACAAATTGAGGTGCGACAACTCCATCCATACAACAGCTCATATTGTGGAGCACCAATACTGGAATGAAAGTTGTTGTTGTAGGAGAACTCTGCAAGGGGTAGGTAGGAGTCCCAACTCCTACCAAAGTCAATAACGTAGGCTCTCAGCATATCCTCAAGAGTTTGTATGGTCCGCTCACTCAGGGCGTCTGTCTGCGGATGATAGGATATACTGAAGTGCAACTGCGTGTCCAGTTCCTCGTGGAACTTCTTCCATAAACAAGAGATGAACCGAACATCACGGTTTGAGACAATAGACACCAGTACCCCATGGCGAGCAACGATTTCATGGATATACAAGTAGACCAGCTTCTTGGCCGATAAACTCTCCCGTATCGCTAGAAAATGGGTGCTCTTTGTCAATCGAACCACAATGACCCAAATAGCGTCAAAACCCCTAGTCATCCTCGGTAGCTTGGTGATGAAATCCATCGTGATCTGCTCTCATTTCCACATGGGTATCTCCAGAGGCTGCATCTAACCATGCGGCCTCTAATGCTCGACCTTGACCATCCGACAGATCAAGCACCTCTCAACGTACCATGCGATCTCCCCCTTCATACATGGCCACCAGTAACTCAGTCGCAAATCCCGGTACATCTTGGTGGCCCCCGGGTGAATAGAGAAGCGAGACTTATGAGCCACCTCCAGAACAATCTATCTGACCCCACCAGACATCGGAACCCAGACCCGACCGCAATGGGCCAACAATCCCCGGCTATCCTGCACAAACCGGGTGTTCTCACCCCTAATTCTCTTAAACTTCCAAATCTCCTGTCGCATACCCTCATACTGAGCTTCCCTGATCAAGCTCACAAGTGGAGAATCCACTGATATCCTCATACATGTCGCTGGAGTAGAAGATCTAGCTGACTTATGACTCAAAGCGTACGCAACCACGTTCGCTTTAACGGGGTGGTAAAGAATTTCGCAGTCATAATCCTTGAATACGTCAAGCCACATGTGTTGCCTCATGTTCAGGTTTAGCTGATCCATGATGTGTATCAGACTCTTGTGGTCCGTGTATATGGTACAACGGACCCCATAGAGGTAATGTCTCCAAATCTTGAGAGCGAATACCACCGCCCCCAACTCTAGATCATGAGTAGGGTATCTCATCTCGTGCGGCTTCAATTGTCGCGATGCGTAGGCTATCACCCATCCTTTCTGGATGAGGACCGCTCCAAGCCCCGTGATGGATGCATCACAGAACACTACAAAATCCTTAACTTCCTCCGCGAGATTCAAGACCGGAGCCTCGCAAAGTTGCTATCTGAGGGTCTCAAATTCCCTATGTTGCTCAGGGCCCCACCGAAAATCCACCCCCTTCCTCTTCAGACGAGTGAGGGATACTGCAATCTTGGAGAAATCCTATATGAATCTTTGGTAGTACTTTGACAATCCTAAGAAGCTCCTGATATCCAAGGGAGATTTCGGAACCTCCCACTGCATAACCGCCGCGATCTTGGCCGAATCGACCAAAATCCCCTCCTGGTTAACCAGATGTCCAAGCAACTGAACCTATCGTAACCAAAACTCGCACTTCGAGAACTTGGCATACAACCATTCTCGCCTCAAGACTCCCAATAGCTCCTGAAGATTCTCCTCGTGCTTCTCCTTGGTCTTGGAGTACACCAAGATATCATCTATGAACAAGATGACCGAGCGATCGAGCATCAATCTGCAGACCCGATTCATCAGGTCCGTAAACATTGTTGGCGCATTGGTGAGCCCAAACGACATCACCACGAACTCGTAATGTCCATAACGAGTCCGGAACGCGGTCTTCTCTACGTCCTCCTTCCTAAACCTGACCAGATGGTACCCGGACCTCAGGTCTATCTTGGAGAACCAAGATGCCCCCTACAACTGATCGAAAAGATCATCTATCCTCAGGAATAGATAACGGGTCTTCACCGTTAACTTGTTCAACTCCCGGTAGTTGATGCACATCCGGTGTGAACCATCTTTCTTCCTGACGACGAGAATCGGCGCCCCCCCCCCATGGAGAACTACTCGGACGAATTAATTTCTTGCCCAACAGTTCCTGCAGCTGTGATGACAAATTCTGCATCTCTAGTGGTGCCAATCGGTATGATGCCTTGGCGATAAGCGCTGCACCTAGAACTAGGTCGATCCTAAACTCGACCAGCCTCTCCGGAGGCACTCCGGGTACCTCCTCTAGGAACACGTCAGCGAACTCCCTGATTGCCGGAACCTCTAAAACCGAAGTTTGATCCCTGACCCGCGTATCCACCACATACGCTAGATAACCCACACACCTGTGTTGAATATATTGTCGATCCCTGACAGCTGAGCAGAACCCTAAACCCAACCCGGTACCCTCGCTGAAGATAACCAATTCTCCCCCACTTAGGGTTCGAACTACCACCCACTGACCCTCATAGTCAATCATGGCACCGAAGCAACTAAGCCAATCCATACCCACAATTACACATACATCCCCCCATGGGAATCGAAATCAAGTCTATCGAGAAAGATACCCCTAAGATCTCCAACACGCAACCCCGATAGACCGAAGAAGCGGAAATCCCATGTTCGTTGGCAATAGAGACTCGCAATGGACACTCTAGCTCTCCTACTGAATGTTTGAGAGACAAATGACCGACTCGCCCCCAAGTCAAATAATACCAAAGCAGGTAAGGAGTTCACTAAGAATGTACCTAACATGGTACAACACATATAAGCATAAAACAAATATAATAAGTAAGATAAAGGATAGAAACATACCAGCAACTACATCTGTAGCTGCCCTGGCCTCCTCGGCTGTGAGCTGGAAGGTGTGTCTATGAGCCCTCGGTGGCACTGCTCTACCATGACTCCCGTCAGTAATCCTCAGTTTAGCCGGTGCTGGAGCCTGCGCCTGCCTGGCAGCGAGCTATGGACAATTGGTCTTCATGTGACCAACCTGATGGCAGTGGTACCAAATCGTCATATCCTGAACCGGGAATGGCTGTTGGAAGTCCCTCGCAAAGTGCCCCTCCTTGCCGCATTTAGGGCACACACTACCAGAACTTCAAACCCCCGAGTGACCCTTCCCGCACTTGCCACAAGCGCGGCTATGTTGGCCTCCCGACCAAGAACCAGCGGTCTTTGACTACTTTGGCATGGGATGTGACTGTGTCGGGGCCCACTTCTACTCCCGTATTTATAACTTGATCTCAAGCTCACGCCGCCTAGTGGCCTCCAGTAACTCCAACAGTGTATCGCAACGCTGGGTGGTAACAAACTGACGGATGTCAGGCTTGAGCATGCTCAAATAATGTGTCATATGAGCCTGATTGGAAGCAAACTTCGGGCATAATATCACGCTCACAGTGAACATACGGGTGATCTCCTGTTGGATTTAGTGTCTAAGCACATAACTATAATCGGTATGTACTTGACCTGAGAGTAGCATGGTCCATTTGGGTTGCATGGCACCAGAACAATTTGTAAGGATGGACTTATGAGAAGAGGATATTTATGATTTATTAATATATTATAAGTTCTAATATAATAATATGAAATCATATTATTTAATTAGTATTGATCAAGAATTAATTTGGAATTAATTTTGTGATCAAAAGAGACTAATTAAATATAAGGGGTTGATTTGGTAAATCATTCATTCTTATGGTGTGGACCTATGATCCATGATTCCTTATGTTGGGCTAAACCCATGTGACAACCCATGGGTGATCCATGGAGATTTAAACCCATGGAGCACGAGGAATGTAGAAGGTCATGCACATTAGGGTTTACATGGTGTAACCCTAGTTTTGCCACACTATATTAGAAACCCTAAGGCTACCAAAATCGGCATCTAAGTGAGCTTAGAAGAGTGCTAGGCGGTTTTTATGAACCAAGTAATCCTCTCTCAATTCCTCCATTATTGGTGGTGTTGTGTGAAGCATTTGAGGCAACACATTTTGGGTGCTAGGCTCTTAAAGGTCCAAGGAATCAAGCTACAAGGAAAGGTATATGTTCTAACTAGTTTTTGTTATACTAGTACCCATGTTTGTGTTGGATATAGTGTCTAAGCCCATAACTATATTTGGTATGTACTTGACCTAACCCGGCATGGTCTATTTGGGTTGCATGGCATTGTAATACTTGGATAGACCAAAATGAGAGAAAGGACACTTATGGTTATTAATATATTATAATTACTAATATATTAATAATATTATTTAATTAGTATTGATCAAAGTATTAATCTAGAATTAATTAAATGATCAAAAAGAGACTAATTAAATATATGGGGTTGATTGTGTAAATAATCTATTCTTGTATAATGGGCTAATGATCCATGGTTAGTATGGATTGGGTTAAAACCCATAAGGTGCTCCATGGATAGTCCATGGAGGTTACAAACCCATGGATCATGGAATATGGAAAGCCATGACAATTAGGGTTTACATGGTGTAACCCTACTTGTGTTACAACTATATAAAGAGTCCCATGCAAGCAAAATCGGACTACTACAAGCAACTAAGAGAGCTAACCGATTTTAGAGTGTAGTGAACTTATCTCAAGGTTATTCTAAGAATTTTGGTGTTGTGTGAAGCATTTGAGGCATCACATTTGGGGTTCTAGGCTCACAAAGTCGTCAAGGAATCCAAGCTACTAAAAGGTATGTTATTCTACTTGAGTTTTTGTATTACAAGTTCCCCATAACATGCTAGATAGGAAGTAAACCTTGGAAAATAAAATTTGCATGTATTTAGAAAAAACATAGATCCAAGGTTTCTACGGTTGCATGTACACCATAGGAGTGTTAGAATGCTCAAAACCCTACAATGGTATCAGAGACTAGGCTTGTTTTCTTGATACTTGATGCAAACTTGTTGAAAAAGCTCAAAAATCTGCACTCTGCAGCATGAACTTGCCGAGTCCATGGGGGGACTCGACGAGTCCATGTGTAAATTCATCCTACTCGTCGAGTAGGTTCGTGCACTCGACGAGTAGGAGCCCCTGAATGCAGATTTTTGAGTTTTGCTATTGGAAATGGACTAGAAACATTACCCTAAACTGTTTTGTGTTTTAAAACTTGTTTTAGTTGGTCTAATGCTTATGCTAATCCATTTACAATGGCAAATATCAAAATTCCATGTTTTATATGTGTTCATATATGATTCATGAAATTTTGATATGAATGTTTATGTTCTTATGAGTTTTAGAAGATCATAGGAATTATGTGTAACTTGCTTGTATGGATGATTCTTGATCTTAATGGCTAATGATGGAGTCCATAACTTGTCCTCAAGTTATGGATAACCAAAAGTCACTTCTTTAAAAGTGTCATTAAAGAAAAAAAGGTTACATAAAATGAAGAGTCTTCATTTTAATGAACCATTAAACTCATAAGTTATGAAATGAAAGGTATTGAATAGTTTCAATACTTGCCCTCAAGTTTTGGAATTTGTAAAGTCTTACACCCTAATACTTTAATTTCCAAATTTAACCTTATAATTTTAAAAGTTTAAAATTCAACCCTTATACTATTATTATATTAAAAGTTTAAATATATAGATATGTATAAGAATAAGTCAGTCTTAACATTAGTAGGCCTCATTCACGAAGCCGGTCTATAAGGGGGTATAAGGTTATTGCCTATAAAATGGCAGCTTAATGGGTGTCCACTCTCACCCACCGCTTCCTTGACTGGTGGAGGGCCGTTAGTCGAACGGGTAGGACAAGGACTTTAAATCCTCATTAAAAGTACAATGAAATTATAAAGTAACTACACTTTAATAATTCCCAATCTTAGTTACTTTAGGAATATGTGAAATAGGTGCTAACCCATGAAATTACACTTTGTACCTTACCAAGTCATTAGTGGATCGCGTGTGGTTAACCGACACACTAACAAGGACTAGTAAGGATGGCAAAGGGTAACTTAATCTTATCATATATCGATGGAGCGCGTGTGGTTAACCGGCACATCGATTAGGTGATAAAAGTTAAGGGTACCAAGTCAATTTGCATGGTTATTCACACCTTGTTTGTGATCCTCGACATACCAGTCACAAACTTGAGAGGGCACAATCGAGACTCAAACATGCCATCAAAAGTTCAAAGTATCTCAAAAGATCTAGGAATTTCAAATACAATAAAACTTAATAATCTATTTCTTTTTGGTGGTGGAAATTTGTAAATCATCATTTACCTACCTTTAAATATGTTATAGCTTGGATTACGACATCCCTCTTCCAACTATAAATAGTTTGTTGGGTCCTAGCCTTAATATTTCATTTGGGTGACTTATTAAGGACTCTTTATCTAATAAAACTTGTCTTTCTTTCTTTTCAAACCCTACAGGCTCCTTTTCCCTAATGAACTTGTGTAGGAAAATCACTTTTGATGGTTCCAATTTCAATGAATGGATTAGGAACATCAGAATGATTACTCGCTATGAGGGAAAATAGTATGTCCTGGATAAGGAGCTTAAGGTTATCGATGAGTCGACTGCTACTCCTGAGGATATTGCTAAGTACACTACCCATGAGAAAGATGCCACCAAGGTGTCTTGCATCATGCTGGCCACAATGACAACAGAACTCCAGAAATCCTATGAAGATTTCTAACCATTTGAGATGCGCCAGGATCTAATGGAAAGGTACCATCAGAGTGAGCGTTAGGAGAGGTATGAAATCATTTCCTCCATGATAACAGCTAGGATGAAAGAGGGAGAACCCCTCACCGGTCACTTGCATAAAATGCAAAGGTTTGTGGACCGCTTACTGAAGCTTAATGTGGACTTTCCTGAGGACATGGCGATTGACATCATTCTCCATTCCTTACCTCCAAGTTATGATCAGTTTTGTATGACTTATCATATGAACAAGGAGGAAGTCATACTAAGTAAGCTTCAAGGACTTTTAAGGACCGCTGAAAGTGGCCTTAAAAGTTAATCAGTTGTTACTCCTACTCCTACTACTGCTCCTGTCTTGGTAATTGGGCAGAGAAAGGGGAAAAAGAGAAAGACCCCTTCGAAGGGTACCCAGGGAAAGTCTCTTGATGGCTCCTCTTCAAGTGGCACCAACAAAGGTTCCATTCCTCCTTCTTCAAACCCAAAGGAAGCACAATGCTTCTACTGCCAGGAAAAGGGGCACTGGAAGCAAAGCTGCCCCAAATACTTGCAGGATGTAAAGCATGGGAAAGTTAAACCCACCCATGCAAGTCTTTACACTATATTGTCTAAAAACTCATTACATACTAACTATTGGGTGCTTGATACAGGCTGTGGTATTCACATATGTACTGATTTGCAGGGCCTAAGAAGAAGTGAGAAAGTGGAGCACGGGAAGATAAACTTAATCATGGGAAATAGGTAAGCATCACATGTTACCAAGATAGGAGTTTACTCTTTATTGCTTAATAATGGGTTAATGTTAGATTTGAATAAATGTTTTTACTCGTCTGAAATGGCGAGAAATATTATTTCCTTTCATGGCTTGTACAAACAAGGGTTTTCCTTTTCATTTGATAATGATAATTGTGCTATTAATGTTTATTACAATGATATATTTTACTTTAAAGCATTACCTTGTGATGGTGTATATGAAGTTGTGAATGTTGTAGATAATCTCGGAAATAATGTGTTGTGTATTGATTCTTCAAATAGCTTAGACAAAGTATACTTGTGGCATTATCGTCTTGGACATATTAACAAGAAGCGCATGGGCCAACTCCAAAAGGCTGGAGTTTTGGAAACATTCGACCTAAATTCGGATGATAGTTGCGAGTCTTGTTTACTTGGAAAATGACAAAGTCACCCTTCACTGGTTCTTGTGAGAGGGGTGAGGGTTTGTTGGACCTCATACACACTGATGTGTGTGGACCCTTCAAAACTGCCACAAGGGATGCTAATCGGTATTATGTGACTTTTACTGATGATTATAGCAGATATGGATATATCTATTTAATCAAGCATAAGTCAGAAACCTTTGAGAAATTTAAAGAGTTTAAGCAGGAAGTGGAGATTCAACTGGGCAGGAACATCAAGATGCTCTGATCCGATCGGGGAGGAGAGTATCTCAGTACCGAGATCCTTGACTATCTTAAGGAATGTGGGATTGTCTCACAATTGACACCTCCTAGGACACCACAGCTGAATGGTGTGGCTGAGAGGCACAATCGAACCTTGTTGGACATGGTTTGTTCCATGATGAGTCGAACTTCATTACCAATCTCATTCTCGGGGTATGCATTAGAGACTGTCACCCATATCCTGAATCTAGTCCCTACTAAAAAGGTTGCCAAAACACCTCATGAGATGTGGACTGGGAAAGTTCCCAATTTGGAGCACATCAAGATTTGGGGTTGCGAGGCATTCGTGAGGCGTGAGTCTCATGATAAGCTCGAATCTCGAAGTGAGAGGTGTATTTTCATCGGCTACCCACAGAGATCCTTCGGTTACCTCTTCTACAGACCCAGTGATAATGTGGTCTTTGTAGCAATGAGAGGAGTCTTTTGTGAGAGAGAAAGTTCATAAGCCAAGGAGAAAGTGGGAGGCAAATTTGATGGGTTTTAGGCATAAGAACAATCTTATGTGCTCATACAAACCCTAATGCTTGGATCTAGGTTTCTCTATTGTACATGCTTTGAATCCAAGACTAACAAACTTAGATCTAACATATTATAAACTGAATTAGGGTTTGTAGAATTACCTTTGATTGTTATATAGCAATAACAATCAATTCCTTGGTTGGATTGGCTTCAAAAGCTTAGTGCCTCAAGTGTTGTACCTCTAATGGAGTCACAAACACCTTATGCAACTTGGATGAAGAGGAGAAGAAGAGAGGCTGCCCAAAAATGACTAGAAAACCCTAGAGAATCAGTTGTCCACGTTTTTGGAGCCTAAGGGGTCCTTTATATACTTGTGTGGGCTGCTAGGGTTTCAGTCAAAACCCTAATGGACAGCTTAAACTCTAAGCAGCCCATGGAACTTTCTGGATAAGGCCATGAACGAAAATATGATGGGCTCCCATCATAATTTCGTTCACCCCTTACCCCTTGTTCCTTTAGCATTCCTTAGCCCAATAACTCAATTATCCAATAATTGTAGTCCAGTCCCCTAAATTTAATTAATCTCTTTTAGCCACAAAATTAATTATCAATTAATTCTTGACTAATATTAATTAAACGGTATGATTTCTCCTTTAATATATTATTCTCATAATATATTAATAAATCATATTTAAACCTTTCTCTCCTTAAATCATCCTACATATTGCTATGGTGAAGGCAACCCAAAAGGACCATGATCATAATCGGGTCAAGTACATACCAAAATAGTTATGGACTGAGACACTAATCCAACAGTCTCCCACTTGGATAAGTCTAATAACTATTTTCCGTATGACTTCAAAACCTGGTTAGCAATCGTAGCTTTCAAAAGTCGTTGTCAACTCTAATCTTATCAGATAGCGTGTCCTCTAGATAAGGGATTATATATTCCTCCATTCTCAAGATATCGTATAGACAAAAGACATGAATTTCAATCATTCTCTCTATACTGTTTCCCGACTTCTGATTTATAACGACTGATAACAGACTACAATTGAACACATCAACTTAGTCCCGGCTTGGCCAAGCACTTAGGTGTCATCACTAAATCATCGAGAGGCCCACAAATATTGCTTTTATCCCACTTTGGGTAAAAGGAATGGATAAACTTCGACTCAAATGCTTGCTTGCATTTATTGATCGAATCACACACAACAATAAGTTTTATAACACCAAGTTACTGGTGCGTTTACTTATTATCAATGTGCAACCGACCAACAAATAACAACTCACATGTCTCGGTTTCAAGAACATACAATATTATCGTCTCACTAATCACTCGTGACAAAACCATGAAGTGATCCAAGTGAGCGTGGGTATAATCCAATACTCTAATCTTATTCAAAGCACTCATGAACTCTGCAGCAAACTTGTGCCATGTCTAAACACTTCAGACAATCTATAGACAGATTCAGGATAGTCTTCCTTCATACTTACTTCCAACGTATGACCAACTGTGGATGTTTGAATAACCTAGTTATTCGGGAAGTCAAAACATGCAAACTGAAACATAACAATAGTACTTAATCCTATATGGCCCCAAACTTGTGAGAGTAAATAAAACACTTTTATTTATCCACCATATTGATCACTCATTATTTATCATTTAATGTTTCGGATAATCAACTCATTACTTGAATTACAACAACAATTGTCCCATGATCTAAGCATGCACACTTTGTTTCCTATGGTCCATGCTTTGTGAAATAGATCAATTGAAAAACTTTTCCAATGATTCTCATTTCACAATTCCTTAATCCCCATTGTTAGTGTAAGAACACAAGGTTCTTGCCACTACTAGAATATGCTAGATTCCAACATTTTACGCAACGATCCTTTCGTAAGGTCATAGCACAAATGTCACCAAGACTTGGCTAATGAAATTACAAAGTACCTACTTTGAAATTGTTACAAGCCAATTCCATAGACGTGAAGTCTCACATTCAAAGTACTTTCTTTGAACATCCTTCTTGCATAAAAGTTTCTAATCTAGACATAGATTCTCAAAATCCAACTCCCAATATGGAAACATTTCCACATTTTCCATATGACAACTCATTTTAATAGTCTTATCTACTCATAATAATGTCGATATGGTCCATCCAATGCCATACTCCCAACTACTCACAAGCAACCAATCCTCAGCGAACTTTGGATCGTCCTTTGATAGTTGTTTAAATATTTTAGTCAAAACCAATTCTAGTCATTTTTCCCTTTTAATGCGCTAGACATTTGGAAAATTTTAGAATGGTAAAATATTATAGCATTTGCAATCGATCCTATACCCGAAGCGTATGGGACACGATGCATAATGTCTCACATAAGATATGATACTTTACCAATCTTTTGCCATAATATTTTATGTGTCATGTTCTCATAATTCGAACTATGAAGAGGGATGTCGTAATCATAATCGAATTTTAAGAACACACAATGTATCCTTTGACTGAAACTATTAAAATTTCTCAATCTAAGCTTTAGATTTTGAAACAGAGTATAACATTCTCTCCCTTAATTATATCAAAACAACTTTTCAACCCATGCAACTTTGCAAATTGAATCTTTGTTTTTCTATAATTAATATTGCTAACTTGCAATACTCGCCATAATAATCATACAAGCATAACACTTATGCTCCCACTATCATGATGATTATCATATAAGCATAACATTTATGCTCCCACTAGCTTTGACATGTATTCAGAAAACAAATGAACTTACAGAAAACAATGCCTATTGAATTTCTTAAATTCATATTTCTAATACCAGACGCTTCGATAAGCCTTTATCTAAGCTTCTTAAACTTATACACTTTTGCCTTAGATAGCTCATATGTGTGTTTAAACAATCTAGAACTTATGTTACTAAGTTCCAAATGTTCAAACTAATTGCCAAATCTCACAATTCGAACTATGGAAAGGGATGTCGTAACCATAATTGAATTTGAGAATACAATTTTCACAATCGCTATCTTCTTAAAACCTCTCTTAGTGAAAACATTTCCTCATAGTCATTTTCATGAAGGAAGGAATCTTATGACACTTAGATTATATGGTGTATGAGTTCCTATCCATGTGAATTTGCCAAAACCAAAGTTTGTGACAAATCCAAACTCATATGGACTAAACTTTCTTAATCTTGATTTCTTGCCTTATGGTAACACGAGTGCCCACCATGTCTTCCAAGTAGTTTAGTAACTTGTCCTTTCATATCAATGTACTTTCCATCGACTAAGGCGCTAGTATGCATTCAAATGAGAACTCATAGAACTCACATACACAATTAACTCAATTGGAATGGCACAGAAACAAAATAATGTCAGAACGATAGGTTGTAAACCTCAAGTCGTGTGCTAGTGATGATCGATAAGGTTTATTATTGATTTGTTCTTGAAACCTTTCAAGACCATTAAGACTCCCACTGACTCCTTGATATACAATTTTCTCTTGTCAAGAAACATTTCTTGACAAAGCAAATATTCAAGAGTTAGTGTAGTTCTTATCAAGACAAAACACTTCACATAATTGGTCCTAGTTGGTCTTTGTCTTATCCAAGACAGCACAACTTACCAATTTCAAATGTGCAAGAATAAGAAAACTTTTCTAAATTCCACATTTGATGAGTGTTATAAACCTACTTAAGACTTTTCACTCAATGTCACAATCTTGACTCTAAGACTTGATATTGGAACGAAGTATGATTGACTTCTTGATTTAACCATTTCTACAATTCTCGATTCCTCTTCTTAGACATGCAATTGCACTAAGACTCACTTAGAGGATCAATTGAGACATGGTTCTTAATCATAAAGACTTATCATAAAACACAATAAAAGGTACTCTCCCTTCTTCTTAGAATAGAGAAACTTTTATCTTTCTGCCTACTTTATTTGTTCTACTACTCATTGAAACTCTTTCAATCAACTTAGAATTACACTTAATCTTATAAGTATAATAATATTTACTAAACTTTAGTAAATCATGACGAATATCTTTGTCACTCTTGTGGTGGACTTGATCAACGCACAACCTAGTGTACTTGATCTCCTAGTCCTTCAATTTGACACTTTGCCAAAGAATTAGTCTAAGTTTCCCAAATGTGAAAGTTTTTCATTCATCATACAATACACATTGCATGATTCCAAGTTTCTGTCCAATTGAAACTTGGGCGATGAGAAACTCTCCCTATTTGGTACACTTTTGATATTTCCACAAATAACATAATTAATAATCAAATCCATTTTGCTAATAATAGAAGTACACTAACATCAATTTTTTCATATATTTCATTGTAAGGATAAATAAATAAGACAAAATCAAATTTTATTTTATTGCGGAAAAAACTTGTCCTTACAATGCAATTCAACTGAAAAACTATGTTATTACATATTTCTTAACAATTTATTCTAACTCCAAGTAGTAGCTCAAGAGTCTAATCTTCAAGCAATGCGATCAAAATCCATTTCTTTACGATTAGATTCAGCTCACTTCTTCCCTTAAGCTTCCTCTCTTTTCTTCGATCCTACAAAACATCAAAATGTAATCTTATCACATCATGTATTAAGAATCTAGAATAGGATCTTAAAAGAGTTAGCTAATGGATTTTACCTGAAGTAGAGACATTCGTCTTGACTCTCCCATCTCTTAGATCTCTCAGGTAGTTAGGGCAGCTTCGTCTCCAATGCCCCTTCTCTTGGCGATAAAAGCAAATGGACTCCTTTGGCACAACACATCGGACAATCACAGACTTAGTTCTTTCTGGACTTCCAATGTTGTCAGTGTCCATTGAAGTTTGGGAGTTTAATTCACTAGACAAATTTGCTTGACCAACATGCCAATTCATTGCTGATTCAGCAGCTATAAGCAAATAGGTGAGATTAATGAGGGTCACGTCGTGGTCCATCATATAGTACTCTCTAACGAACTCACTATATGATTCAGGAAGTGACTGAAGAACCCAGTCAACAGCCAACTCACTTGAAATCTTGACACCCAACATCTTTAACCTATCAATACGTGACTTCATCTCTAAGATGTGTGCACACACAGGTTTCCCATCTTCGTGTTTACTTGACAAAAGGGCTTGAGTGAGCTTGAATTTTTCAAGCCTTTGAACTTGTGGGTCAGGGAGAATAATTGGAGGAGGTGGAGGAAGTGAAGCATGACTCTCATTTCCTTGATCGTATCTCGGAACGTCATCTTCATTTGGAAAGCTTGTTCCAAAGGATTTGGGAAGACCATTGTAAGATTCAGACATCTACAAAACGGGAGAAATTCAAGTTAAGTTGATTAGAATTCTTGATGCAACACCCAAATGAAACATCAAGCTAGGATCCAACACAATACTCTACAACCTAGAAGAGGGATGCTGTAATCTAGTTGCAGAATATTTGAAGGTAGGTAAATGACGATTTACCAATTTCCACCATGAAAAACGAGAAAGAAGTTTAAGTTTTAAATGAATTGAAACTCCTAGATATTTTGAGATTCATTGAACTTTTCAATGGCATGTTTAATCTCGATTATGCCCTACTATTTGTGACTGGGATGTCGAGGATCACAAACAAGGTGTGAATAACCATATGAATCACGTGGTGCACCCAATGCTACTATCACCTAATCAATGTGTCGGTTAGCCACACACGCTCCATTGATCTATGACAAACATCGAGTCACCCTACGCTACCAATGTCATCCCCAAATTAGTGTGCCGGTTAACCACACACACTCCACTAACGTTTAACAGGGGTAAGAAGTGTAATTCTATGGATTAGCATGCAATTTCACATTTTTCCTAAAATAACTATGATTTGGGAATTTGAAAAAGCATTTAGTTACTTTGTACTTCATTATACTTATAATGGAAGGTTTCTGTCCTATCCTACCCATTCGGTTAACGACCCTCCACTAGGCAAGAGTGCGGCGGGTAAGAGTGGATACCCATTCAATCGCCATTTTATAGGCAATTTCCTTAAACACCCCTTATAGACCAGCTTCGTGAATGAGGCCTACTAACGGTAAGACTGACTGTTTACTCATACATATATAATATTAGACTTTTAATGTTATATATAGTATAGGGTGTATTTTACACTTTTAAAATACTAGGTGGTTTAATTTAGTAAAATTATACTTTTAATTTAATTAAATGTAAACCAAAACTTTATGGGTTTATTAAATCACTTTTAATTATACACTTTAAATAATTAATAAAACCATAAGGGTGTGATTTGAACTTTTCAAATTACTAGGGTTTTAGAATTTAACATTTCAAAATTAAACTTTTAATCAACTTTTAAATTCCAAAACTTGAGGGCAAGTTTTGAAACATTTCAAAACATTAGGGATCAAACAACAAATAATTCAACATAAACAATTAATTTCATAATTATCTATATTTGACCTAATCTTATATTAGTCATTAGATAATTACCAAATAACTTTAAATAATCCATATTTATCACATAAACAACCAATATTTAAAAGATTTGAAATTATCTATTGTTTTGGCAAGGATAAACATATAATTAAGATAAAATTCGGATTTTAACTTCATAAAACAATTTAAGCATCAAATTCAAGTCAAATCAGCAGCTAAAACCTGAAATACCCTCTGCCTGACGCACTGACTCGCCGAGTCAGACCTGGACTCGCCGAGTAGGGCCAACTCGCCGAGTCCAGATACTGACTCGCCGAGTTGAGTCGGGCAGAGGCAAAAAAAAACTCGTTTTTCAGTAAATAATTCAACATAGTATCACATACAACAGAAACCAATCAAGGCTCTGATACCACTGATGGGTTTTAGGCATAAGAACAATCCTATGTGCTCATACAAACCCTAATGCTTGGATCTAGGTTTCTCTATTGTACATGCTTTGAATCCAAGACTAACAAACTTAGATCTAACATATTATAAACTGAATTAGGGTTTATAGAATTACCTTTGATTGTTATATAGCAATAACAATCAATTCCTTGGTTGGATTGGCTTCAAAAACTTAGTGCCTCAAGTGTTGCACCTCTAATGGAGTCACAAACACCTTATGCAACTTGGATGAAGAGGAGAAGAAGAGAGGCTGCCCAAAAATGACTAGAAAACCCTAGAGAATCAGTTGTCCACGTTTTTGGAGCCTAAGGGGTCCTTTATATACTTGTGTGGGCTGCTAGGGTTTCAGTCAAAACCCTAATGGACAGCTTAAACTCTAAGCAGCCCATGGAACCTTCTGGATAAGGCCATGGACGAAAATATGATGGGCTCCCATCATAATTTCGTTCACCCCTTGTTCCTTTAGCATTCCTTAGCCCAATAACTCAATTATCCAATAATTGTAGTCCAGTCCCCTAAATTTAATTAATCTCTTTTAGCCACAAAATTAATTATCAATTAATTCTTGACTAATATTAATTAAACAGTATGATTTCTCCTTTAATATATTATTCTCATAATATATTAATAAATCATATTTAAACCTTTCTCTCCTTAAATCATCCTACATATTGCTATGGTGAAGGCAACCCAAAAGGACCATGATCATAATCGGGTCAAGATACCAAAATAGTTATGGACTTAGACACTAATCCAACAAAATTGACCTTGAAGAAATTCAAGAGTCAAGTGCTGAAGGAACCTCAAACCCTACTAATCAACTTGAGGAAGAAACTTCTATTGATCTGACTGACGAGCCCATACCTCTAAGGCATTCCACAAGAGTTAGGAATGCACCTGAGCATTACTATGGTTTCCATATTACTGCGGAAGGTTATACACTTATCAGTGATAGTACACTAGTAAGTCTGGATGAACCTAATAGCTACACGGAAGCCAAGGCAGGCCCTGAGGCTGCTAAATGGAAAGAGGCTATGGACAGCAAGATACAATCCATGTATGACAATCAAGTTTGGAACTTGGTTGACAATGTACCAGGTCGTAAGACAGTCGGGTGCAAATGTATCTTCAAAGATTAAGTCTATTAGGGTTATGTTAGCCATTGATGCATTTCATGATTATGAAATTTAGCAAATGGATGACAAAACCGCTTTCCTTAGTGGAAAGTTGGCTGAGGATATTTACATGAGTCATCCAGAGGGTTTTGTCAGTACAGAGAACCCTAAGAAGGTGTGTAAGCTTGAGAAATTCATCTATGGGTTGAAACAAGCACCTCGCAGATGGAATCTTTGCTTCGATGAGAAAGTTAAAGATTTTTGTTTTTCAAGGAGTGAGGACGAGTCCTATGTATATGTTAGGGCTAGTGGGAGTGGATTTAGCTTTTTGGTGTTGTATGTGGATGACATACTACTCATAGGAAATGACATCCCAACCTTGCAGGAGGTGAAGTCCTGGCTTGGGAAGTGTTTCGCTATGAAGGATCTTGGGGAAGCTGCCTATATCCTGGGGATAAGGATATTAAGAGATAGGAGTAAGAGACTAATTGGACTTAGTCAAAGTACTTAATTGGATAAGGTACTGAAGAGGTTCAGTATGCAGGATTCCAAGAAAGGGGAATTACCGATTCAGAGTAATGCCAAACTGAGTAAGACTCAGAGTCTGAGTACAGAGGCTGAGATAGCTGAGATGAGTCATGTACCATATGATTCCTTTGTGGGCTCAATCATGTATGCTATGACTTGTACTTGCCCTGATGTGGCCTTTGCTTTGAGCATGGTCAGTAGATATCAAGGGAACCCTGACAAGGCTCACTGGACTGCAGTAAATAACATTCTCAAGTATCTGCGAAGGACTAAGGACTGGGTCCTTACCCTTGGTGGCAGTGATGAATTGAGAGTGGTAGGATATAGCGATGCTAGCTTTCAGACTGATAGGGATAATTTCCACTCTCAGGCAGGCTGGGTCTTTATCCTAACTCGAGGAGCAATTACTTGGAAAAGTTCCAAGCAGGAGACGGTAGCTGGCTCACCTTGCGAATCAGAGTATATAGCAGCAAGCGAGGCAGCAAAGGAGGCGATATGGCTAAAGAAATTCATTGGAGACCTTGGAGTTGTACCAACTATAAAAGAGCCAATGGAAATTTTCTGTGACAGCGAAATTGCGGTTGCCTTAGCTAAGGAATCAAGGGATCACGGGAGATCTAGTCACAATGGTAGAAAATAAAATTTCATTAGACATCGAATAGAAGAAGGACTCCTCGTGGAAAAGAGGGTATCATTAGATGAGAACCTAGCAGATCCCCTCACGAAGGGACTGAGTAGGGTTAAGCATTTACAGAAAGCGAGGCGCATCGAGCTGAAGGATGATATTAGTTTTAATAATTAGATAGTTTTGAAACTTGTAAATGTAATTGGCATTTGATGATTAAATAAAAGTTGTTGTTTATTTATGAGTAAAGTGTTACTATCTTATGTTAATCGTTTACTATTATTTCAATTTTGCATGTTTTGACTTCCAAGATAATTATATTATTCAAACTCTCCACAGTCCGTCATACTTTGGAAGTAGGTATTGAATTAAGACTATCATGAATTGTGTTTGTAGATTGTCTAAGGTGTATTAGACATAGCAATGGTTGCTACAACATTCATGAGTGCTCATAAGCTATGAGTATTGGACTCAACCCATGCTCACTTGTATCACTTCATGGAATTTATCTCGACTGATTGTGAGACGGTAATATCATATAGTCTTCAAACCTAGAGATATAAGTTGTTGACTATGAGTTGATTATACATTGATTGTACGCAATCGCATCGGTAAATCGATGTTATAAAACGTGCTTTTGTGCATAATTCAATAAGTAGTCAGTACAAGCATATGAGTCAAAGTTTATCTGTTCCTTCTAGGATTAGAAGCGATATTTGGACCCTTTGCTGATTTTCTTTTGACCTATGTACCGGGCCCGGTCAGCACCTAATTGATGTGTTCAAATTAGTTCTATGTCAAATGAATCAGAGATCGAGAAACAAATGTTGGACAAAAATAAAGACCATGTTCCATGTATTTGTCCGACAGATATTTTGAGAGCAGAGGATTATATGATCACTTATCTTAAATGGCGTATCATTATCATCTCAGTTCCGAGAGACTTTGAAAGAGCTACGATTGCTAATCGGATTTTGAAGTCATATCTTCAACTATAGTTATTAGACTTATCCAAGTGGGAGATTGTTGGATATAGTGTCTAAGCCCATAACTATATTTGGTAGGTACTTGACCCAACCTGGCTTGGTCCATTTGGGTTGCATGGCATTGCAATACTTGGATAGACCAAAATGAGAGAAAGGACACTTATGGTTATTAATATATTATAAGTACTAATATATTAATAATATTATTTAATTAGTATTGATCAAAGTATTAATCTAGAATTAATTAAGTGATCAAAAAGAGACTAATTAAATATATGGGGTTGATTGTGTAAATAATCTATTCTTGTATATTGGGCTAATGATCCATGGTTAGTATGGATTGGGTTAAAACCCATAAGGTGCTCCATGGATAGTCCATGGAGGTTACAAACCCATGGATCATGGAATATGGAAAGCCATGACAATTAGGGTTTACATGGTGTAACCCTACTTGTGTCACAACTATATAAAGAGTCCCATGCAAGCAAAATCGGACTACTACAAGCAAGTAAGAGAGCTAACCAATTTTAGAGTATAGGGAACTTCTCTCAAGGTTATTACAAGAATTGTGGTGTTGTGTGAAGCATTTGAGACATCACATTTGGGGTGCTAGGCTCACAAAGTCATCAAGGAATCCAAGCTACCAAAAGGTATGTAATTCTACTTGAGTTTTTGTATTACAAGTTCCCCATAACATGCTAGATAGGAAGTAAACCTTCGAAAATCAAATTTACATGTATTTAGAGAAAACATAGATCCAAGGTTTATAGGGTTGCATGTGCACCATAAGAGTGTTAGAATGCTCAAAACCCTATATTTTGTATGCTAGATACGGAAACGCTTTGGAAAATTATTTTACATGTATAATTAGAGAAAACATAAATCCAAAGCATCTATGGTTGTATGTGCACCTTAAGGTTATTAGGATGCTCTAAACCCTTCAATGGTATCAGAGCCTAGGATTGTGTTCTATTATATTTGATGTTATATTGATTTTCAAAGTGTAAAAAATCGAATTTCTGCTTTCTAGACAGTGAAATCGTCGAGTCCACTAGGTGACTCACCGAGTCCACTAAGAAAAGTGCCAACTCGACGAGTCCAGTTCATGTACTCGTCGAGTTGGTGCTCCAGAGTGCAGATTTTAGAGTTTTGGCATAAATTGGATTAGGATCATTACCCCAAATTGTTTTTTGAACCATGAAACCTGTTTTTTCATAAGGTAATGATCATGCTTGTCCAATTAAAAGATAATTGTCAAAGTTTCAAGATTTATATTAGTTTATATGATTTTTTGAAAATTGTTGATGTGAATTATCTTTGCTTATGAGTTTTGCTAGATCATAGATATTATTTGACATTTCTTGTTAGTTTAATTGTTGATCTGAATGCTTTTTAATGGACTCCATCACTTTTCCTCAAGTTATGGAATTCCAAAAGTCTTTTTCATAAAAGTCATTAAAACTCGTAAGTTATAGAAAATGAAAAGTTTTGAATACTGTCAAAACTCGTCCTCAAGTTTTGGAATCTGTAAAGTCACACTTAGATACTTTAATTCCAAACCCTAGAATTTTAGAAGTTTAAAATTCAACCCTTATACTTTATAGTATTATAAGTTTAATAATATATATATGTAATAGATCAAGTCAGCCTTACCGTTAGTAGGCCTCATTCACGAAGTCGGTCTATAAGGGGGTATAAGGTTCCTGCCTATAAAATGGCAGTTTAATGGGTGTCCACTCTCACCCACCGCTTCCTTTACTGGTGGAGGGTCGTTAGCCAAACGGGTGGGATAGGACATTAATTCTCATTAAGTATAATAATAATTATAAAGTAACTAAACCTTTTTATAAATTCCTAATCTTAGTTACTTTAGGAAAATGTTAAATCGATGTTAATCCATGAAATTGCACTTTGCACCTTGCCAAGTTGTTAGTGGAGTGTGTGTGGTTAACCGACACACTAACATGGACTAGTAAGGGTGGAAAAGGGTAGCTTGATGTTTATCATAGATCGTGGAGCGTGTGTTGTTAACCGACACATCGATTAGGTGATAAATAACATTAAGAGTACCAAGTTAATTTGCATGGTTATTCACACCTTGTTTGTGATCATTGGTATCCCAGTCACAAACCTGAAGGGCATAATCGAGATTTAAACATGCCATTGAATTGTTCAATGAATCTCAAAGGATCAAGGATATTCAATCCAATTAAAACTTAATAATCAATTTAGTTTTTCATGGTGGAAATTGCTAAATCGTCATTTGTCTACCTTCAAATATTTTGCTAGTTGGATTACAACATCCCTCTTTCAATTTGTAAAATATTTTGTTGGGTCCTAGCCAATATATTATTTTGGGTGTTATATTAAGGACTCTTTATCTAATCTAAACTTTGTCTTTTTTTCTTTTCAGATGTCTTCCAACACTACTTTTGGCTCAAACCCTACTGACTCCTTCTTTCTCATGAACCTTATGGGAGAGTCATCTTTGATGGTTCCAACTTCAATGATTAGATTAGGAACATCAGGATGGTCACCCGCTATGAGGACAAGGAATATATCCTAGACAAGGAGCTTAAGGAAATCAATGAGTCTTCTTCTACTCCTGAGGAGATTGCTGAGTTTAGGGTACATTAGAAGATGCCACCAAGGTAGCTTGTATCATGTTTGCCACTATGTCAGCTGAACTCCAAAAGTCCTATGAGGACTTCTACCCTTTTTACATGCACCAGGACCTGATGGAAAGATACCATCAGAGTGCTCGTCAAGAGAGGTATGAAATCATCTCTTCCATGATAACAACCAGGATGAAGGATGGTGAACCCATCACGGGCCACTTGCGGAAAATGCAAAGGTTTGTAGACCAGTTGCTAAAGTTAAATGTGAATTTCCCTGAGGAGTTGGCTATAGATATAATTCTACACTCCTTACCTCCATGTTATGATCAGTTCTACATGACCTATCATATGAACAAGGAGGAGGTCACACTTAGAAAACTTCAAGGGCTTTTGAGGACTGCTGAAACCGGTCTTAAAGGTAAAAATGTTGTATCTACTCCTACTACCCCTGTTCTAGCAATTGGATAAGGGAAAGGGAAGAAGATGAAGGCTCCCTCAAAGAGCTGCAAGGGAAAGTCTCTTGATGGATCCTCTTTAAGTGGGACCAAAGTTGGTTCTGTTGCTCCCTCTTCCATTCCTAAGGAAGCAGAGTGTTTCTACTGTCACAAGAAAGGGCACTGGGAGCGAAGCTGCCCTGAATACTTGCAGGATGTCAAGGATGGGAATGTTAAACCCACCCATGCAGGTATTGATACTATTCTATCTAAAAACTCATCACATTATAACTCTTGGGTTCTTGACACAAGTTGTGGATTTCACATTTGTTCTTATTTGCAGGGCCTAAGAAGAAGCAAGGATGTGGAGCACGGGAAGATAAACTTGATGATGGGGAATAGGAAGGTTTCACTTGTCACCAATATTGGAGTTTACTCTTTATTGATTAGTAGTGGGTTAGAAATAGATTTGAATAATTGTTGCTACTCATCTGATATGGCGAGAAATATTATTTCCTTTCATGTTTTGTACAAAAAAGGTTATCGTTTTTCATTTGATAATGAAATTGGTGCTGTAAATGCTTATTATAATGGTTTTTTTATTTTAAAGCATTACCTTGTAATGGTGTATATCAAACTGTGAATGTTGTAGACAACTTAGGAAATAATGTGTTGCATATCGATTGTTCTAATGAATTGGATAAAGCATGCTTGTGGTATTGTCGTATTGGACATGTCAGCAAGAAGCGCGTAGGCCAACTCCTGTTGAGCCGAATGACGAGTTTGTACCTCTGAGGCGTTCCGATAGAGTTAGAGTTTCACCTGAGTTTTATGGTTTCCATATTACTACAGAAGGTGATACACATATCAGTTATAGCACACTGGTAAATTTGGATGAACCTAATAACTACAAGGAAGCCATGGTAGGCCCCGAGTTTGCTAAATGGAAAGAGGCTATGGACAACAAGATTCGGTCCATGTATGATAATAAAGTTTGGAACTTGGTTGACAATGTACCGGGTCGTAAGATTAGGGATGAGCATAGGCGGGTACCCGCCTCATTTGGCGAGAACTGGAACTGGAACCGGAACCGGCGGTTCCTAGAAAGTTAGAACCGGAACCGGAACCGCTCTAGGCGGTTCCTAAATTTTTGGAACCAGTCCCGGAACCGGCGGTTCCGGTTTCGGGAGCGGGTAACCCAGTTACATTAACTTTGTTAACTTTTGTCGATAAAACCGCAACTTAGTTCGATCCAAATCGAATAAATTCGTACTAAAGAGGGACAGAATCGGACCAATATATTCTAAACTGGTCTAAGTAACACATACATATTTATATGAAATACTAATATATATATATATATATATATATATATATATATATATATATATACCGGTTTCCGCGGGTACCCAGCGGGTAGCGGTTCCGGAAAAATGAGAATTGGAACCGGAACCGCTTAAGGCAGTTCCATAACTCTAGGAACTGGAACCGGAACCACTTAAGGCAGTTCTGGTTCCAGAACCGGCAGTTCCGAGGCGGTTCCAGTTCCAAAAACGAGTACCCGGTTCCGATGCTCATCCCTACGTAAGACAGTCGGGTGCAAATGGATCTTTAAGAAGAAGACCGACATGGATGGGAAGGTACAAACTTATATGGCGCAACTGGTTGTGAAGGGCTTTACTCAAACTCCGACATGTGTACTGATCATGTCGGCGCCTTCCCTCGGTCGTCACTAGTACCTGAAACACATCACACAACACTGTAAGCATAAATGCTTAGTGAGTTCCCCAAAATACCACATACCACACATACGCCTTTCCAGACCATAACTTTATGGGATCTTCCAATCCGAGTGTCTCAAGGGACTTCCGTCCCGAACTCCGGTAGACCTTCCGATCCTACCCGTATCGACCTTCCGGTCCGTAACCTGTTGACCTTCCGGTCCATATCATCTTGACCTTCCGGTCCATACATAACATACATATCACATAACGTATAACAAATACATCTCATAGCATACAAGACCTTTCGGTCACACATAGGTACCCTTCTAGGTACAGTATAGTGAGAAGACTCACCTCGGTATCTCGGATAGTCTCGTACTCGATCACACTAGTCTAGCCCCCGCCTAAACACATAACAATACTCTCAAATAAATCATGGCTCTCAAAGGCTAGATTAAATCCACTCTATAATTTCCACAGAAGGGTAAAAGACCATTTTACCCCTCCCTGAACCAAAAGTCCAAAGGTTAACCAAAACCCTAAAAGTCAATGAAAGTCAACAGAAGGCAGTACGCGGCGCGTACCTTTTCTGTACGCGGGGCGTACGCTAGTGAATCATAATCGGGGCTTCAACCCCTTACGCTGCGCGTACTGGGAGTTACGCCCAGCGTAAGTCCCAGTTCAGCCATTTCTTAGATTTTGGTCTTAAATGGTTAAGACACTCCTTCAACTTCCAGATATGACTCTCTTACACCCTCTTATTCCATAAAGTCGGAAGCTGTAAGCCTTTGCATGGCTGTAAAGGTCCCTACACCCTCAAACCTCTTTCCTTTTTCCCTCCAAAGGTCTAGATCTCATGCATGGCTCCATCTTTACGTCCAAGTTTGCATTTTTATGAACATATAACACTTATAGACCAGAAATATGATAGATCTAGGCCAATGGAGACCATTTGCTCATAAAGTCTCCATCTTGGGACCAAAAACCCTAGAAATTGGTCCAAGAAGCACATAACACAAATAACAAGGCAAGGTTTGAGCTTTTTACCTCAGGAAGAACCTCCAACCTCTGAAAATCTCAGATCTACTCTTTCCCACAAGCTTCTAGCCTCCAAAATGACCTCTTCTTTCCTTCCACCACCTTGAAATGACACTAGAAGCTTAAAACACCAATACACTTGCTAAAAACGGAAGGGGACTCTCTATTAGGGTTTTTATTTCTGGAATGGAGGCTGAGGTCGCAGCCAAAGCATTCCTTTTATAGTGCTCAAGCCCCAAATTAGGGTTTACATCTGGACACATTACGCCCAGCATAACCTGGGTACGCCCAGCGTACCTTGGCGAGTCCGCGTCCAAAATAAGCGTGCGAGTACACGCAGCGTACTCACAAGCTTAACACATACTTAAAGGACTTAACGTGACAACTTGGGAAAAGGAGAAGGGTTGATAGCTTTACCTGAATTTCGGGATGTTACAATTCTATCCCACTAGAACCAGACTTCGCCCTCGAAGTCTCATATCGAAATTAACTTCGGATGCTACTCCCGCATCTCCGACACCGGCTCCTAAGTCAGCTCGGACCCCTTCCGATGCTGCCACTGGACCTGAACCAGGGGCACTTCCTTGTTCCTAAGAACCTTGATCTTCCGATCCAAGATTGCAATCAGCCTCTCAATATAATTCAGACTCGCGTCCACCTGGATATCCTCCAACGGTACCACTACCGACTCATCGGCTATACACTTCCTCAGCTGAGACACGTGGAAAGTATCATGAATCTAGCTCAACTCCGTAGGTAGCTCCAAACGATATGCTACCCTGCCCACCCTCGCGATCACCCTAAATGGCCCAATATACCGGGGCCCCAGCTTGCCCCTCTTCTTGAAACGAATCACTCCTTTCCAAGGGGATACTTTCAGAAGAACAAAATCCCCAACCTGAAACTCGAGCTCCGATCGACGCCTATCTGCGTAACTCTTCTGATGACTCTGGGCCGTCAACAATCTCTGTCTAACCTGCTGTATCTGCTCTGTCGTCTGAAGCACTATCTTAGTGCTGCCCATTACTCTCTTCCCTACCTCTCCCCAACAAATGGGAGTCCGACACCTCCTCCCATACAACAGCTCAAAGGGAGGCATACCAATGCTCGAATGGTGGCTGTTGTTATAGGAAAACTCAGCCAAAGGCATATATGTGTCCCAACTCCCTCCGAAGTCCAACACACATGCCCGAAGCATGTCTTCAAGCGTCTGAATCGTGCGTTCACTCTGTCCGTCCGTCTGTGGGTGGTAAGCGGTACTGAAATGCAGCCTCGTGCCAACTCCTCGTGGAACTTCTTCCAAAACTTGGAAGTAAAATGTACATCCCGATCCGATACAATTGAGATCGGTACCCCATGCTACGATACCACCTCTCTCACATACAACTCTGCTAGCCTCTCAGCAGAAGAGCTCTCACTAATAGCAAGAAAGTGAGCGCTCTTCGTCAGCCGGTCGACGATCACCCAAATTGCGTCGACACCCTTCGCGGTTCTCGGCAACTTGGTGATGAAATCCATAGAAACCTGTTCCCACTTCCATTGGGGAACCTCCAGTGGCTGCAACATGCCATGCGGTCGCTGGTGCTCGGCTTTAACCCTACGACAGGTTAAGCACCTCTCAACAAGTCATGCTACATCCCTCTTCATACATGGCCACCAATACTCTTTTTTCAAATCCAAATACATCTTAGTGGCCCCGGGATGGATAGAAAATCTCGATCTATGCGCCTCCTCCATCAAGGTGGTACGCGCTCCGCCTGCATACGGCACCCAAATCCGACCCTGAAGGGTCATCAGCTAGCGACTATTGGTAACGAACTCCGACACCTGCCCAATCACCCGCTCCCTCTTGCGGTTCTCCGGTCTCACAGCCTCCCGAATGGTGTCCAACACCAGATTCATCACTATCAACCGCATACAAATATCACGAATGGGGGCACTCTCCGCCTACGGCTCAGGGCATCAGCTACGACATTAGCCTTACCCGGGTGGTACACGATCTCACAATCATAATCTTTTACCACATTCAGCCATCTCCTCTGGCGCATATTCAGATTAGGCTGGTCCATCAAATACTTCAAACTCTTGTGGTCCGTGTAAATGGTACACCGAACCCCATACAAATAGTGACGCCAGATCTTGAGGGCGAAAACCACAACCCCCAACTCCAAATCGTGGGTGGGATACCTCGTCTCATGCGGATTCAGCTGCCTCGACGCATATGCTATCACATGCCCCCTCTGAAAAAGTATTGCACCCAACCCCGATATCGATGTGTCACAATACACCACAAAATCCTCCATCCCTTCTGGGAGGGCTAGCACCGGGGCTTCGCATAATCTTTAGCGAAGTGTCTCAAACGAGGTCTGCTGCTCCGGACCCCATGAAAAAGCAACACCCTTCCGGGTCAACTTGGTGAGTGGCACGGCGATCTTGGAGAAATCCCTGATAAATCTCCGATAATAGTCGGCCAATCCTAGAGAGCTCCTGATCTCAGTGGGCGATCTCGGCACCTCCCACCTCATGACCGCCTCAATCTTGGCCAGATCGACCAAAATCCCATTCTGGTTGACGAGATGCCCCAAGAACTGGACCTCTCGTAACCAGAACTCGCACTTGGAGAATTTGGCATAAAGCCTCTCCAATCTCAGAACTCCAAGGATCTCCCTCAAATGCTCCTCATGCTGCTCTCTAGATCTCGAATACACCAAAATATCATCAATGAACACGATCACCGACCGATCCAGCATCGGCCTGCACACCCTGTTCATGAGATCCATGAACGCTGCTAGTGCATTGGTGAGCCCAAAAGGCATCACCACGAACTCATAATGCCCATAACGAGTTCTGAACGCCGTCTTCTGGATATCTTAATCTCGAACCCTCATTTGATGATAACCCGACCTCAAGTCTATCTTGGAGAACCAAGATGCCCACTGCAACTGATCAAACAGATCTTCGATCCTCGGTAACGGATAACGGTTGTTGACCGTCAACTTGTTCAACTCCCGGTAATCAATACACATCCGGTGTGAACCATCCTTTTTCTTGACAAAAAGGATCGGCGCTCCCCATGGTGAGCTACTCGGTCGAATAAACCCCTTCCCCAGCAGCTCCTGAAGCTGTGAGGATAACTCCTGCATCTCTGGCGGCGCAAGGCGATAAGGTGCCTTGGCGATAGGTGCTGCTCCCGGAACCAAATCGATACGGAACTCCACTTGCCTCTCGGGAGGCACACCCGACAATTCCTCGAGAAAAAACATCTGGGAACTCACACACTATCAAAACCTCATCAATCGAACTTGGCATCCCAGCGGCCACTCGTGTGTCCATCACATAGGCTACGAACCCACTGCAGCCCTGCTGCAAACTCTGTCTCACCTTGGCAGCCGAACAAAACGTTGACCCACATCGGGTACCCTCGTCATACACCGTATGTACTCCCCCGCTATGGTCTCATATCGTCACCAACTGACGCTCGCGGTCTATAACAGCTCCAAATCGGCTCAACCAATCCATGCCCACTATAACATATATGTCCCCCATCCCAATCGGGACCAGATCTATCAGGAACTCTACACCGAAGATCTCAAGTATACACCCTCGCATCACATCCGTAGCATACACCGCTCGCTCGTCAGCTATATAAACTCGCAGAGGTCGACTTAAAGCCTCTCGTCGGATACTAATGTGCTGACCAAATGCCAAGGAAACAAACGACCGACTCGCACCCGAGTCAAATAACACCAAAGCAGGTACAAAATTCACAAGAAAAGTACCTACGCATATCATCATATAAGCACAATATCTCAACTCAACAAAAATAAATAGAGAATACATACCAGCCACAACATCGGGCGCTGCGCGGACCTCCCCCGCCGTCAACTGGAAAGCTCTCCCATGAGCCTTTGGTGCCTCGGCCTTCACTGGCCGAACCTCGGTAACCCTAGCAGCAGGCGCAGATCCCTGTGTTGTCCCCTGATGCAACTGTGGGCACTCGGCCTTCCGATGGCCAGTCTGGTTGCAATGAAAGCAAACCATAAATCCCTTGGGGCAATCCTTGGCGATATGCCCCTCCTTGCCACATTTGTAGCAAGCACCCGATCGACAGACCCCATCATATCCCTTGCTGCACTTCCCACAAATGCAGCTCTTCTGGCCTCCAGACCTCGTATCAGCGGACTTGGTCCGCTTGGCTGCCGGCTGAGACTGTGCTAGCCGCCGATCCATCCACTGAGACTTGGCCTCCTCCCTGGCCTGAGTCTCCAACTCAATCTCCCTCTTCCGGGCATTTGCCTGGAGCTCAGAAAATGTCCGGTACGTCGAGTTCGACACGAAATCACGAATGTCTCTCCTCAGAATGCCGAAATACCGTCTCATACGTGCCTGCTCAGTAGACACCTGCTTAGGGCAGAACATCGCCCTCTCATGAAACTTCCTGGTAACCACAGTAACCGAATCAGTACCCTGCTTGAGGGTCAAGAACTCCTGAACCAACCGTTCCCTCTCCACCGGGGGAACATACTCATCTCTGAACATGGTGGTGAACCTCTCCCAGGTCACCTCTGAAATCTCTGCAACTGTGAAGCTTGTCGTCACGAACTTCCACTAGTCCTTCGCTCCCAAGCGAAGCTGGTTCAACGCGAACCGAACCCTCAGATGCTCTGAACATGAACACGTATAAAAGCATCCCTCAATATCAACAATCCATCTCATCGCAGCGATTGGATCCTGCGTCCCATCAAACTCGGGTGGCTTCGTGTTGCTGAACTCCCGAAACAACAACGAGTCACCTCCCTGAGGCCTGGCAGCAGCCACAGCTGCGGTAGCTGCAGCAGCAGCCTCAGTCACCACGGCGTACCGCTCATCGAAAGTCTCAATTAGTGTGGTCTTGATAGACCCAAACATCTCTGGAATCTCGGCCCTGATCGCCGCCGCCACCTCATCGTGGATCATCTGACGAAGCTCCTTGTCACTCACACCGTTCGCCTCAGGTCTGTGGCGTGTCCCAACCATGATGTCTCTGAAATATTACATAATAATATGAAAGACTCGCTCGAGCATGCTCGCACTCGATAACTCGACCCTACTTGTTCCTTAGTACCCAAAGGATTCTTACTTAGAGTGCGCACTGCTCCGGTGTCTTCAGTAGTACGAGCCCTTATACTACCGTCTACACCGCATCAATATTCACCCTAAGTCCTCCTCCTTGGATCCCATATCACAAGTACACTGGCATAGGCTACCCTTCGGTAGACTCTTATCAGCCCCTCACTGCTACCTACTCGCTCTCAAGCATCACATAGCAGCAAAATCCTTCCTAGGCTAAAGCATCACAAAATCAGGCCACTCTAGTCCTAATATGAATACCTAGCCAACTCTAGCATGCATATCATATCATAACATATCTCATAACACATAGTGTAAGGGTATTTTGGGAAACCATCGTTCGGGCACTGGCTAATCATACACACACTGCTCCGTTCTGTCTTCCTCAAAACCTTTTACTCTTTTAGAAAAATTGTTTGTTTTATGAAAACTTTCTCAAATCCTCAGTTTGAGTTCAGATTCATCCAAAGATGCACCCGAATCCCTCAAACCAAGGCTCTGATACCAACTTGTAACGACATAAATTTTCGAAACAATTTTTCACATTTCAAAAACATACTTTCATTCATAATAGTTATAAAAATGTCATTGTATCACATAACAACCCTTAACATTACATCCCAAGATCATAACATGTAAAACTCCTTGTGTGTGTACTGATCATGTCGGCACCTTCCCGCGGTCGTCACTAGTACCTGAAACACATCACACAACATTGTAAGCATAAATTCTTAGTAAGTTCCTCAAAATACCACATACCACACATACGCCTTTCCAGGCCATAACTTTATGGGATCTTCCGATCCGAGTGTCTCAAGGGACTTCCGTCCCGAACTCCGGTAGACCTTCCGGTCCGTAACCTCTTGACCTTCCAGTCCATATCATCTTGACCTTCCGGTCCATACATAACATACATAGCACATACATATCACATAACATATAACACATACATCTCATAGCATACAAGACCTTCCGGTCACACATTGGTACCCTTCCAGGTACAGTATAGTGAGAAGACTCACCTCAGTATCTCGAATAGTCTCGTACTCGATCACACTGGTCTAGCCCCCGCCTAAACACATAACAATACTCTCAAATAAATCATGGCTCTCAAAGGCTAGATTAAATCCACTCTATAATTTCCACAGAAGGGTAAAAGACCATTTTACCCCTCCCTGAACCAAAAGTCAAAAGGTTAACCAAAACCCTAAAAGTCAATGAAAGTCAACAGAAGGCAGTACGCGGCGCGTACCTTTTCTGTACGCGGGGCGTACGCTAGTGAATCATAATCGGGGCTTCAACTCCTTACGCTGCGCGTAGTGGGAGTTACGCCCAGCGTAAGTCCCAATTCAGCCATTTCTTAGATTTTGGTCTTAAACGGTTAAGACACTCCTTCAACTTCCAGATCTGACTCTCTTACACCCTCTTATTCCATAAAGTCGGAAGTTGTAAGCCTTTGCATGGCTGTAAAGGTCCCTACACCCTCAAACCTCTTTCCTTTTTCCCTCCAAAGGTCTAGATCTCATGCATGGCTCCATCTTTACATCCAAGTTTGCATTTTTATGAACATATAACACTTATAGACCAGAAATATGATAGATCTAGGCCAATGGAGACCATTTGCTCATAAAGTCTCCATCTTGGGACCAAAAACCCTAGAAACTGGTCCAAGAAGCACATAACACAAATAACAAGGCAAGGTTTGAGCTTTTTACCTCAGGAAGAACCTCCAACCTCTGAAAAGCTCAGATCTACTCTTTCCCACAAGCTTCTAGCCTCCAAAATGACCTCTTCTTTCCTTCCACCACCTTGGAATGACACTAGAAGCTTAGAACACCAATACACTTGCTAAAAACGGAAGGGGACTCTCTATTAGGGTTTTTTTCTCTGGAATGGAGGCTGAGGTCGCAGCCAAAGCATTCCTTTTATAGTGCTCAAGCCCCAAATTAGGGTTTACATCTGGATAAATTATGCCCAACGTAACTTGGGTACGCTCAGCGTACCCAGGCGAGTCCGCGTCCAAAATAAGCGTGCGAGTACGCGCAGCGTACTCCTCAGTACGCCCAGCGTACTCACAAGCCTAACACATACTTAAAGGACATAACTTGAAAAATTGGGAAAAGGAGAAGGGTTGAATAGCTTTACCTGAATTTCGGGATGTTACAAGCGCATCGAGCTGAAGGACGATATAAGTTTTAATGATTAGATAGCTTTTGAAACTTGTAATAGTTGAAATGTAATTGACATTTGATGCTTAAATAAAAGGTGTTTTTATTTACTAGTATGGTACTGTCTTATGTCAATTATTTACTATTGTTTCACTTTGCATGTTTGACTTCCAAAATGATTATATTATTCATACTATCCACAGTCGCTCATACGATGGAAGTACGTATTGAAGCAAGACTATCATGAATTTGGCTTGTAGATTTATCTGATTTGTATTGGACATAGCAAAGTTTGTTGCAACATTCAAGAGTACTCATAAGGTCTGAGTGATTGATAAAACCCACACTCACTTGTATCACTTCATGTAATTTATCTCGAGTGATCGTGAGACGATAATATCGTATAAGTCTTCAAACCAAGAGAGATGAGTTGTTGAGTATGAGTTGGTTGTGCATTGATTGTACGAAACCACTTCAGTAACTTGATGCTATAAAACGTGTTGTTGTGTACAATTTCATGAGTAGTTAGTACAAGCATATGAGTCGAAGTTTATCTGTTCCTTTTAGTCCTTAGAGTATTAAAAGCGATATCTTAGGCCCCTCGATGATTTTGTTTTGACCTATGTACTGGGCCTGGTCAGAACTAAACCGATGTGTTTGATTAAGTTCTATGTCAAAAAAATCGAAGATCGAGAAACAAATTGTTGGACAATAAGTATGACGTTGTTCCATGTATTTTTCTGGATGATATCTTGAGAACAGAGGATTATATGATCACTTATCTAAAATGGAACGTCTTGTTGGATTAGTGTCTAAGTCCATAACTTTTTTGGTATGTACTTGACCCGATGGTGCATGGTCCTTTTGGGTTGCCTTCACCAAAGCAACTTGATAAGATGAATTATGGAGATAAAGGATTAAATATGATTTATTAATATATTATGAGAATAATATATTAGAGGAGAAGTCATATTGTTTAATTAATATTAGTCAAGAATTAATTGGTAATTAGTTTTGTGACTAAAAGAGATTAATTAAACTAAAGGGACTGGAATTGTAATTATAAGATAACTGCAATTTGGCCATGGATTGCCTTATATTAAGGAGTGGACGAAATTCTATGGGGAAACCCATTAGAAATCTTCCAAGGCCTTAAGGAAAGGATTCCATGGGTTGCTTAGGGCTTAAGCATCCAAATTAGGGTTTCCTTGTTTGATAACCCTAATAGCCTCACTATATATAGACCCCTTATGCCTCAAAAACGTGGACATGACTCCTTCTAGGGTTTGTAGACGTTTTTGGGCAGCCTCCTTTACCTCTCCTCTTCATCCTCTTGCTCTTGGTGTTTGTGAACCATTAGAGGAGTGACACTTGTGACTCTAAGCTTTCTAAAGTCATTACAAGGAGGATTTGAGATTGTTATTGCTATATAACAATCAAGGTAATATCTTAAACCCATTCTTATGTTAATATGATTACTTGTATGCTAGAATTAGGGTTTATAGTCTTGGATAAATTGCATGTACAATAGAGAAACCTAGATCCAAGCATTAGGGTTTGTATGAGCAAATAGGATGTTCTTATGACCAAAACCCATCAGTGGTATCAGAGCCTTGATTGGTTTCTATTGTATTGATGCCTTGTTAATTTGTTCATGCTTGAAAAAAAATCGTTTTTTTGCCTCCTGCCTGATGTACTCGGCGAGTCCCATTGTGGACTCGGCGAGTAGGCCCTTACTCGGCGAGTCCATAAGGGGACTTGGCGAGTTTAGCTGTCAGACAGGCGGATTTTCGGGATTTTTACCTATTTTGACTTAGGATAATTGCCATAATTGTTTAAACTTAATAAAATTCAAATTTTGTTAATCCCTTATGATTATCCTTGTCAAAATAAAAGATTTTGGTCATCTAATTAGATAATTATTACCTTATTTGATATATGTTAAGTTATGGAAATTATTTGATCATTATCTTGCAAGAATTTGAAGTAGATCTGATTAGATAACCACCAATTATAGTTAATTGCCTTATTTGAATTATGTGATCTAGAATATTCTTGACAAAGTTTGGAAAAGTTTCAAATTAATCCCTTTAGGTTTTATAGTTTAAATTAGAACTCAAAAGTTTAGTTTTGAAATTTAAATAGTTGAAACCCTAATGTTTTGAAAAGGTTTCAAAACTTGCCCTCAAGTTTTGGAATTTAAATTTTGATTAAAAGTTTAATTTTGATGTATATTTAAATTCTAAACCCTAAGTTTTTGAAATGTTTCAAAACTTGCCCTCAAGTTTTGGAATTTAAAAGTTGATTAAAAGTTTAATTTAGGAATGTTAAATTCTAAAACCCTAGTACTGTTTTGAAAAATTCATATCACACCTTTATGGTTTTATTAATTAATTAAGGTGTATAATTAAAAGAGGTTTAATAAATCCATAAAAGTTTTGGTTTACATTTAATTGAATTAAAAGTATAATCGTTAAATTTGACCACCTAGTATTTTAAAAGTGTAAAATACACCCTATACTATATATAACATTAAAAGTCTAACATTATATATATGTATGAGTAAAAGTCAGTCTTACCGTTAGTAGGCCTCATTCACGAAGCTGGTCTATAAGGGTTGTTTAAGGAAATTGCCTATAAAATGGCGATTGAATGGGTATCCACTCTTACCCACCGCACTCTTGACTAGTGGAGGGTCGTTAGCCGAACGGGTAGGATAGGACAAAACCTTCCATTATAAGTATAATGAAGTACAAAAGTAACTAAATTTTTTACAAATTCCCAATCTTAGTTACTTACGCAAAAGTGAATTGATCCAATTCCATGAAATTACACTTTGTGCCCTTGCGAAGACGTTAGTGGAGCGTGTGTGGTTAACCGGCACACTAAATGGTTCTAAGAAAAGGTAGCAAAGGGTGACTCAATGTTTGTCATAGTTCGGTGGAGCGTGTGTGGTTTACCGGCACATCGAATAGGTGACTGTAACATGTGGGGGCACCATGTAAGTTTGCATGGTTATTCACACCCGCTTTGTGATCCTCGGCATCCCAGTCACAAACTCGAGGGGCATATCGAGATTTAAACATGCCATTGAAAAGTTCAACGAATCTCAAAGGATCTAGGAGTTTTCATAGATTTAAAACTTAAATTTCGTTTTTCGTGGTGGAAATTAGTGAATCGTCATTCACTTATCTTCAAATGTTCTGCAATTAGGGTTACGGCATCCCTCTCCCGAGTTGTGGAATATTGTGTTGGGTCCTAGCCTTAGTATCTAATTTGGGTGATTTACTAAGGACTCAATCGATCAACTAACTTGAATTCGTTTTCTCCCGTTTTGTAGATGTCAAAGTTCGACAACTATGGTCTTCCTAAATCCCGTGGAACAAGCTTTCCGCATGAAGATGATATTCCACGATTCGATCGAGGAACAAGAGATCATGCTTCACTTCCTCCACCTCCTCCAATTATTCTCCCTAACCCACAAGTTCGAAGGCTTGAAAAGTTCAAGCTCACTCAAGCCCTTTTGGCAAGTAAACATAAAGAAGGAAAGTCGGTGTGTGCACACGTCCTAGGGATGAAGTCACACATTGATAGGTTAAGAATGTTGGGATCCGTTGTCTGTGAGGAGATGGTTGTTCATTAGGTTCTTCAGTCACTTCCTAAATCATATCGTGAGTTCGTAAGAGAGTACTATATGATGAACTGCGACGTGAACCTTATAGATCTCACCTATATGTTTATTGCTGCTGAATCAGCAATGGTTTGGCGCAATAGAAAAGCAAAGTTGATTGGTGAATCTGCCTTCAAGAACTCTATGGATATAGACAATGGCAACGAAAGACATGTTATGATCGAAAAGTTTGATCATAAGAGAAAGGCAATGTCTGAACTAGTCCCGTGTCCTGTTCCAAAAGAGTCAATTTGCTTTTATTGCCAAGAGAAGGGGCATTGGAGACGAAGCTGCCCTATTTACCTAAGAGATCTAAGAGATGGGAGAGTCAAAATGTATGGCTTTGCTTTAGGTAAAATCCATTGACTAACTCTTTTAAGCTCCTATTCTAGATTCTTAATACATAATGTGATAAGATTACAATTGATGTTTTGTAGGATCGAAGAAAAGAGAGGAAGCTTAAGGGAAGAAGTGAGCAGAATCTAACCGTGAAGAAATGGATTTCAATCGCATTACTTGAAGATTAGATTCTTGTGCTACCATTTAGAGTTAGAATAAGATTGCTAAGAAATATGTATTAGCATAGTTTTTCAAAGAATTGCATTGTAAGGACAAATTTTTTCCGCAATAAAATAAATTTTGATTTTTATATTATTTATTTATCCTTTCAATGGCGTATATGAAAAATTGATGTTAGAATGCTTCTATTATTAGCAATAATGGATTTGATTCTTAATTATGGAAATGTCCGAATATAGAAAGTTTCTCATCGCCCAAGTTTCAATTGGACAGAAACTTGGAATCATGCAACTTGGTTGCACGATGAATGAGAAATTTCATATTTGGAAATTAGACTAATTCATTGACAAAGTGTCAAGTGAAGGACTAGGAGATCAAGTACACAAGTTGCGTATTGATCAAGTCCACCATAAGAGTAATCAAGATATTCGTCAGGATTTACTAAAGGTTTAGTAAATATGATTATACTTATAAGATTAAGTGTAATTCCGAATTGATTGAAAAGGTTTAAATCAATAGCAGAACGAATAAGAAGAATCAAGTAGGCAGAAAGATAAAAGTTTCTCCATTCTAAGAAGAAGGGAGAGTACATTTTATGCTTTATGATAGGTCTTAATGATTAAGAACCATATCTCAATTGATCCTCTAAGCGAGTCTTAGTACAATTGTATGTCTAAGAAGAGGAATCAAGAATTGAAGAAATGGTTAAATCAAGAAGTCAATCATACTTCGTTCCAAAACAAGTCTTAGAGTTATGATTGAGAAATTGAGTGATAAGTATTAAGAAGGTTTATAACATTCATCAAATATGGAAAGTTGTGATGTCTTGGATAAGACAAAGAACAACTAGGACCAATTTATAAAGTGTTTTGATAAAAACTACACTAACTCTTGAATATTTGTTTGTCAAGAAATGTTTATTGACAAGAGAATCTTATATGCCAAGGAGTCAGTGGGAGTCTTAATGGTCTTGAAAGGTTTCAAGAACAAATCAAATAAACCTTATCGATCATCACTAGCACACGAGTTGAGGTTTACAACCTATCGTGTTAACACTATTTTGTTTCTGTGTTGTTCCAATTAAGTTAATTATGCATGTGAGTTCTATGAGTTCTCATTTTGAACGCATAAAAGGCAAAGCACCTTAATCAATGATAAGGTACATTGATAGGAAAAAGTGAGCTGCTTAACTACTTGGAAGACATGGTGGGCAGCTGTGCTACCATAAGGCAAGAAATCAAGATTAAGGAAGTTCGGTCCATATGAGTTTGAATTTGTCGTAAACTTTGGTTTTAACAAATTCACATGGATAGGAACACATACACTGTTTAAATCTAAGTGTCATAAGATTTCCTCCTTCATGAAAATGATTGTGAGGAAATGCTTTCACTAAGAAACATTTTAAGAAGATAGTGATTGTAAAATTGCATTCTCGAATTCAATTATGGTTACGGTATCCCTTTCCATAATTTGAATTGTGAGGTTTGGCAATTAGTCTTAATTGTTTAGACACACATATGAACTATCTAAGGCAAAAGTGTATAAGAAGCCTTGATAAAAGATTATCAAAGCACTAAGTATTAGAAACATGAACTTAAGAAATTCAATAAGTATTGTTTTTCTGAAAGTTAAGATGTTTATAAATACATGTCAAAGCTAGTGGGAGCATAAGTGTTATGTTTTATAATAGTCATCATGATAGTGGGAGCATAAATGTTATGATTGTATGATTATTAAGGCACGTATTGCAAGTTGGGAATATTAATTATAGAAAATAAGAGTTATACCTTGCAAAGTAGTAAGGGTTGTAAAGTTGTTTTGCTATAATTAAGGGAGAGAATATTATGCTTCATTTCAAATTTAAAGGCTTAGATTGTGGAATGTTAATAATATTTAGTCAAAGGTACATAGTGTGTTCTTAAAATTTCGATTATGATTACGGTATTCCTCTTCACAATTCGAATTTTGAGAACATAGCAAATAAAAATATTATGGCAGAAGATTGATAAAGTATCAAATCTTTATGTAAGACATTATGCATCGTGTCCCATACGCTTCGGGTATAGGATCGATTGCAAATGCTGTGATATTTAACCATTCTAAAATTTTCCAAATGTCTAGCGCATTTAGAGGGAAAAAAGGACAAGAATCGGTTTTGACTAAGATAATTAAACAACTATCAAAGGACGATCCAAAGTTCGCCGAGGATTGGTCGCTTGTGAGTAGTTGGAAGTATAGTATTGGAAAATATGGAAATGTCTCCATATTGGATGGACCATATCGACATTATTATAAATAGAGAAGATTCTATTAAAAATGAGTTGTCATATGGAAAATATGGAAACGTGTCCATATTGGAAATTAAATATGAAAATCTATGTCTAGATTAGAAACTTTTATGCAAAAGGATGTTCAAAGGAATGTACTTTGAGTGAGAGACATCATATCTAAGGAATTTTCTTGTAACAATCTCCGATAGAGGATTTTGTAATATCATTGGCAATGGTATTTGTGACTTTGGTGCAGTGACATTACGAAAGTATCATTGCATAAAAATGTTAGAATCTAGCATATTCTATAAGTAGCAAGAATTTGATATTCTTTCACTTATGAAAAGGATTTGGAGTTGTGAAATGAGAATGATTGGAAATGTGTTCAATTTGATCTATTTCACAAAGTAAGAACCATAGGTAAACATTGTGTGCATGCTAGGAGCATGGGACAAGTGTAATAATTCAAGTAAGAAGTTGATTACCCGAAACGACAAATAATGAGTAATCGATATGGTGATAAATAAAAGGTGTTTTATTTATACTCAAAGGTTTGAGGCCATATGGGATTAGTATTATTCTTGTGTTTCACTTTGCATGTTTTGACTTCCTGAATAATTTAATTGGTTAAGAACAGTCAAATTATTCGAACGGGCCACAGTCATTCATACGTTGGAAGTAGGTATGAATAAAGACTGTCGTGAATTGGTGTGTGGATTGTCTAAAGAGCATTAGACATAAGCAAATGTTTGCTACAACGTTCATGAGTGCTTATGAATAGGAATTTGAGCATTGGATTAAACTCACGCTCACTTGGATCACTCCATGAATTGTATCACGAGTGATTGGTGAGACGATAACATCTTATATTCTTGAAACCGAGATGTGTGAGTTGTATCTTGCAAATCGGTTGCACATTGATAATATGTAAACGCACCAGTAACTTAGTGTTATAACATATTGTTGTGTGTGATTCGGTGAGTAAGTGCAAGCGAGCATTGAATCAAAGTTTATTCGTTCCTTTTATCCAAAGAAGGATAAAAGCAATATCTTTGGGCCCCTTGATGATTTAGTGATGACAAACGTAAATGCTCGGCCGGGCTAGGGCTAATTTGATTTGTTCAATTAGTCAGTCGTTATAAATTAGGAATCGAGATATAGTACAAAGAGAATGATTAGAAATCATGTCTCATACGATATCTAGAATGGAGGAATATATGATCCCTTATCTAAAGGACACGCGTATCTGATATGATCAGAGTTGACAGCAGCTTTGGAAAGCTACGATTGCAGATCAAGATCTAAAGTCATACGCATAATAGTTATTAGACTTATCCAAGTGGGAGACTGTTGGATTAGTGTCTAAGTCCATAACTCTTTTGGTATGTACTTGACCCGATGGTGCATGGTCCTTTTGGGTTGCCTTCACCAAAGCAACTTGATAGGATGAATTATGGAGAGAAAGGATTAAATATGATTTATTAATATATTATGAGAATAATATATTAGAGGAGAAATCATATTGTTTAATTAATATTAGTCAAGAATTAATTGGTAATTAGTTTTGTGACTAAAAGAGATTAATTAAACTAAAGGGACTGGAATTGTAATTATAAGATAATTGCAATTTGGGCCATGGATTGCCTTATATTAAGGAGTGGACGAAATTCTATGGGGAAACCCATTAGAAATCGTCCAAGGCCTTAAGGAAAGGAGTCCATGGGTTGCTTAGGGCTTAAGCATCCAAATTAGGGTTTCCTTGTTTGATAACCCTAATAGCCTCACTATATATAGACCCCTTATGCCTCAAAAACGTGGACATGACTCCTTCTAGGGTTTGTAGACGTTTTTGGGCAGCCTCCTTTACCTCTCCTCTTCATCCTCTTGCTCTTGGTGTTTGTGAACCATTAGAGGAGTGACACTTGTGACTCTAAGCTTTCTAAAGTCATTACAAGGAGGATTTGAGATTGTTATTGCTATATAACAATCAAGGTAATATCTTAAACCCATTCTTATGTTAATATGATTACTTGTATGCTAGAATTAGGGTTTATAGTCTTGGATAAATTGCATGTACAATAGAGAAACCTAGATCCAAGCATTAGGGTTTGTATGAGCACATAGGATGTTCTTATGACCAAAACCCATCACGTCTCAGTTCGACAGAGGATTTTAAGAGCTACGATTTCTAGTCGGTGCTTTAAGTTGTAGTTGCAGTTATAGTTATTAGACTTATCCAAGTGGGAGACTGTTGGATTTAGTGTCTAAGCCCATAAGTATAATTGGTATGTACTTGACCCGAGAGTAGCATGGTCCATTTGGGTTGCATGGCACCGGAACAATTTGTAAGGATGGACTTATGAGAAGAGGATATTTATGATTTATAAATATATTATAAGTTCTATATATTAATATGAAATCATATTATTTAATTAGTATTGATCAACAATTAATTTGGAATTAATTTTGTGATAAAAAAAGACTAATTAAATATAAGGGGTTGATTTGGTAAATCATTCATTATTATGGTGTGGGCCTATGATCCATGATTCTTTATGTTGGGCTAAACCCATGTAACAACCCATGGGTGATCCATGGAGGATTAAACCTATGGAGCATGAGGAATGTGGAAGGTCATGCACATTAGGGTTTACATGGTGTAACCCTAGTTTTGCCACACTATATAAGAAACCCTAACGCTACCAAAATCGGCATCTAAATGAGCTTAGAAGAGTGCTAGCCGGTTTTTGTGAAGCAAGTAATCCTCTCTCAAGTCCTCCATTGTTGGTGGTGTTGTGTGAAGCATTTGAGGCATCACATTTGGGGTGCGAGGCTTTTAAAGGTCCAAGGAATCAAGCTACAAGGAAAGGTATGTGTTCTAACTAGTTTTTGTTATACTAGTAACCATGTTTGTATGCTAGATAGGGAAATGCTCTGGAAAACCATTTTACATGTATAATTAGAGAAAACATAGATCCAAAGCATTTTAAGGTTGTATGTACAATCATGTCCTGAATCCCATCAAAAGTCAGGGTTTTCATGTTATCGAAGTCCCGGTACTGGAAAGCCCAGGTGGTGCCACCACCAGCGGCGGCTACGGCTGTGGAGGCTACAGTGGAACTCGTCTCAGCAAGACCTGCATAACGCTCGTTAAAGTACTCTACCATAGCGGTCTTAATAGACTCGAACATCTCCGACAACTGTGCCCGGAACAGAGTAGCAACCTCATCATGCAGGATCTCTCGAATCTTGGCATCCTACTCATCAGACCTCATCTGACCAATGACCTCGGGCACTGCTAGTCCCTCCTGACCGCCATCTCCTAATCCTGATTCGGATTCAGTTACAAATTGTCTGGTAACCACCATGTTGAATATATATATATATATATATATATATATATATATATATATATATATATATATATCAGGAAGATACCATACATTCCATATAATAATCCGGGAACCAACTCCCAACAAAACCCTAGGGGTTGTGACTTCTTTGTTGTGCGTATGGGTCCTGTGCTTTCAGTAGTACGAGCCCGTACTACCTTCCACACTTACCCATATTTGTCTCAAGTGTCATCACAACGCCCTAACAATATACGTAAGCATGGCGTGCGCTCAATCCTAACTCCTAGAGGAAAGCTAAATATCTTATAAATGGCCGACTAACCCTACACAATTCACCTATGAAACTTCCACCAATCCTACAACACTAGTGTACGCTAGTCATACATAACGTTGGACCCTATATAATTTCGAATATCTAATCCTACCCTAAGCCCTTAATCAGACAATAACAGGAAATAAGGCCAAACCAAACATTCTCAAGTTATAAGATCTTAATTATGTACAACTATGATGCATGCACTAAACAACAACAATAATGATGTCAATTTCATACAAAGAAATCCTAGGCTACCAGGCATCATATAATCATGCAATTCTATCATGCAATTCCTAAAGATCCCTAGCCTAGTACTAGCATGTCGTTCTAACATATCACAAAATTAAATAATCCGTAAGATATTTTGGGGTCTACTTACTGGCTCCAACTGATCGTACACTTTCATCCTCCTTTAGTATTTTGAAAACCATTTGAAATTCATTTTAAAAATATTGTCCTCAGTTTGAGATTGGATACACATAAGTGTTTCCTCCAATTCACTCAAACCAAGGCTCTGATACCAACTTGTAACACTCATAAAAAATCATGCCAATTTAAAACTTTTTAAATCATTTAAAAACCAATAATTATTCCAAATTTGATTTCAAAATGGTTTCATTTCAGAGTATCCCATAATCAAATCATAAAAATATAATGAGGTGCACAATCACGCTTTCGCCTTCCCGCGATCATCAGAAGTACCTGAAACAAAATCAACAATTGTAAGCCCGAAGCTTAGTGAGTTCCCCTAAAATACCAACACCATACAAATCATAACCATGTCATATAAAAAAAATAGCATGCGTAATGATGCCATCAGCATGACTGGTCTGCCTCGCAGGGCCATCGGTCTATCTGGACCGCTCTTTGAGCCATCGGCACGTCTGGACCGCCTCTCAGAGCCTTCATCCTATCCGGACCGCTCGTCGGGCCTTCGGCCTGACTAGTACGCCCTAACCGGGTCTGCAGTCTATCCGATCCGCCATGGGTATGTTGGTGCAAGCACAAAGCATGACTGCCTCAACCCAACCCCCAATCAAACAATCATGTGCACATAAATACCATACACTAGCTAGCATGTACAGATAGTCATACAGATCTAACATATCACTAACATAACATCATCCTATATGCCAGGATACCGACCTAACTGGTCACTAACATAGCATCATCCTATATACCAGCATACCGACCTAACAGGTCACTAAGCATATCATCATGCAATAACCAGGATAACAATCCAAAAGAAGGGTCGACATTGGTGCCTTTGACCCTGTTAGTATAGTGAGGACAACTCACCTCACAAGTAGCTCGGGATGATAATGTCAAACTCCCTAAATACAGCTCCAAACTCAATCACCTACATCCATAAATGATCCACTCCCATAAATTTCCAAATTACTAAAATACCCCCAGAAGTCAAACTCGTCAACCCTTCGTCAAAATCAAACTCAACGGTCAAGGTCAACATTTCATGTTGACCCAACTCATCGAGTACATCCACTGACTCGTTGAGTTCCTTCCCAACTCAAAGAATCATGAAAACCCTAGTTGACTCGTTGAGTTTCCAAACAACTCGTTGAGTCCATGTAGTGTCTAAAATGTCAGGAAAACCCTAACCAACTCGTCGAGTCATCTTACTGACTCGCTGAGTCCATGCAGAACCAAAACAAGCAATCTTCATCCGACTCATCGAGTTGACCATACAACTCGTCGATTCCCTTCAGTCTTTGTCTTATTTAGACGCTTTTAAGCAAGACCAGGGCTCCAAATTGTAGATCTAGCCTCCTAGGGCATGGTTACCACATAACCTTGCAAACTTTACCTGTATGCAAGGCCTTAAAGGCCAAAACTAAGCTAAGGAAGAGGTTTAAGCCAAAAAGTGGGGCCAAAGCTTGATAAATTTGATAACTTTATGACTATGAGGACTTAGAGGAGTCCAGATCTGAAGTTACAACTCCAGATCATGACTTATACCTGAAATGACCCACAAATATGCTAAAAATGGCCTTAAACCCATGAATAAGGAGATCTAACACTAGAATGATCAAAGTAACAACTTGTTACCTTCAAATGAAAGCCAAAACGATGTAGATGTTGGATCTACAAGCTCTTTCCCGTTCCAAGCTTCTCAACCATCAAGCTTCTTCAACAAATGCACCAAAAACACTCTCTTGGCCTCACAAACACTAAAAAATGGGATTAGATCGCTTAGGGTTTTCTTCTGGATGTGAAAGGGTGGTAAGGAGGCTGGTAGGAAGGACTTAAGGTCCTTTAAATAGGGTGCAAACCCTAAAAATTAGGGTTTCATATTCCAGCTCCAACTCGTCGAGTAGGTCCCTTAAGTCACGCGACCATATATGTTTCTACAAGATGAGTTGGGGCATCTTACTCGTCATGTAGGCATTTAAATATGAATATAAAGGTGTAAAATTTATATCTGGAAGTTGGGGTGTTACAAATACACCATATAACATAATTATGGATATTTTGGGAGATCACTGCCTCAGGCTCCAACTGACTGTACACTCTGTTTTATTCGTTCCCTTCTATAAAACTCATTTTTAATTTTTTTTAAAAGGTTATAAAACTTTCAGATCCTTAGTTTGAGTCGGGAATTCCACGAATATTCATCCAATTCTCTCAAACCAGGCTCTGATACCAACTTATAACAACCTAAAATTCTCAACAAAATTTTCATTTTTATTTTAGCAAAAACCTCCATGTATTATAAAAACCAAAATAAGAAATCGCAGGTGTATCAATACAATCATCCCAAATCAGAGTATCAAAATGTGGAAATCATAAAAGATCTAAAAGTCGGAGTGCACAGTCAGACATTTGCCTTTCTACGATCATCTAAGGTACCTAAAACATATTTAATCCACAACTACAAGCATAAAGCTTAACGAGTCCCTCCCAAAATATCCATACATCACAACAATAATAATCAGTTATGGGTTATCAACAACCCTATGGATTATCAGCAATCCCAATGGGCTAACAGCACGCCATGTGGATTAACAACATGTTTCAGGGGTTATCAGTAACCCTAGGGATTCTCAGCAATCCCAAAGTTATCAGCAATTCAATTCAGATAAAACAACAATCAACAATAAAGACCCATCTGGTCATAAACATAAATACCACATAGGTAAAAGTAGTAAGAAGACTCACCTCACAAATAACAGCTAAAAATCCGACAATTCTCACACACACAATAGACAAGAACAGCGGGACACCTAACATCAGTAAAGTCATACCCTATCATCCTAAATCCTTAAAACCCTGGTTCGACCCAAAAGTCAATAATGGTCAAAAAGTCAATCATGGTCAACTTCATCCAACGGCCACGTCGTGACCACCCATAGGTCACGTTATGACTGAAAGAGGACAAAATAGTCACGAGCATCCATTCTCACAGCGTGACATGATAATGCTTACGTCGTGAGATCCGTCGTGGACAACTTTGAGCATTAAGCTCATAATCTCTTAAGCCACTCATTGAGACTTTCCAGAGGGTTTTCACCAACCCTAAGGACCATAAAAAATCTAGCTTTTTAATCATGCATGTCCAATGCATGACTTGAGCACTAACTAGGTCAATAAGAAGATAATGGAATCAAGACTCATGCTTGGAGTCTAAAACCAACTCCAAACTTCAGATCTGAACTCATACTAAAAGTAAATGCCTCAATGATCCATAAAGTTGCTAACTTTATGGATCCTATGCATGCTACTCAACCCATCCATGAAAAGGAAAGCATAAATCTTAGATCTAGCATGCATAAGAGATAAAGGCAGAAGCTTTATTACTTACAAATGTCCAAAAGCATCGCAAATCGATGAGGTAGGAGCTTGATTGACAAGAGGATGCACCCAAGGAGTCTTCTTATTCTTTAAAGAGCCAAAAACCACCAAATGAACTCTTTAAGGTCACTAAAGGAAGCTAGGAACATTTTGGGCAGGAAGGATGTGATGGTGGCTGAGAGTATGCAAACCTTAGCCTCTCACTTCGCTTAAATAGGGAGTAAAACACGAGATTAGGGTTAGCCTGATCTCACGATGTGAGCACCTATGTGTCACGTCATGAGCCTTAAAAATGGCCACGTGTCTTCGTCGAATGTCACGTTTTGAGACACCATCTATCACGTCGCGACCCTCTTAAATTCTGAGTTTTCATTCTTAATTAAATCAAATATTAAAAGATCGAGTGTCTGCAATAGATGTTATAGAAGCTATAAAATACAAAATGATAACCAAAAGCAATAATCAGGAGCTATAAAAGATAAAGTGATAAACTGATTCAAGGTCTATATAAAACCTGATTTAAAAGCAATAATTAATAATCTGATTCAGAAGCTATAAAAGAAAAACAATTAAAATTACCTAAATCTATAATCTGGTTTAGGAGCTAACATATGGCTTTGTAAATAAACAATCATAAAATCATTGAAGCTTTTTTTTTTTTTTTTGAAAAAAACAACTTGAAGATTTTTTTTGAAACAACAGATATAATCTACTCATAAACTACTCTTTAACCTGCCTATGGTCATAACAGGACTTAAACCCCCAACCTTAAGGGGGGATGACAACACCTGATACCGCTGAGTAACAACTTGAATATTTTATAATACAACAATCTCACAATATGATTTTGGACACCGATGCTTAGAAAAAGCAACTAATCATATTTTTCTTGCAAAACCACTTAAAGTTAAACCTTTTTTATTAAATAAAAGAATATATAAAACTTGTACTTGATCTTTTTGAACTAAGTAAAAGAACATATGAAACTTATGCTTAAGCTTTTTGAAGTCAGTTCTTTTGGAAAACATAAAAAAGTCGATCCTTGGCCTCCTAAAAACAACTTGAAATCAATGCTTAGGATAACTAAATTAATATTTCAACTATTAAAGTTGATGCTCATAGATTCATCACTACATTGCGTGGGAAGTGGAAAATTTTTAAGTGTATGAGGGTCGATTGGATTTTTTTAGAGTGAAAGAGGAGAGTATGAGATGTATGAGCATCACCCATGGTAATTCAGAGTCAAAAGAGGGTTCAGTTTCAATTTACTTAAAGTCCCTGTTATGTTTTGTTCATCATCAATTTTAGGCCCAAAAGGTGGGATCAGATCGTATCCGATTTTACGATCCCACTTACGAGTTTACAATCTTGTTGTCGATCCCATAAAGACGTGCTATATAAGATTTAGATTGGAATACTACCGTGGGATCGTATGATCGTATCATCCTACGATCAAACTCGCGATACTCATCTTAAACACATAGAATTTGTGGAGTTAGGGAGGCATAACACTATTAATCAGTATCAACTTAGAAACGACATACTCATGTATTGTTGTATGAAAAATAATTGAATCAAGATCATAACCAATGATCGGAAACTTGGACATGAAAAATCACATTGTAAATGTCATATAGCTTATATAAGTCGCTAATAGGTAGAATCATCAAACCTTTAAACAGACATGTATTAAAATATGTTGCCTCACAACTAAGTAACAATCTTAATTTTTTAGCTCATGGTGAACGATGCATTAAGAATAAACAAAAAGGTATTACTCACAAGTAAGGCTGTAAACGAATTGAATGTTCAACGAACTGTTTGTGAACCATTCGGCAAGAAGTTTGTTTATGTTCGTTTTTTTAATAAATGAATACACATGAACACGAATTCTCGTTCGTTTAGTTAAATGAATGAACATGAACAATGATTTTGTTTGTTCAATTATGTTCATGAACATTCTTTTATATTGTTTGTTTACGTTTCGTTTATGTTCGTTCATTTAAGTTCTTTTATGTTTATATATGTTCAATTATATTTTATTCCATTACTATATTGTATGTTGTCTATGTTCATATGTAGTAAATTATGTTTGTTTATCTCTGTTCGTTTAACATGTTCACAAACATAAACGAACGCACATGAACAATGTAATTTATTAAACGAACGAACATAAATAATAAAACTCGTTCATTTTTCTGTTCGTGTTCGTTCATTTGTTCGGTTAACTTAATTGAACGAACATGAACAACCCTCATTCGTGTCTGTTTAGTTCGTTTACAGTTCTACTCACAAAAAAAAAAAAAAAAAAAAAACCCTCACAATTCCTTAGCGAGGTTTATATGGTGTGGATTTATGTAACCTTTGTATCTTTCGTAAATATTTATCACGAAGCTTAAATATAGATTGCGAATATATAACGGAGTTATTTTATGTAAAAAAAATTATTCTTGTAAGTACACAGACAAATATTCACGGTAGTTATGATCATTTTGTTAAAATATAGAAATGGTCTTGCAATAAAAACACCACTTATTTGCTTAGTAAACATCTATATAAAAATTCATTTGAGACCAACCAACCATTATCACAAAAGGTAGTGACTCATTTTATTATATTGTTTACATTACCCTCTCCATAATATTCTATCTCTCCATTATTACTTATCATCCAACTAAACAAATCATTAATTTAGTGTACAAGTTTAATTTACTAAAAACTTACAAATATTATAAAGCCCAGTTCCACATGGTTTTTCAGATTCTTCAATAAACTACACATATAAGAATAGTTCAATTATATCATTCAAGCAAAGGTTCTTCAAATGGGATCAATTTGAACAATTACTATAACAAAAATACTTGTTCTAGAAATAGCATACAATTTCATAACTTTTAAGACTAAAACAAAAATTAATTTAATTTATGATTTATGAACCACATAGAAAACTATTTGTTGTAAATAGGGAAAAAATTGAATCAAGAAACAAAAAAAGATACATTTATCAAAAACCCATTAAAGAGTTGCATTGCAAATAGGGAAATGGAAATCAAAATTGGATCTTTCATATCACCAAAAGGCGTGTGTTCTTGAAACTTGACCAAGAGGTGTTTGTAGAGCCATTGTTCCACATTAATACAAACAAAACAATCAATGTTGATGAATCAAATTGCTTTTTTGATTTTGTCTCTTTATTCGAATGATTTTTTACCTGATTTTATATTAGTTACATATATGGAAAATAGGTCATAAAGAGATTACAATATGGTTAACAATCGATCATATGATTGATTGTGTTTTTTTTGGTACAAATTGAAGTGGATGGTTGCAATGGTGTTCTTGATTTTCTTGGAACTTTAGTAAAGTAAACAAGGGAAAAAAAATAAATGGAATAAAAAGAAAGAAAAAGGCTTTTATTTATTAGATAAAACTGGATTTTTAATAATAATTATATTCTATAAAAAAATATTCGAATAATTCAGGCGTGAAGTTTGCCGATTTGGCAGGGGAGTTACTTTATTGTTGCTACTTGCAACTATAAACCTCAGTGTTCATAGTTCCTCTATATATACCCAATCCCAAATCCATATTATTTAGGTCACAAACACTCCAAAAAAAACCCTCTTTCTGTCTAATCGATATTGACTTCGATTCTTCAGGTGATCTCATAATAAGTTTTATGCTTAATTTTTTCTGGGTTTACGGTTTTCTGTTGGATGGATTATTATTTTTTTCAATTGTTCTTGATTTCATTATGTATGGCGATCAGAAGTTTGTGATGCGATATATAAAAAGGCGTTAAATTTATGTTTACTTTACAGGACTGGTGGGAAATTGAAAAGGCTTTGTGTAATGGCTAATCGGAACTTGGAGAAATTGGCATCGATTGATGCTCAGTTGAGGCTTTTAGTTCCTGGAAAAGTTTCTGAGGATGATAAGCTTATTGAGTATGATGCCTTGCTTTTGGATAAGTTTCTCGACATTCTTCAGGATTTACATGGAGAGGATCTCAAGGAAACGGTACGTTTACTCGAATCACTGATTGTTTTTGCTTCGGATTTCGATCTTTCTCTATTGATTTTTAACCTATCGAAAGAAATTCAATCTCAATTGAGGAATCTACTGATAATGAAACTGGTTATTCGTCCTATATACAATTGGTGAATCCCGATTTCGTTATCTTATATGCATTAGGCCTGGAAACCGTTCGACAAAATGTCACACTGGAATTAATCCATCGGTTAACGGATCCTTTGGTTGCATGAAACTGATTAATGTGTTCGTGTGTTTAGGTTCAAGAATGCTACGAGCTTTCTGCTGAGTATGAAGGAAAGCGTGACCCAAAGAAGCTTGAGGAACTTGGAAGTGTGCTCACAAGCTTAGATCCAGGGGACTCCATTGTCATCGCAAAAGCTTTCTCTCACATGCTTAACTTAGCAAATCTGGCAGAAGAGGTCCAGATTGCTTACAGACGCAGGATCAAGCTGAAGAAGGGTGACTTTGCTGATGAAGCTAATGCAACAACTGAATCCGACATTGAAGAAACTTTCAAGAGACTTGTGCATCAGCTTAAGAAGTCACCTGAAGAGGTTTTTGACGCACTCAAGAATCAAACAGTTGACTTGGTCTTGACTGCTCATCCCACTCAATCAGTCCGCAGATCTTTGCTTCAGAAGCATGGAAGGTATAAAAATAAAACCATAAATTTATAAAATAAAATAGATCCAAGTTTTATCAAATAACAAACTTCAAAAATTGACCCTTGATTACTTTTCAGGATTCGTGACTGTTTGGCTCAGTTATATACCAAAGACATTACCCCTGATGATAAACAAGAACTGGATGAAGCTTTACATAGAGAAGTGAGTATCCATAATCCAAATCCAACATTTTGATTAGCTTTATAAGATCTTTATGATGAATTGATGATTAATTGGTGTTATGTGATTTGTAGATTCAAGCTGCTTTTCGTACAGATGAAATCAGAAGGACCCCACCAACTCCACAAGATGAAATGAGAGCTGGAATGAGTTACTTCCATGAAACAATCTGGAAAGGTGTCCCTAAATTCTTAAGACGTGTTGACACTGCTCTTAAGAACATTGGAATCAATGAGCGAGTTCCCTATAATGCCCCTCTGATTCAGTTCTCTTCATGGATGGGTGGTGATCGTGATGGAAATCCCAGGGTTACCCCTGAGGTAACCAGAGATGTTTGTTTGCTTGCAAGAATGATGGCTGCAAACATGTACTTTTCCCAGATTGAAGATCTAATGTTCGAGGTATGTGATTAAGTAATAAATGACTTTTCTACCCTTTACAACACTTGATTCATGTATTCTTAAATCTTAATTCTTGTTAATCACATTCTTCTTTTTAGATGTCTATGTGGCGTTGTAATGATGAACTTCGTGTTCGGGCAGAAGAACTGTATAAATCAGCAAGGAGAGATGTGAAGCATTACATAGGTACTATTACTATTACTAATACTATCAAGTAGCATTAACAAAGTGAATTACGAGAATACCCTTTCAAAGTTGCTTATGTAAAATTTGGGTGTTTTGTTTATTCAGAGTTCTGGAAACAGGTACCTCCAACTGAACCTTATCGTGTGATTCTTGGTGATGTAAGAGACATGTTATATAAAACTCGTGAAAGATCTCGCCATCTTTTAGCCCATGGGAAATCTGAGATCCCAGAAGAAGCAGTTTACACCAATGTTGAACAGGTAACTTTTGATATATAATTATTTATATTAAATCTTTGATCTTTGATAACATTTTAAGTTAATCAACAAAATAACCAAAAGAGAAAAATGTTAACACCAAAAGACCACATTTTCAATATTTAACACAAAATTGACCAACTTCTTTGTGAAAAAAGTTCATAACTTTGCGATATTGCTTTTTCTGACATCACATTTCGCTTTTTTTTTTATTAGTTTTCTTTTTTAAAACACTAATGTCATTTTCACAAGGAAAAAAAAAATCTGGAATTTTTTATACATGGAGAATTAAAAATATAACAAATGTTTTTTTATTTTTATTTTCTGTTGGTTATCCATATACCATATACCCTCATTGGGAAAGATCCATTTACATCCCAAAGTAATAAATATTTTTTAGTTCCCAATTCCCAATGTACTCATTAGTTTTATTCTTTCTAAGCTCACCAATATTTTTTAAGTTCCCATGTAAATTCGTTTTATTATTATTATTTTTAAGTTCTCCATGTAACCATTACTCCATTAGTTTTATTATTTATTTACTTTTTAAATTTCATAACTCTTTTATTTCGCAAATCAACATACTTTATTTTCAAAATGGCATCAATTTCCCAATTCTATACCCATAATAACAACGTACTTATTATTTTCTTTTGAAAATAACAATTTTTAACTTGAAGAACCGGTTATCGGTTGCCGTTTGATTTTTTTTTTTAACTTTCTGTATATATGGCAATATTTGAAGATGTGGCAATCTGCCACATCATCATTGGTTGAATGCCACATAAGCAAAAAGTTGGAAAAAAAATCAAACGGGAACCGATAACCGGTTCTTCAAGCTAAAATTGTTGTTTTCGAAAGAAAACAATAAGTACGTTGTTATCTCCTTCAATTTGCTCAAATCTTTAATGACCTTTTTTTTTACAGTTCTTGGAACCCCTTGAGCTATGCTACCGATCGCTATGCGCGTGTGGCGACCGTGTAATCGCAGACGGGAGTCTCCTCGACTTCCTCCGCCAGGTGTCAACATTCGGTCTGTCCTTAGTCAAACTCGACATCCGCCAAGAATCCGACCGCCACACAGACGTCCTCGACGCGATCACCCAACATCTAGAAATCGGGTCCTACCGCGAATGGTCCGAAGAGAAACGCCAAGAATGGCTCCTCGCGGAGCTTTCCGGAAAGCGTCCCCTCTTCGGCGCCGACCTTCCAAAAACCGAAGAAATCGCCGACGTCCTCGACACCTTCCACGTCATCGCGGAACTCCCATCCGACTGCTTCGGCGCTTACATCATCTCCATGGCCACGTCACCATCCGACGTGTTAGCAGTCGAGCTTCTCCAACGCGAGTGCCACGTCAGCAAACCGCTACGTGTGGTCCCGCTTTTCGAAAAGCTCGACGATCTTGAAGCGGCCCCCGCAGCCGTTGCGCGCCTCTTCTCGATCGAATGGTATAAGAATCGGATTGACGGGAAACAGGAAGTGATGATTGGGTATTCCGATTCCGGGAAGGATGCCGGGCGGCTTTCGGCGGCATGGCAGTTGTATAAAGCGCAAGAGGAGCTTATAAAGGTGGCGAAGGAGTTTGGGGTGAAGCTTACGATGTTTCATGGACGTGGTGGGACGGTTGGGCGAGGTGGTGGGCCCACACATCTTGCTATTTTGTCTCAACCACCGGAGACGATTCATGGTAGTTTGAGAGTTACGGTTCAAGGGGAGGTTATTGAGCAGTCGTTTGGTGAAGAACATTTGTGTTTTAGGACGTTACAGAGATTTTGCGCGGCGACACTCGAACACGGGATGAACCCGCCGATTTCACCGCGACCGGAATGGCGTAAACTTATGGATGAGATTGCGGTTTATGCAACCGAACAGTATCGCTCCATTGTATTCAAGGAACCACGCTTTGTCGAGTACTTCCGCCTTGTAAGTATCTCATTCCGATTCTGATTCTGATTCTGATTCTGATTCCGATTCCGATTCCGATTCCGGAGTATTATAATTTATAGAGTGAATTGCTTTTTTTTGTCCCGGAGTATGGCTGATTTTTTCAATTTTGGTCCTTGTGAACAATTATATTTTTTGGGAGCAAAATTGCAAAAATCAGCTATAGCCAGGGACCAAAGTCGTAATTTACTTGGGACAGGAAACAAAAATTTTGAAAGAACCTCGAATAAGTACCAACATTGTAATGGAAAACTTTTTTGGACCAAAATTGCAAAAATCAGTTATAGTTGGGACCAAAACAGTCAGGGACCAAAACGTTACAAAAATCTAAAAACAAGTACCAAAATGGCAAAAATCAGCAATATTGGAACCAAAAACAGTCGGCTTACTTGGAACATCGACAAAAAATGTTACAAGAATCTTAAATAAGTATCAAAATTGCAAAAGAAATCTTTTTGAGACCAAAATTGCAAAAATCAGTGCTACTCGGGGACCAAAAATGTAAATTATCATAATTGATGTATTAAAAATGTTGTAGGCTACACCGGAATTAGAATACGGGCGTATGAACATCGGGAGTCGTCCATCAAAGAGGAAACCAAGCGGAGGAATAGAATCACTCCGTGCAATTCCATGGATCTTTGCCTGGACTCAAACCCGATTCCATCTCCCGGTTTGGCTCGGATTCGGGGCGGCATTCAAGCATGCCATTCAAAAGGACGGAAAGAATCTTCAAATGTTTCAAGAAATGTACCAAAAATGGCCCTTTTTTAGGGTCACTATCGATTTGGTTGAAATGGTGTTCGCTAAAGGTGACCCCGGAATCGCTGCACTAAATGACAAACTACTTGTGTCTGAAGATTTATGGTCATTTGGAGAAATGTTGAGAGCAAATTACGAAGAAACCAAAGCTCATCTCCTCAAGGTACATCTTTTTCACAATACTCAACAAACCAGGTTGTACTGTATCTGACATGACACTGTACACTATCGTTGTCACCGAGACAAAAGTTGCAAGTTTCTATCCAACCTAAAAAGGTGCGACGGAAACAGAAACGTATTGTACTGTGTCTGTCTTATCTGACGTGACAGACACAGTACAATTTGCTTTTTGTCTGATGTGACATAGCACAACCTATTTTGTCCTGTACTAACTGTCTGATCTCTTGTATGTGGAAAAGACGTAAATGCCTTTTTCTGATTTTGGAATTTTTCTTTTTGTGTTTTGTAGATTGCGGGACATAAGGATCTTCTTGAGGGTGACCCCTACTTGAAACAAAGACTTCGTCTGCGTGACTCGTACATCACAACCCTAAACGTGTGTCAAGCATACACACTAAAAAGAATCCGTGACCCTAACTATCATGTCACATTAAGACCTCATATCTCAAAGGAGTATTCAGAGCCAAGTAAACCAGCTGATGAACTTATCCATCTGAACCCAACAAGTGAGTATGCACCGGGTCTTGAGGACACTTTGATCTTGACCATGAAGGGTATTGCTGCTGGAATGCAAAACACCGGTTAACTTAATAAACAAATAAATAAATAAATAAATTAATAAATCGTGTTATGCAAGTATCTATCTTGTGTTTTTATTTAATGTTTTTGGACATCGGAAAGGCGTTGCCATGTTTATGTGTAATTTCTGAGTTTTTTTTTGTTGCTTTTTGTGGTGAACCGCTTTGTTATGATATTTTCACTTGTTGATGATCTTTGAGTTGTGGAGTTGTACTGTAGGCAGTGTCGATGGTACGAATGAATCATTGTACACTTGATTACAAGTGATAAGTGAAGTGGTTAACTTGTTATATTGGTCTTTTCATTGTACCGATATATGTATTGGAATGAGCCATGACTTTTTAATAAATGGTTTAAGTAAAAATGTTTCGATCTTCGTAACCTTTGATAATGGGCCTAATGTTTATCATAGATTCCTACCATGATCAAAATCTGGCAAATAAGGATTTGTTGAACGCCTTAAGAAAGATTTGGCATTCTTTGATTCATTATCCATCTACAAACAAAATGTTTGTTGTATGGAATGGAATATCCTTGGAAGATATGTTCAATTCCAATAAAAATATGTTTAGGCACCTCATATTAATTTATAAAAATTGCTTGTTTTTATAGAATCTGAAACGTGAGAACTTTTGTTCTCCAAATAATAAGCAGAGAGCATTCATTTTTTTTCAAGAAGCTTTGACAATTTTCTCTAACTCTCTATCTCATTTCAATAAGCAAAGCAACTAAGATCAAGATCAATTCTCTCTTGCTTCCTCGTACAAAAGCTCCAAATTATCTCCACCTACACATTTCAAATTAATATATGGTTGAGTGTTGGCTTATAGAATATCATTGTAAGTACAAGAGAGTGAGATTGATCACATTATGTTAAGACTTTGTATAAGCTTTCAAGTCTACGATGAAAACTTCTTGTGTTTCTAATAGATCATAGTCAACGGGTAAGTCGTCTAGACATAGTAATTTTATAGAAGTGAAGTAAGCTCTCGGTGTAGAGCTCAATCATTATACATCTTTGTAATTGGTTTGCATTTTTCTTCATTAAGTTTATTTCATATTTGTATGGTTGTGATTTCTAAGTTTGGTTGTTTAATTTGTTTTGGTTAAAATATTTGTACTCAAACTAAAACTTCCTTGTAGTTTTAGTTTTTAGTATATATTTTTTTAAATAGATTTTGTAATAATAAAATTTCGAGATATACAATACAACATTTTAAAACATTAATTGTTGTGTATGGAAAAAATTTGTTGTGTACGGATCAACTCCCTTATTTATTTAAACTAAAGATGTAATAATCTGAGTTGTTGAGTCAACAATATCCATCATAGTGATGACTTAGAAACTTATTGGAATTTTGAAAGTTTCAGGTTGTGAAGCCTAATAAAATAGTTGTATGTTTTCTATAAAAAAAATATTTTGAACTTATATTTCATGTTGTACAAAGTTGCAAAACTTAAAGAAACCTTCTCTCACTTTTTTTTGAAAAAAAAAAGTATTTCAAAATTTTTTGGTTTGTTACAAATAACCAAATTTAAACTTGATGATCATTCTTGTGATTTTTCAAAACCAATTATTTTCTTTAAATGATGATATAAAAATGATTATTTTTGTTAATATAGAGATAAGTAAGATGTTATGAATAGATCTATAGTTGAAGTGAATTGAGTTGTGGCAAATGACGAAAGTAACCCGGTACTATTGCACATGACCACTTTCGGTTGAGGTCATGAAGTACCTTTACTTTAAGGATATGAATGTAATCATTTACGAAGAATGCATGCATCACTCCATGATCATCGTGCCCTTTGCAAAAGTTTACCTGCTTTTCACCACGGTAGAAACTTTATACGTAATTGATTTTGATATTTTCTTTAATTCATGTAAATGATTATATTATTTCGGAAAAAAGACAATAGTCAAAAAAAAAAAAAAGTTATATATATTTAAAATAACAATCTGTCATTTTTATTTACTTAAACTTATTCGACTTTCATCTATTTTTGTTTTGATCAATGCGATGGTAGAAAAAAGTCATTGTCAATCAAAATCATATCGTGGTCCAATGGTTGCCCCAAATAAAAAAAAGATGAAAGTTCATTGAATTAAAATTTTACAATATGACTATAATAGTAATTCATAATGTCAAAATCAACAATGATCCAATATTTCTTACAATATATCTTTTATCACAACAATTTTTATTTTATTTTTTTACACTAGATATTTTTTATACAATATACATGGGTATATCCTGACTTGTTGATTTTTCCACAACATTTTTTGTAACATCTTAAAAATAATGACATAAAATTTTCGTTTTTAGATTAATAAATCGTTAATACAAATCACTTCCATAAAACAAAGTTAATCGAGATTTAGCAAAAACATCATCGAATCAGAGTAGATCACAGAATGCGGAGACATGTGGTGTGCGCTCTGCAATCATCTCGAGCTCTTCCATTTGAAAACCGAAGTACATGAAACATAAACTGAAAACTGTAAGCACAAAGCTTAGTGAGCTCCCCCACATTACCACATACCAATCATACAAGTGGGCCCAACCCTGGGATTGATTCCAACCCAAAACAACAAGTATGGGCCTCGCCCTGGGGTATATTTCAACCCAAACATATCACAGTGGGCCTCACCCTGGGGTATATTTCAACCCGAACATATCGTAGTGGGCCCCCGCCCTGGGGTATATCTCAACCCGTCATGCCATATTGGGCCCCGCCTTGGGGTGTATTTCAACCCAATCACAACATGTAGCACACAACAACTATAATCATAAAACACATACAGTTAACTAGCATACAATATACTCATCAGGCCCTACCTAGCATCGGGCCCCGCTCGGCATCGAGTCTCGCTGGGTAAACATAAACACATAACACATGTAAGAGTCACAAAGACAACAAGCATACTAAGCATAATAGACCATGTGTCGGCATTGGTGCCTTCGACCCACTAAACACAGTGATGAGACTCACCTCACACTGCTAAATCCTGCGGATAAATCTCTGGCTGTTGGCTGACCGATCCCCAAACTAACAATATCAAAACAACACCCAATCAACATTGGGTCCCAAATCCTATCCATAAATCCATTACTAGGGTAAATGACCAATTTACCCCTTACCTAGTTTGGACCAAGACTTAGGCCCAAACCTAATAATCCAAAATGGCCAAATACCAAAAACTACCCAAGGCCTAATCAATGGCCTATTTTTCTAAATTGGGCCCAAACCCATTGTAAACCTTCTTAAAAAATTATCAGCCCAAAACTTGTTGGCCCAACAGGGCCTAAGACCACTAAGCCCAGAAGATGGCCCAAACCAAAGCCCAACATGCGAAATCCCTCATGATTGAGTACGCAGAGAATACTCAGTTATACACTAAGCGTACTCATTGTTTGGATTGTACGCCCAACATACTCCTCCATTAAGCCAAATCCTCCATAAAGTTCTTAATGCTTAAGTCCAGAAGTCCAAGTCACAAATCTGAGTCCAAAAAAATGTCTAGAACCATAAAGTCACTTACTTGGTGACTTTGCATGCCCCAAAAGAACCCAACTTCAAGATATAACACTCTACTTTCATAAAATGGACATAAACTCATGCATAGATGGATCTAAACCTTAAAGGTGACAACTTTATGCATCAAGAACCTCAGAAACATCAAGAATGGCAACTTATATCTCCTGGAGTGGTATCAAGCCACTAAATCTCATCCTTAGGGCCAAAAAGTAACCAAAACTCACATAAGATAGATCTAAGACATCAATGATCAAGTTCATAGCTTTTTACCTCAAACAAACTAGAAATGAAGCACATCATTAAGATCTATACGCTCTTCTTTGATCCACAACCTTGCACCAAACTCCATCTTCTTGAATATGAGCTCAAAAACATCAAGACTGCGAGGGGATCGTAGCATTCACCAGTCAAAGTAGACTATCGTTGGTAGTGACCATAAGTGTAAAGGGAGAAATCAGTTGTGCCTTTAGCACGCCAACCAGGTCCACCGATGAGTATTTCTCTGTTTGGGTTGAGGACTATTGGGGTCCGTAGCGGAGTCGGGCATGTATAGCTCTAGGCGGGTGGGACCCGTGAGCAAGGAAACTCCGTAATATAGATGGGTGGGACCCGTGGGTGAGGCCCGTGTGATTTTAGCAATACAGGTGAGACATGGTTGAGACCATTGAGTCAAGGATTTGGATCTTGAATCGTAGGATCAGGTAGTGGTCAGTGTGTGATGCGGAGAGGTTTATAGGCTGGGTAGCCTTGTTATTTGGACTCTTGGGAACCTGGTGGTAGGATCAGGTACAAGACTGGTAGTCTCAACGTTGGTTTGGAAACCTTTATATCTCGGTCTAGCAAGGGTTGTCATTATCAGAAAGTGTTGGGAGAAATGCAAGTGCAAATCTGCGGATCTCGGTTTATGAGTTGAGTATCGGGTTGGTTTATGGGTAAGATCCCGAGTCAGGTATCGCGAGTGTTTTGTACGGAATTTTTTTGTTCCTGTGGGATGAGGATTGGGGTATCTATATGTCGAGGGCATCGGTCGGAGGGTTCAAGGGTAATGAATGGATTTAGTTTTGGATGATGGGTGAGCTTTCGTGATTGTGTTTTGGATTGGTTTTATTGGTAAGAGTATCATGATAAGTCAGGGAGGTATCATTGACATGGAACTGAAGAGTGAAGTAGCTTGTTATTTTGAGGAGATATCAGGTCACTTGCAGTTGGGTTTAGATAATCTCAGAGTAGATGATTTGATCCAGTTGCGCAGCTCTCGTCTGAGTCTAACCGTTGCATGGATGAGTTTCCTACTTGAACGATTATTTGAGCCTTCTGTCAAGTATAAATGTTATGCAGGGATATTTGGTGTATGATTCTGTTTTCTAGTCGGAACCTCAAGTTAATAGAAGTTGATTAGTTAGCTGGGAGATAGGTGGGCGGGATTCATCAATAATAATTCAGTATGGACGGTCTGTCAGGGATCCAAACCATCTCGAGACTTCAGATTTGAGATGGAGTAAATGTGATTATATTTCAAGGAATTCGTTCATCGTCGGATTGTAGACCCCTGCGAGGGTTAGTTTCGATTACCTTGGGAAGGCCAGAGTATGCTCGGGGTTGTAGCCGTGTTGCTTAAGTTGTTTGGGCATGTCGGGAATTATAAGGAATGATTTCGAGGACGAAATCCAATTTAAGTTGGGGAGAATTGTAACATTCCGTTTAATAAATAAATACATAGATAAAATTAACAATTGAATAATAGCCCTAAATCCGTAATAATTTATCTGTGTTAGCCTCAAGAAGTTAAATGATATAATTTTCGGAATTTTGGGATCTATATTGAAACATTCATACTTGAATTGTGATAAATTTTGGATATTGGGGGCTGTTTGGTAATTTGTAGGCTTAGTTTGAAAAAGATCCTATGGAGAGGGACCAAACTTAGAAAAAATGTAATCTGTTTGAAAGAGACATGGGATAAACCCAGTGCACCCTTCCCCCTCGTTTCTTAATGTAAACCCTAAATTTATCCAGCCGCCACCCTTATGCCTCCATGCTCCTGCCACCGTCATCTCCTAGCCTCACATGGACCGTCGAGCACCACCGTTGTCACTCATGTCGTCGACGAAGTCGAGGACAAAGCTGCAACCATCGTGAATGTTGGATGAACCAGGAGTCATGACTGTTGTGGTCGTTTTTCGGTGGAGGCCCGACCTCCGTTTCCCCGCTGCATTCACCGCCGTTGAAGACGAAGGCTGCCTTGGGGCATCGTGGCAGTATTCAATCGGAAGAGCAGTCTGTGGGTATCATTGTTGATGTTTCCAGTGGGATTCGCCCACCTCTTCTCTTCTCCATCTCCATTTGTTATCGCGCCATTTCCACCGCTGCCGCTCCGAGCGGTCGCCGAGAGTTGTTGCCAATCGTTATGTCTATTGCATGCCGCCGTGAAGGGTGGTTGTGTTCAAGTTTCGCAACCGGGTGTGTATTTTGCTATTGTAATGTGATGTATGTGTGTGTTATATGGTATATGTGTGCGTTTCTATTAGAGGAGATGTTGTATAAAGTTTTTGGCCGGAAAAAAATCAAGGAAAGCCTGTCACTACCACTGTGAGGTGGTGGCTGCCATCTCATGCCACTGCTCTGTTGCCTCCAACCGCCACCTTGGGTGGATGTGTTCATATTGAAGGGTTTTGAGCATTCTAACACCCCTAAGGTGTACATGCAACCCTAGAAACCTTGGATCTATGTTTTACTAAGATACATGCAAATTTGATTTTCCAAGGTTCTTAACCTAACTAGCATGGCATGGGGAACTTGAAACATAAAAGCTAGTAGAAGAACATACCTTTCTTGTTGCTTGGATCCCTTGAGAACCTTGTGAGCCTAGCACCTCAAGTGTGATGCCTCAAATGTTTCACACAACACCACAACTCTTGGAATAACTTTGAGATAAGTACACTATCACTCAAAATCGGCTAGCCCTCTTGTTCTACACGTAGTAGTGCCGATTTTGCTAGCCATGGGGTCCTTTTATAGTTGTGTCACAAGTAGGGTTACACATGTAAACCATAATTGACATGGCTTTTCATATTCCATGATCCATGAGTTTATAACCTCCATGGACTATCCATGGAGCACCTTATGGGTTTTATCCCAATTCAACAAACCATGGATCATTAGCCCACTATAAAAGAATGGATGATTTACACAATCAACCCCAAATATTTAATTAGTCTCCTTTTGATCACCAAATTAATTCTAAATTAATTCTTGTTCAAAACTAATTAAATAATATTATTAATATATTAGAACTTATAATATATTAATAAACCATAAGTGTCCTTTCTCTCATTTAGTCTATCCAAGTGTTGCAATGCCATGCAACCCAAAATGGACCATGCTAACCGGGTCAAGTACATTCCAGAAATAGTTATGAACTTAGACACCTAATCCAACAGTCTCTTACTTGGATAAGTCTAATAACTATAACTGCAAGAATGACTTCAGGAATCGATCAGCAATCGTAGCTCTTTCAAGGTCTCGCGGAACTGAGATGATGATGATACGCCATTTAAGATAAGTGATTATATAATCCTCTGTTTTAGATATCAGTCAGACAAATACATGGAACAATATCTTACTTATTGTCCAACAGTTTGTTTCCCGATTTCCGATTTGTTTGACATAGAACTTAATCGAACACATCAATTTTAGTTCTGACCGGGCCCGATACATAGGTCAACACAAAATCATCGAGGGGCCCATATATTGCTTCTAATCCAAGAAGGAACAGATAAACTTCGACTCATATGCTTGTTCTACTACTTGTTGAATCATACATAAAGGCATGTTTTATAACATTGAGCTACCAATGCGTTTTCGTACAATCAATGTATAACCAACTCATAGTCAACAAATCATATCTCTAGCTTTGAAGACTTATATGATATTACCATTTCACGACCACTCGAGATAAATTCCATGAAGTGATACAAGTGAGCCTAGGTTGAATCCAATACTCAGAACATATGAGCGCTCATGAGTGTTGTAGCAACTCTTGCTATGTCCAACACCATAGGCATCTACAAGCCAACGTCATGAAAGTTTTGATTCATATCTACTTCCAACATATGACCGACTGTGGAGAATTTGAATAATATGACATACCATAACATAATTATTTTGGAAGTCAAAACATGCAAAATGAAATGATAGTAAACGCTTGACAGAAGATAGCAACACTTTACTTATAAATAAACAACAACTTTTATTTATCATCAAATGTCAATTACACTTTACACATTTCAAAGCTATCTAATTTCTAAAACTAATATCATCCTTTAGCTCTATGCACCTCGCATGCTGAAGATGCTTAACCCTACCCAGTCCCTTCGTGATGGGATCTGCTGAGTTCTCATCCGATGATACCCCCTTTGCCACGAGAAGTCCTTATTCTATTCGATGTATGATGAAATGGTATTTTCTGTCGATGTGTCTGGATCTTCCATGATCCTTTGGTTCCTTGGCTAAGGCAACTGCACTTTCACTATCACAAAAAATCTCCATAGGCTCCTTTATGGCTGGTACAACTCCAATGTATCCAATGAAGTTCTTTAGCCATATAGCCTCCTTTGCTGCCTCGCTTGCCGCTATATATTCTGTTTCACAAGTTGAATCAGCCACTATCACCTGCTTGGAACTTTTCCAAGTAATTGCTCCTCCGTTTAAGGTAAAGACCCAACCTGACTGAGAGCGGAAATTATCCTTATCAGTCTAAAAGCTAGCATCACTATACCCTACTACTCTCAAGTCATCACTCCCACCGAGGGTAAGGATCCAGTCCTTAGTCCTCTGCAGGTACTTAAGAATGTTCTTTACCGCAGTCCAGTGAGCCTTGCCAGGATTCCCCTGATATCTGCTGACCATGCTCAATGCAAAGGCCACATCAGGACGAGTACAAGTCATAGCATACATGATCGAGCCTACAGCGGAAGCATACGGCACTCGACTCATCACTATCTCATCCTCTGTACTCGGGCTCTGAGCCTTACACAATCTGGCGTTACTCGGGATCGGTAATTCTCCTTTCTTGGAATTCTGCATGTTGAACCTATTCAACACCTTATCCAAGTAGGTACTCCGACTAAGTCCAATTAGTATCTTACTCCTGTCTCTCAAAATCCTTATCCTTAGGATATAGGCAGCTTCTCCAAGGTCCTTAATAGCAAAACACTTCCCAAGCCAGGACTTCACTTCCTGTAGAGTTGGGATGTCATTTCCTATGAGTAGTATGTCCTACACATACAATACCAAAAAGCTAACTATACTCCCACTAGCCTTGACATATCCACAAGATTCATCTTCGCTCCTTGAAAAGCCAAACTCTTTGACTTTCTCATCGAAACAAAGATTCCATCTGCGAGGTGCTTGTTTCAATCCCTAGATGGATTTCTCAAGCTTACACGCTCTATTAGGGTACTCTGTACTGAAAAAACCCTTTGGCTGACTCATGTAAACATCCTTAGCCAACCTTCCATTAAGGAAAGCGGTTTTGACATCCATTTGCTAAATTTCATAATCATGAAATGGAGCAATGGGTAACATAACCCTAATAGACTTAATCTTCGCTACTGGTGAAATGGTCTCATCATAATCAACTCCCGAAGTTTAAGAAAAGCCCTTTGCAACCAGTCGCGCCTTATAAGTGTGTAAATTACCATATATATCGTTCTTCTTCTTGAAGATCCATTTGCACCCGACTGTCTTACGAACTGGTACATTGTCAACCAAGTTCCAAACTTGATTGCCATACATGGACTGTATCTCGCTGTCTATAGCCTCTTTCCATTTAGTAGCCTCAGGGCCTGCCATGGCTTCCATGTAGCTGTTAGGTTCATTCAGACTTACCAGTATGCTATCACTGATAAGTGTATCACCTTCCGCAGTAATATAGAAACCATAGTAATGCTTAGGTGCATTCCTAAATCTCGTGGAACGCCGTAGAGGTACAAACTCATCTGTCGGATCAACAGGAGTTTCCTCCTCAGATTGATTGCTAGGGTTTGAGGTTCCTTCACCACTTGACTCTTGAATTTGTTCAAGGTCAATTTGCCTCCCACTGTTTCCTTGGCTTATGAACTCTCTCTCGCGAAAGACTCATCTCCTTGCTACAAAGACCACATTATCACTGGGTCTGTAGAAGAGGTAACCAAATGATTTATGTGGGTAACCGATGAAAATACACCTCTCACTTCGAGGTTCGAGCTTATCGTGAGTCTCACACCACACGAAAGCCTCGCAACCCTAAATCTTGATGTGTTCCAGATTGGGAACTTTTCCAGTCCACATTTCATGAGGTGTTTTGGCAACCTTTTTGGTAGGGACTAGATTAAGAATATGGGAGACAGTCTCTAAGGGATACCCCCAAAATGAGATTGGTAGCGAAGCTCGACTCATCATGGAACGAACCATGTCCAACAAGGTTTAATTACATCTCTCAGCCACACCATTAAGCTGTGGTGTCCTGGGATGTGTCAATTGTGAGACAGCCCCACATTCCATAATATAGTCAAGGAACTCTATACTAAGATATTCACCACCTCGATCGGATCGAAGCATCTTAATGTTCCTGCCCAACTGATTCTCCACTTCCTGCTTAAACTCCTTGAACTTTTCAAAGGTTTCTGACTTATGCTTGATTAAGTAGACATATCCATATCTACTATAATCATCAGTAAAAGTTACATAGAAGCGGTTATCATCCCTTGTGGCGGTTCTGAAGGGTCCACACACATCAATATATATGAGGTCCAACAAACCCTCACCCTTAGCACAAGTACCAGTGAAGGGTGACTTTGTCATTTTCCCAAGCAAACAAGATTCACAACTATCATCCGACTTTAGGTCAAATGACTCCAAGACTCCATCCTTTTGGATTTGGCCTATGCGTTTCTTGCTTACATGTCCAAGACAACAATGCCATAATGATGCTTTATCCAAGCTAGTGTAATAATCAATACACAACACATTATTTCCTAGGTTATCAACAACCGACACAGTTTCATACACACCATCACAAGGTAATGCTTTAAAATAAAGAACGTTATTAAAGAAAGCATTAATACCACCACATTCATTATCAAACGAAAAGGTAAACTCTTGTTTGTACAAACCATGAAAGGAAATAATATTTCTCGCCATTTCAGACGAGTAACAAAACTTATTCAAATATAACACTAACCCACTACTTAGCAACAAAGAATAAACTCCAATCTTGGTGACAAGTGAAGCTTTCCTATTCCTCATGATTAAGTTTATCTTCTCATGCTCCACATTCTCACTTCTTCTTTATCCTTGCAAATCAGAACATATGTGAATACCACAACCTGTATCAAGGACCCAAGAATTAGAATGAGGTGAGTTATTAGACAATATAGTGTAAATACCTGCATGGTTGGGTTTTACTTTCCCATCCTAACATCTTGCAGGTACTTTGGGCAGTTTCGCTTCCAGTGCGACTTTTCATGGCAATAGAAGCATTCAGCCTCTTTAGGGTTGGCAGAAGGAGTGACAGAACCTCTTTTAGTTCCACTTGAAGAGGATCCATCAAGGGACTTTCCCTTGGTACCCTTCAAAGGGCTCTTCCTTTTCTTCCCTTTACCTTTCCCGATTGCAAAGACAGGGGCCGCAATAGGAGTAGGAGTGGTAACAACCGATTTTCCTTTAAGACCACTTTCGGCAGTCTTCAAAAGTCCTTGAAGTTTGTTGAGTGTAACTTCCTCCTTGTTCATGTGATATGTCATTCGGAATTGATCATAACAAGAAAGTAAGGAGTGCAAAATGATGTCAATTGCCAACTCATCGGGGAAGTTCACATTCAATTTCAACAAACGGTCCACATACCTTTGCATTTTTTGCATGTGGCCCGTGATGGGTTCACCATCCTTCATTCGGGTTGTTATTGATGGGTTTTGAGCATTCTAACACTTCCTAATTGTACATGCAACCCTAATAACCTTGGATCTATGTTTGTCTAATTATCATGCAAAGTTGAATTCCAAGGTTTTATTCCTATCTAGCATACATGGGGAACAATTTTTAACTTGAATGAAAGATAGAATAACTTACCTTGTTGTTGCTTATGTTCCTTGAAACCTTGTGAGCCTAGCACCCCAAGTGTGATGCCTCATGCTTCACACAACACCAAATGCTCTTGGAAAGACTTTTGAGAGAATACACACTTCTTGAAATCGGCCTAGCCCTCTTGTTTCATATGTGTAGCCGATTTTGGTGGAGAATGGGATTCTTATATAGTGTTGACACATCTAGGGTTACACCATGTAAACCCTAAAGTGTCATGACTCTTCATTTCCATGACCCATGGGTTTGTAACTCCCATGGAGCATCCTATGGGTGGAACCCAAATTGATAATCCATGGAGCCTCTTAGCCCACTATACAAGATATGAATGATTTACATAATCAACCCATATATTTAATTAGTTATCTTTTGATCACTTAATTAATTCTAAATTAATTCTTTGATCAAACTAATCAAATAATATTATTAATATATTAGAACTTATAATACATTAATAATCTCCAAGTGTTATTCCTCTCATTTAGTCTATCCAATTGCATGGTGCCATGCAACCCAAATGGACCATGTCGGGTCGGGTCAAGTACTGACCAGAAATAGTTATGGACTTAGACACCTTATCCAACAGTCTCCCAATTGGATAAGTCTAATAACTATAACTCCAGTACTTCAGGAACCGACCGACAATCATAGCTCTTTCAAGGTCTCTCGGAACTGAGAAGATGTTGATACGCCATTCAAGATAAGTGATCATATAATCCTCTGTTCTAGATATCAGCCAGACAAATACATGGAACAATGTCTTACTTATTGTCCAACAGTTTGTTTCCCGATTTCCGATTTGTTTGACAAAGAACTTAATTGAACACATCAACTTAGTTCTGACCGAGCCCGGTACATAGGTCAAAACAAAATCATCGAGGGGCCCAGATATCAGCTTCTAATCCAAGAAGGAGCAGATAAACTTCGACTCATATGTTTGTTCTACCACTCATTGAATTATACACAAAAGCACGTTTTATAACATCGAGCTACCAATGCATTTTCGTACAATCAATGCATAACCAACTTGTAAGTAACAAATCATATCTCTAGGTTTGAAGACTTATATGATATTACCGTCTCACGTTCACTCGAGATAAATTCCATGAAGTGATTCCAGTGAGCGTGGGTTGAGTCCAATGCTCAGAACTTATGAGCACTCATGATTGTTGTAGCCTTGTCCAACACCGTAGACCTCTACAACCAATCATGACAGTCTTGATTCATACCTACTTCCAACATATGACCGACTGTGGAGGTTTGAATAATATGTTATACCAAACAAAATTATTCTGGAAGTCAAAACATGCAAAAGAAATATAGTAAACGATCGAAAAGAGATAGCAACACTTTACTCATAAATAAAACACCTTTTATTCATCATCTAATGTCAATTACACTTTACAAATTTCGAGGTTATCTAACTACTAAATCTAATATCATCCTTCAGCCCTATGCTTCGAGCATGCTGGAGATGCTTAACCCGAGTCAATCCCTTTGTGAGGGGATCTGCTGGGTTCTCATCCGATGATACCCTCTTTGCCACGAGGAGTCCTTCTTCTATCCGATGTCTGATAAAATGGTATTTTCTATCTAAGTGTCTGGATCTCCCGTGATCCCTTGGTTCCTTGGCTAAGGCAACAACGCTTTCATTATCACAAAAAATTTCCATTGGCTCTTTAATAGCTGGTACAACTCCAAGGTCTCCAATGAAGTTCTTTAGCCATATCGCCTCCCTTTGCCGCCTCGCTAGCTGCAATATACTCTGATTCACAAGTTGAATCAGCCACTGTCTCTTGCTTGGAACTCTTCCAAGAAATTGCTCCTCCGTTTAGGGTAAAGACCCAGCCCGACTGAGAGCGGAAATTATCCCTATCAGTCTGGAAGCTAGCATCACTATACCCTACAACTCTCAAGTCATCATTCCCACCGAGGGTAAGAACCCAGTCCTTAGTCCTCCGTAGGTACTTGAGGATATTCTTTACCGCAGTCCAGTGTGCCTTGCCAGGGTTCCCCTGATACCTGCTAACCATGCTCAGGGCAAAGGCTACATCAGGTCGAGTACACGTCATTGCATACATGATCGATCCTACAGCCAAAGCATAAGGTATTCGACTCATTTCTGCTATCTCAGCCTCAGTGCTAGGGCTTTGTGTCTTACTCAATCTGGCGTTACTCTGGATGGGTAACTCTCCTTTCTTGGAGTCTGCATGCTGAATCTTTTCAGCACCTTATCCAAGTAGGTACTCTGACTAAGTCCAATTAGTCTTTTACTCCGATCTCTCAAGATCCTTATCCCTATAATATAGGCAGCTTCTCCTAGGTCCTTCATAGAGAAACACTTCCCAAGCCAGGACTTGACTTCCTGCAGAGTTGGGATGTCATTTCCTATGAGTAGTATGTCATCCACATACAATACCAAAAAGCTAACTATACTCCCACTAGCCTTGACATACACGCAAGACTCATCTTCACTCCTAGAAAAGCCAGATTCCTTGACCTTTTCATCAAAGCAAAGATTCCATCTGCGAGGTGCTTGCTTCAATCCATAAATGGATTTCTCAAGCTTACACACTCTATTAGGGTACTCGTTGCTGACAAAACCCTCTGGCTGACTCATGTAAACATCTTCAGCCAACTTTCCATTAAGGAAAGCGGTTTTGACATCCATTTGCCATATTTCATAGTCATGAAATTCAGCTATGGCTAACAGAACCCGAATAGACTTAATCTTGGCTACTGGAGAAAAGGTCTCATCATAGTCCACTCCAGGAATTTGAGAGAAGCCCTTTGCAACCAGTCGAGCCTTATAAGTGTGTACTTTACCATCCATGTCGGTCTTCTTCTTGAAGACCCATTTGCACCCTATTGTCTTACGACCTGGTACATTCTCAACCAAGCTCCAAACTTGATTGTCATACATGGACTGTATTTCGCTGTCCATTGCCTCTTTCCACTTGGCAGACTCAGGGCCTGCCATGGCTTCCGCGTAACTGTTAGGTTCATCCAGACCTATCAGTGTCTCATCACTGATAAGTGTATCACCTTCTGCAGTAATGTGGAATCCATAGTAATGCTCAGGAGCATTCCTAACCCTTGTGGACCGCCTCAGACGTACAGACTTGTCAATTGGCTCAACAGGAGTTTCATCCTCAAGTTGAGTGCTAGGGTTTGAAGTTCCTTCATCGCTTGATTCTTGAATTTCTTCAAGATCAACTTGCCTCCCACTGTTTCCTTGGCTTATGAACTCTCTCTCTCTCTCTCTCTAAAGAAAGCCCTCCTAGCTACAAAGACCACATTTTCACTAGGTCTATAGAAGAGGTAGCCAAAGGATTGCTGTGGGTAGCCGATGAAAATACACCTCTCGCTTCGAGGTTCGAGCTTATCATGAGTCTCGCGTCTCATGAAAGCCTCGCAACCCCAAATCTTGATGTGGTCTAGTTTAGGTACTTTACCAGTCCACATCTCGTGAGGAGTTTTGGCAACTTTCTTTGTAGGGACTAGATTAAGGATATGGGCGGCAGTCTCTAAGGCATACCCCCAGAATGAAATTGGTAGCGAAGCTCGACTCATCATGGAACCAACCATATCCAACAAGGTTCGATTACGCCTCTCAGCTACACCATTCAACTGTGGTGTCCTGGGAGGTGTCAATTGTGAGACTATCCCACATTCCCTTAGATAGTCAAGGAACTCTGAACTAAGATACTCACCACCACGATCGGATCGAAGCATCTTAATGTTCCTGCCCAATTGATTCTCGACTTCCTGTTTAAATTCCTTAAACTTTTCGAAAGTCTCTGACTTATGCTTGATCAAGTAGACATATCCATATCTACTGTAATCATCAGTAAAAGTCAAATAATAACGATTAGCATCCCTTGTGGCATGTTTGAATGGTCCACACACATCCGTGTGTACAAGGTCCAACAAACTTTCACCCCTCTCACAAGAGCCTGTGAAGGGTGACTTTGTCATTTTTCCAAGTAAGCATGATTCGCAACTATCATATGACTTTAGGTCAAATGACTCTAAGACTCCATCCTTTTGGAGTTGGCCTATGCGTTTCTTGCTTATATGTCCAAGAAGACAATGCCATAATGATGCTTTATCCAAGTTATTATTAACAGAATCAATACACAATACATTATTTCCTAAGTTATCAACCACAGATACTGTTTCATACACGCCATCACAAGGTAACGCTTTAAAATAAAGAACATTATTAAAGAAAGCATTAATCGAACCAACTTCATTATCAAATGAAAAGGTGAAACCTTGTTTATACAATGCATGAAAGGAAATAATATTTCTTGCCATTTCTGGCGAATAACAACACTTATTCAAATCTAAACCAAACCCACTACTTAGCGATAAAGTATAAACTCCAATCTTGGTGACAGGTAAAGCTTTCCTATTCCCCATGATTAGGTTTATTCTTCCATGCTCCACATTCTCACTTCTTCTTAGTCCCTGCAAGTCACAACAAATATGAATATCACAACCGGTATCAGGGACCCAAGATTTAGAATGGGGTGAGTTATTAGAAATGATAGTGTAAATACCTGCATGGTTGGGTTTAACTTTCCCATCCTTCACATCTTGCTGGTATTTTGGGCAGTTCCGCTTCCAATGTGATTTTTCATGGCAATAGAAGCATTCAGCCTCTTTTGGGTCAGAAGAAGGAGTGATGAAACCTTTATTGGTTCCACTTGAAGAAGAGCCATCAAGGGCCCGAGCCTTGGTACCCTTTGAAGAGCTCTTTTTCTTCTTCCCTCGACTTTTCCCGATTGCCAAAACCGGAGTGGAGTTTGGAGTAGGAGTGTTAACAACCGACTTCCCCTTAAGACCTGTTTCTGCGGTCTTGAGAAGTCCCTGAAGTTTGCTGAGTGTGACCTCTTCCTTATTCATGTGATATGTCATGCGGAATTGATCATAGCACGATGGTAAGGAGTGCAAAATGATATCTATTGCAAGCTCCTCAGGGAAGTTTACATTAAGCTTCAACAATCGATCCACATACCTTTGCATTTTCTGCATGTGGCTCGTGACGGATTCCCCGTCCTTCATCATGGTTGTTATCATGGAGCAGATGATTTCATACCTCTCTTGTCGTGCACTTTGATGGTATCTTTCCATCAGATCTTGGTGCATTTCATAAGGGTAGAAATCCTCATAAGACTTTTGGAGTTCCGTTGTCATCGTGGCCATCATGATGCATGCCACTTTGGTAGCATCCCTTTCATGTGCCTGAAAGTCAGCGATCTCCTGGGGAGTTGCAGTGGTCTCATCAATCTCCTTAAGCTCCTTGTCAAGGACATATTCTTTGTCCTCGTAGCGGGTAATCATCCTGATGTTTCTGATCCACTCATTGAAGTTGGATCCATCAAAAGTGACTTTCCCACACAAATTCATAAGGGTAAAGGAGCCATTAGGATTAGAGCCAGAAACAGCATTGTTTGAAGACATCTGAAGGAAGAGGACAAGATTAGTTTAGATATTAAGAGAGTCCTTAATAAAACACCCAAATGTAATATTAAGGCTAGGATCCAATCACAATATATTATAACTTAGAAGAGGTATGCCGTAATCCAAGCTATAACATATTTGAAAGGTAGGTGAATGACGATTCACCAATTTCCACCACGAAAAACGAAATATTAAATATTAGGTTTTTGATTGGTTCTTAGAAATTCCTAGATTCTTTGAGATTCAATGAACTTTTCAAAGGCATGTTTCAATCTCGAGTGTGCCCTCCAAGTTTTGTGACTGGGATACCAAGGATCACAAAACGAGGTGTGAAGTAACCATGCAAATCACTTGGTACCCTTAAAGTTTATCACTCAATCGATGTGCCGGTAAAGCACACACGCTCCACCGATACTATAATAAACCTTAATTCACCCTTTACCTACCTTGTTAAGTCCAAGTTAGTGTGCCGGTTAACCACACACGCTCCACCAACGACTTAAACAAAGTGTAAAGTGTAATTTCATGGATTAACACCTTATTCACATTTTTCCTAAAGTAACTAAGATTGGGAATTTAATAAAACATTTAGTTACTTTATAATATTCATCATACTTTTAATGAGAATTTATAAGTCCTTGTCCTACCCGTTCGGCTAACGACCCTCCACTAGTCAAGCAAGCGGTGGGTGAGAGTGGACACCCATTAAGTTGCCATTTTATAGGCAACAACCTTATACCCACCTTATAGACCGGCTTCGTGAATGAGGCGTACTAACGGTAAGACGACTTTAATCTTATACATATATATATATATATATATATATATATATATATATATATATATATATATATATATATATATATTAACTTATAATATTATAAGTATAAGGGTAGAATTTTAACTTTTAAAATTCTAAGGGTTGAAACTTAAAGTTTTAATCAAGACTTTACTTGTTCCAAAACTTGAGGGCAAGTTTTGTAAACTTTCAAAACTTTTCATTTCTTGTAACTTATGAGTTTATTAGAGTAATAAAAATGAAGACTCTTCATTTTTCTAACTCTTGTGTTCTTTTAATGGTTTTAATTCAAGTGACTTTTGGTTTTCCATAACTTGAGGACAAGTTATGGACTCCATTAAAACACATTATGATCAAGAATTAAACTACCACATAGGTTACAAATAATTCCTATGATCATCTAAACATCATAAGATCAAGAACATGAACATGAACACTTTCATGAATCAAAATTACACTTAAAACTTTGTAATTTTGATAACTAGTTATTGTAAATGGATTAGTAAAGACATTACACCATCTAAAACAAGTTTTTAAGTACCAAAACAGTTTAGGGTAATGTTTCTAGTCCATTTGCAGCAACTAAAGTCGAAAATCTGCACTTTGTGGCTCCTACTCGCCAAGTGCATGAACCTACTCGGCGAGTAGGTTGAAGATACAAGTGAACTCGGCGAGTCTCCCCATGGACTCGGCGAGTTCATCAGGCAGACAACAAGTTTTTCGACTTTTTTCAACTTTTAAGCACAAATAACAAACAAACAAGCCTAGGCTTTGATACCACTGATGGGTTTTGAGCATTCTAACACTTCCTAAGTGTACATGCAACCCTAATAACCTTGGATCTATGTTTGTCTAATTATCATGCAAAGTTGAATTCCAAGGGTATATTCCTATCTAGCATACATGGGGAACAATTTTTAACTTGAATGAAAGATAGAATAACTTACCTTGTTGTTGCTTATGTTCCTTGAAACCTTGTGAGCCTAGCACCCCAAGTGTGATGTCTCAAATGCTTCACACAACACCAAATGCTCTTGGAAAGACTTTTGAGAGAATACACACTTCTTGAAATCGGCCTAGCCCTCTTGTTTCATATGTGTAGCCGATTTTGGTGGAGAATGGGATTCTTATATAGTGTTGACACATCTAGGGTTACACCATGTAAACCCTAAAGTGTCATGACTCTTCATTTCCATGACCCATGGGTTTGTAACTCCCATGGAGCATCCTATGGGTGGAACCCAACTTGATAATCCATGGAGCCTCTTAGCCCACTATACAAGATATGAATGATTTACATAATCAACCCATATATTTAATTAGTTATCTTTTGATCACTTAATTAATTCTAAATTAATTCTTTGATCAAACTAATCAAATAATATTATTAATATATTAGAACTTATAATACATTAATAATCTCCAAGTGTTATTCCTCTCATTTAGTCTATCCAATTGCATGGTGCCATGCAACCCAAATGGACCATGTCGGGTCGGGTCAAGTACTAACCAGAAATAGTTATGGACTTACACACCTTATCCAACAGTTATCATGGAGGAGATGTTTTCATACCGCTCTTGACGAGCACTTTGATGGTATCTGTCCATCAAGTCCTGGTGCATCTCAAAAGGGTAATAGTCCTCATAGGACTTTTGGAGCTCGACTGTCACCGTGGCTAACATGATGCATGCCACTTTGGTGGCATCTCTCTCATGAGTCCGAAATTCAGCGATTTCCTCAGGAGTAGCAAACGACTCATCAAGTTCCTTAAGCTCCTTGTCGAGGACATATTCTTTGTCCTCGTAACGAGTGACCATCCTGATGTTTTGGATCCAATCCATAAAGTTGGAACCATCGAAGATGACTCTCCCACAAAGGTTCATGAGAAAGAAGGAGTCGTTAGGGTTTGAGCCAGAAGCAGCATTGTTGGAAGACATCTGAAAAGAAAGAAGGACAAGTTTAGATTATATATAAAGATAGTCCTTAATAAGACACCCAAATGTAATATTAAGGATAGGATCCAATACAATATTTTATAACTTAGAAGAGGGATGCCGTAATCCAAGCTATAAAATATTTGAAGGTAAGTGAATGACGATTCACCAATTTCCATCATGAAAAACGAAATAAATTATTAGGTTTTAATTGGTTTTGAAACTCTTAGATTCTTTTAAGATTTATTGAACTTTTCAATGGCATGTTTCAATCTCGAGTGTGCCCTTCAAGTTTTGTGACTGAGATGCCGAGGATCACAGAACAAGGTGCGAATTAACCATGCAAATTACTTGGTACTCTTAATGTTTATCACCTAACCGACGTGCCGGTTAACCACACACGCTCCTCCGATCTATGATAAACCTTAAACCACCCTTTGCCTACCTTGTTAAGTCTAACCACACACGCTCCACTAACGACTTAAGCAAAGTGCAAAGTGTAATTTCATGGGTTAGCACCATATTCACATTTTCCTAAAGTAACTCAGAATGGGAATTTATAAAAACATTTAGTTACTTTATAATGTAACGCCCGTAGATCAGTCAATTTATAGACAATGAGCGTCAAAAATGACTTTTTGATGGAAGATTATTTAGAAGGAGTAATCTTAGATAAGTTGTAGTATATGTTACAAGGATTCCGTACATATAAAGAACGCCGAAATTCGAGTTATAACGAAAAAGTTATGACATGTCAAAGTTTCGTGACAGAACCGACACAATACAACGCGATGTAAATAGTGAATTTACGTTAGAGCGATATTTGACCTTAGCGATCTAAATGAAAGTCATACAATACGTTAAACCGAGAGCGTGCATAAAAAGAACGTCCAAATCTGACTTCGTATGAGGAAGTTATGATTTTTCTACGTTTCAGCTTAGCAGTATGCAGCCAGAAGTTCGAATATGAGATCGAGGGATTTCTAGCCGAAACAATTTAAATAAGAATCAAAGATCTCGTCGATAGTAGTTCAATGGTAAAAAGACAAATGAAAACGGATGTCGGATGAAGAAGTTATGAGTTTATAACGGAGTTTTCCTGTCCTGGCCTACTAAAAATAATATAATAAAAATTAAAGTCAAAATTAGCCGACAGAGTCTAAACGAGAGTTGTAGAGCATAATTTCACCTACGCGTGGATATAAAGAACGTCGAAAACAGAGCTCGTATGCGAAATTTATGAATTTCTAAAGTTCGGGGTGCGAACCCCAACATTGTGTCGAAGTTCACGACATGAAAAAAGGGTTCACGACGTGAACTCAGTGCTGACGTCTTCTGGAGCCTGACAGACTGAACATCGCGACTACGCACCTGATAACGTCCAAGGCCATGACATGAAATGATGGTTCACGACATGAAATTTGAAATTTCAACCCTATAAATAGAAACTAAAGGCAGCCGGGTTTGGTTGCTAATTTCTCAACCTCTCTCCTACTTTACTCATCTTTAAGCCTTCTTCTAAACCCCCCCCCCCCCCCGAAGCCCCGATACCATTCCCGATACCCAAAGCGAGTCCCGATGCTCCGAAGATCCTGAGAAGAAAAGAGTTTCAAGCCGAAGTTCTGCCCGCGAGAAGCTCGGTGTGTGAACATATCTCGGTTTCACCAGAGAATTGCTACTTGAAGAGTCGTAGTGTTATCCGAGCATCGTCTAATCAAGTGAGTATGTAGTTACTTTCTTCTACCGCGTAGATATGAAGTATTTGCTATGAAATATGTGCTATGTGTTTATACGTTGTTTGTTTACTTGAGATGGATGTTGAATGAATGTTTTATATAGGTTTTAAATGATTTAAACTATATATGTAATTTATATCTACAAATATGTTGGGTAGAACATGGGTAGATGAAATAGTTGGTGTGTGAGGAAAGATTAGTTTGAGGATGAGACGAAAGATGATATAGATCATGAGATGAGGGTGACAAGTGAAAAATGAGTGAAACCTTTACCCAAATGATGGCCCCCGTCATTCATCAGAGTAGGGATGACAACCACGGACTATTCTAGACAGTCCTATGGAACACTAGCAAGCTCGCAACTTGTAGGTTTTGTGGAATTGATGTTCACCGGTGTACTCTAAAAATCCATTGATATTTATTTCTAGAGGAGTCTCGGAACCAATACTGTCAATAAATGAGATAAACCCCGACGACTATGGAGTTAGCGCTTAGTAACTACGGATATAGTGTATGTTGAGAAAACCCTGGCAGCGATGGATTTCATGTCGATTCCTTAGGACAGTGTAGATGAACCTTGGTAGCTATGGATTTAGTACTGTATAGATGATCCTTGGTAGCTATGGATTTAGTACTATATAGATGAACCTTGGCAGCTATGGATTTAGTGTTTGTTATAGGAACCTCGGGCAGCAATGGACTTTATGCCAATTCCTTAGGTCAATCCTTAGGAACGAATGAATAAAGGATAGTTGATTCTTATGGTAATCCTTAAGAAATAAAGAAGATAATGGGGATGGCTAATTGAGTTGATTATTTGATGATTAAATATAATAATTATATTATTGTGGGTTGAAAACCCTATATGCTCACCAGGCTCCCAAGCCTGACCCACTCAGTTTTCTTTGCATTACAAGTAATGACACAAGAGTATAAGTTAGTGAACTTGACGAAAGATTTTGGATTATAGATCAGTAGTTATAAATAACTGTTGTAAGGTCTATATTATACTGTTTATGCTTTTGGTCTGTGTAAGGTCAAACCTTGAAATATGATGATGTTTGGAACAAATCTCAGCATCAGCGTATATCTCAGTATCAGCATCAGCGTTTGAGCAGCTCAGCGTGTTTAGTTTATTCAGTGCATTGTAACAGATTTTGTATTTATCTTGTTTCTATAGTTAGCGTAAATTAGTTAGCTGGCATATCCCTGATTTGTAGGGATTGTCTAGAATAGCAGTATATAATCTTTTGTATAGGTTTGTGAATGGTTACGCCTTTCACAAACCCTAATCGCTGCTTTGTGCACACGATAATCTCTTTGTGAGATTATCTTTCTTAGTGAAAGTTTTTCTTCGTGAATTCCTCTTATTCTCATTTACTGTCATTGTTTGATAAATTGATTGATCTAAAGGCCTCTTCAATTGGTATCAGAGCAGGTTTCTCTTATCAAACAAATGGCTTCATCTTCTTCTTCGTTGAACTCATCAAATCATCCTTCTGCTAAAATTCCTCCTTTTGATGAAACAAACTTTTCTATGTGGAAAATAAAGGCTCTATATGCTTTAGAGTCAGTAGATGAAGACATGTTGGACATTATCGAAAAGGGTCCATATGTCCCAATGTATCAGCCTCTGAAAAACAACGTTCCTGATGGTGCTATGAAGAAAACACTTAGAGAAAACTAGACGGCAGATGACAAAAGAAAAAATGGTCTAGATGTTCGTGCTCGTGCCACAATCAACTACGCTCTGCCATACAACATTTTTGGGCTAGTTCAAAATTGCATCTCAGCAAAAGAGATGATGGATACTCTGACTGTATCTTTTGAAGGCACTGAAGAAGTCAAGGCTGCTCAAATAAATGATCTTAATTGAAGGTATGAACATTTTTTTGCTAAGAAAGGTGAAACCTTGACTCAAACCTTTAACAGATTCAATACTCTTGTTAATGATCTTCGGAGATTAGATCAGTTGAAGCATAGAACTGTTCTAGTGCAGAAGTTTTTGGATTCTCTGGGTGCAGGTTGGGAGAACCATGTTGATGTGCTGAAAAATAGTGAGAAGATCAACTCTATGGACTTACAAAGTCTGTATGGAAATCTTCGATACTATGAGGAATCCAAGCTTCAAAGAAAGGAGCTGATGAAAGATTCTCAGCGTGAATCATCTGTAGCCTTGTTCTCAAACAAAAAGCTAGTGTCAGATTCAGACACTGATAGCCATTCAGACACTGATTCCTCTAAAACTGACATTGATGATCTTGAAAGGGTTGTGGCTAGTGCAGCTTTGATTGTAAAGACCTTTGAGAAATCCGGTCGAAACTTCTCAAAGTTTCAGAAGAAGATGGGTGGAAAGTTTTCAAAAAGATCAGAAGCTGATAAAAGGCATGGTACTGATAAAAAAGAGAAGGCTCAGTGCTTTAACTGAGGGAGCACTGATCATTTGGCAAAGGAATGTAAACAAAAAAAACAAGGCTCGGATGAATACTGGAAGCAGAAGTACAACAAGCTGATTGAGAAGCTGAAAGCAGAGAACTTGGAACATAAAGTTCTTGTTGCTGAAGAAGAAAAATGGAAGACTGATGAGGAGTCATCAGATGATGAAGTTAAGTGTCTAATGGTAAAGATAGAAGACACGGATGTTTCTGAAAAGGGCAAAAGTACATTTGATGCTGAAATGTCTGATGTTGTTGAAAATTCCAGGAAGCACAACACTGACTCTTCTTCAATGTACCAGGGTCAGGAGCATCTTTGGTACTTAGACAGTGGTTGCTCAAGGCATATGACAGGATCCAAGTCTCTCCTGGAAGACTATGTCAAGAAAACTGGACCTGCAGTAACTTATGGAGACAATGGAAAAGGGTTCACTAAAGGATATGGAAATATCAAATGCAATAATGTGGTTTTTCAAAATGTTTCATATGTAAAGGGTATCAAACACAACCTTATCTCCATCAGCCAATTGTGTGATGCTGACTATGAAGTTCACTTTACAAAGAAGGAAGGTAGAGTTGTCAACACTAACAAGAACATCGTACTTTCAGCAAGTAGAAAGGATGATATATATGTTCTTGATATGTTCTCATGTGACAAGGCGCTGATGCAATGCTTCTTTACAAAGCCTCAGACCAATCTTAGCTGGATTTGGCACAAAAGGTTCTCTCATCTGAACTTCAAGAACCTATCCAAAATATCCAATCAAGATCTAGTTAGAGGGCTCCCAAAATTCAGCGTTGTTAAAGACAAGATGTGCTCAGCTTGTGAGCAAGGAAAACAAACCAAGTCATCCTTCAAACCAAAGTCATGTTCCAGTATATTTGTCCCTCTACATTTGCTCCACATGGACTTGTTTGGACCTATTCCTTTCCGCTCTCTAGGTGGAAATAAGTATACTCTAGTGATTGTGGATGAGTTTACTCGATTTACATGGGTGGTTTTCCTGAAGAAGAAAAGTCATGTTGCACAGGAAATTATCTCACTGATTTGTAAGAATGAGACACTGACAGGTCTCAAGGTTAAACAACTAAGAAGTGATCATGGTACTGAGTTTCGGAATTCAACTCTTGAAGAATTTTGTGATCATAAAGGAATTGGGCAAAACTTCTCAGCTCCTCGTACTCCTCAACAAAATGGAGTTGCTGAACGAAGAAATAGAACACTGATTGAGGCAGGAAGGACCTTGATGATCCATGCTGGTCTTCCTATGTCGTTTTGGGTTGAAGCTGTCAATACAGCGTGCTTTACTCAGAATCGATCTCTAATTCACAGGATTCACAAGAAGACACCATATGAAATGCTGAAAAATCGAAAGCCAGACATATCCTTCTTTCACGTGTTCAGATGTATCTGTTATATTCTAAATCAGCGTGACCCAAGATCTAAATTTGAACCTAAGGCTGACAAAGGTATTTTTGTTGGGTACTCATCTATTTCAAAGGCTTTTCGTGTTTTTCATGTGAACAAGCAATGCATTGAAGAATCCATTCATGTGAAGTTTGATGAGGAATCATACACTGATGAAAAAGTCACTCATTCCTCTTCTATTTTTCAAGAGCTTCTCTCTTGTCTATTTGACGAAGTCCCTCCTGCTGGAGATGAAGCTGATTCTTCTGATTCTATCGTTCCAGTTCCATGTTACTTGAATCAAGATACTGCAGCCAGATCAGCAGATAATTCATTAGGTGCTGATGAAATCCTTGAAGCCGAAGACTCTCCTGCAACTGATAACTTGTCAGTGTCAAACTCTCCGGAATCAGCATCAGTTTCTGAACATCGATATCATCCAGTTGATCAAATTATTGGGAATATTCATGATGGTGTCCGAACCAGATCTCGTGTATCTAATAACTTTTGCATGTATGTTAATTTCGTTTCAATGATCTTACCTGACAAGATACACACAGCTCTTCAAGATGCTGATTGGATCAAAGCCATGCAAGAAGAACTGAATGAGTTTGAAAGGCACAAAGTTTGGACTCTTGTCCCAAGACCATCAGGAAAGACTATCACCGGAACTCGTTGGGTCTATCGCAACAAGGTTGATAAAGATGGAATCATTACTCGCAACAAGGCAAGGCTTGTTGCTCAAGGGTTTACTCAATTTGAATCCATCGACTACGGGGAAATCTTTGCTCCAGTTGCTCGCATTGAAGCAATCAGACTATTTCTCGCATACGCATCCTACATGAATTTCATTGTCTATCAAATGGATGTGAAAACAGCCTTTCTTCATGGTGTGTTAGAAGAAGAAGTTTTCCTCAATCAGCCCCCAGGCTTTGTTGACAAAGATCACCCTGATTATGTGTACCGATTAGACAAAGCTGTTTATGGACTGAAGCAAGCACCCAGGGCTTGGTATGAGACGCTGACATCGTATCTTCTTGAAAATGGATACAGACGAGGAGCAATCGACAATACTCTCTTCATAAAAAAACAAAGGCTCGGATATGGTTCTTGTTCAAATTTATGTTGATGACATCATTTTTGGCTCTCCAAATGAGAAACTGAGCAAGGAATTTGCAGAGATCATGTCTCAAAGGTTCGAAATGAGCATGATGGGGAAGATGACCTTTTTCTTAGGTCTTGAAGTTCAGAAACAAAAGTCAGATATTTCTATTTGCCAAAGTAAATATATTTCTAACTTGCTTGTTAAGTATTCTCTCAGTGACTACAAACCAGCCTCTACTCCAGTGTCCAAGACTGATAAGATACACGCTGATCCAACTGGAACTGATGTAAATCACTCTCTGTATCGAGGAATGATTGGATCTCTTTTATATCTCACGGCAAGTCGTCCTGATATCATGTTTGGAACCATTCTCTGTGCTCGATTCCAAGCTAATCCCAAGGAATCCCATCTCATGGCCGTCAAACGTATCTTTCGATACTTGAAAGGGACTCAAAACCTAGCACTGTGGTATCCTTGCGACTCAGCATTTGAACTTTTTGGATACACTGACTCAGACTATGCAGGATGCAATTTAGACAAAAAGAGTACGTCTTGTGGATGTCACTTCCTTGGAAATCGTCTCATCAGCTGGTCTAGCAAGAAGCAAACATCAGTAGCCATCTCGACTGCAGAAGCTGAGTATGTTGCAGCTGGGAGATGTTGTGCTCAGCTCTTATGGATTCAAAATCAGCTTCTCGACTATGGGATCAAGTTCTCAAAGACTCCCATATATTGTGATAACACCAGTGCCATTCAAATCACACAAAACCCTGTTCAGCACTCAAAGACGAAGCATATCGAAATCAGACATCATTTCATCAGAGATAATGTTGAAAAGGGAAAGGTTGTTCTTGAACATGTCAAGACTTCAGAGCAACTTGCTGATATCTTCACTAAGGCACTAGATTCTCAAACAACTGCTTACATTATTGGAGAACTTGGAATGATTACCTTGTAATTAATTTCGCTGATTAATTGCGCTAATGTTTGGTATTGTCTTATAAGCTGATGTACATTGTGCTGATGATGACATGCTGGTGATATTTGCATACTGAGTACTTGGTTTGATCTCCTATCTTTCTCTCTTCTTCAAGTCTTCTAAACTAAAGTTGAATGATTCACTGTACTAAAAACCATACACTGATAACAACTTGAAACTCTTTGCCGATGGTTAGATCAAAACACCAAGATCTATCACACGCAACTATCTCTTCTTACCAATCTTACACTGATTCTGTGATTCAGTGTGACAAAACACACGCTGATGAGAGTCTAAAAGTCTTTGCCGATGGTTAGATCAAAACACCAAGATCTATCACACGCAACTATCTCTTCTTACCAATCTTACACTGATTCTGTGATTCAGTGTGCCAAAACACACGCTGATGAGAGTCTAAAAATCTTTGCAGATGGTTAGACCAAAACACCAAGGTTTATCACACGCAACAATCCTTTCTTTACCTTCTTCTCATTCAGTGTCTGATGATTCAGTAAGATAAACCACTCACTGATAAAGTCACAACACTCTGTGCCGATGGTTAGATAATGCAACTAGTATCTATCACACGCACCAATCTTCTTGCTAGCCTCAATTGAGCAAGTTGTACCTGTTGGGTTTTGAGCAATCTAACACTTCCTAAGTGTGCATGCAACCCTAATAAACCTTGGATCTATGTTTGTCTAAATACATACAAAATAATAATTTTCCAAGGTTTATAACCTATCTAACATGGCATGGGGAACATTTCAACATAAAAAGTTAGAAGAGATTACATACCTTTTTGATGAGTTTGGTTCTTGAGGAGTTTGAGGGCCAAGCACCAATAGTGTGAATGCCTCAAATGGAATCACAAAACACCACAAACTCTTGGAAAACTTTGAGAGAGTATACACACTTTGTATTTTCGGCCACACACTAGTTCACTAGTTGCCATTTCATGCTCCATAAGCATGCTTATATAGTGTACATGGTTAGGGTGAAAACCCTAATAACCCATGACTTTTCCTTTCCAAGGATCCATGGGTTAAAAACTCCATGGATCATCCATGGACTTCCATCAAAGCCTAGCCCATTAACAAATGAGTGTTAGCCCACACCATATAAAACCAATAGCCCATATTCTAATTAGTCTTCCTTTTAATCTCTAAATTAATTCATAATTAATTTAAGACTAATACTAATTAAATAACATAACTTCATATTAATATATTATAACTTATAATATATTAATAAACATATGTGTATAACTCTCATAAAATTATCCATAAATAGTTTGGATGAGATGCAACCCAAATGGAACATGCCGGTCGGGTCAAGTATATACCAAATAAGTTATGGACTTAGACACCTTATCCAACAGACTCCCACTTGGATAAGTCTAATAACTCTATTTGCCTATATAACTTCAGGAACCAACCAGCAATCGTAGCTCTCGAAAACTCCATTGAACTATGAAGCGCCATTTTAAGACAAGTGATCATATAATCCTCTGTTCTCTTGATATCAGCCGGACAAACACATGGAACTATGTCTTGCTTATTGTCTGGCAGTTGTTTCTCGATTTCCGATTTGTTTGACTAAGAACTTTATTGAACACATCAGTTTAGTTCTGACCGGGCCCGGTACATGGGTCAACACAAAATCATCGAGGGGCCCAGATATCACTTCTATTTCTAGAAGGAACAGATAAACTTCGACTCATATGCTTGTTCTACTACTTGTTGAATTGTACACAAAGGCACGTTTTATAACATCAAGTTACTAATGCGGTTTCGTGCAATCAATGCACAACCAACTCATAGGTAACAACTCATATCTCTAGGTTTGAAGACTTATATGATATTATCGTCTCACGATCACTCGAGATAAATTCCATGAAGTGATACAAGTGAGCGTGGGTTTATACCAATACTCATAACTTATGAGTACTCATGAATGTTGCAGCAACCATTGCCATGTCTAAACACTTTTAGTCATCTACAAACCCAATTCATGACAATCTTGATTCATACCTACTTCCGACGTATGACCGATTGTGGAGGTTTGAATAAATTAATTATTCTGGAAGTCAAAACATGCAAAACTGAAACAATAGTAAATAATTGACAATGATAGTAACACTTTACTCATAAATAAATCACAAATTTTTATTCATCATCAAACGTCGATTACATTTTACAAGTTTCAGGAAAACTATCTAATCTGTAAAACTAATATCGTCCCTCAGCCCGATGCGCCTCGCATGCTGAAAATGCTTAACCCTCGTCAGTCCCTTCGTAAGGGGATCTGCAGGATTCTCATCCGACGATATCCTCCTTGCCATGAGGAGTCCTTCTTCTATCTTGTGTCTTATGAAGTGATATTTTCTGTCAATGTGTCGGGATCTGCCATGATCTCTTGGTTCCTTGGCTAAGGCAACCGCACTATTGTTGTCACAGAAAATCTCCATAGGTTCCTTAATAGCTGGTACAACTCCAAGGTCTCCGATGAAGTTCTTTAGCCATATCGCCTCCTTTGCTGCTTCACTCGCTGCTATATACTCTGATTCACAAGTCGAATCAGCCACCGTCTCCTGCTTGGAACTCTTCCAAGAAATTGCCCCTCCATTTAAGGTAAAAATCCAGCCCGACTGAGAGCGGAAATTATCCCTATCAGTCTGAAAACTAGCATCACTATACCCTAATACTCTCAAGTCATCACTCCCACCAAGGGTAAGGATCCAATCCTTAGTCCTCCGCAGATACTTGAGAATGTTCTTTACCGCGGTCCAATGAGCCTTGCCAGGGTTCCCCTGATACCTGCTGACCATGCTCAAAGCAAATGCCACATTAGGGCGGGTACAAGTCATAGCATACATGATCGAGCCAACAGCGGAAGCATACGGTAGTTGGCTCATCTTAGCTATCTCTGCCTCTGTACTCGGACTCTGAGTCTTACTCAGTTTGGCGTTGCTTTGGATCGGTAAATCTCCTTTCTTGGAGTTCTGCATGTTGAATCTTTCCAACACCTTATCCAAGTAGATACTCGGACTAAGTCCAATTAGTCTTTTACTCCTTTCTCTTAATATCCTTATCCCTAGGATATAGGCAACCTCCCTTAGGTCCTTCATAGCAAAGCACTTCCCAAGCCAGGACTTAACCTCCTGCAAGGTTGGGATGTCATTTCCTATAAGTAGTATGTCATCCACATACAGTACCAAGAAGCTAACTATACTCCCACTAGCTCTGACATACACGCAAGACTCATCTTCTCGAGAAGCCAAACTCCTTTACCTTCTCATCAAAACAAAGATTCCAGCTACGAGATGCTTGTTTTAGTCCATAAATGGATTTCTCAAGCTTGCATACTCTATTAGGGTACTCTGTACTGACAAAACCCTCTGGCTGATTCATGTACACATCCTCAGCCAACTTTCCATTAAGGAAAGCGGTTTTGACATCCATTTGCCATATTTCATAATCATGAAATGTTGCAATGGCTAGCATAACCCTAATGGACTTAATCTTTGCTATCGGCGAGAAGGTTTCATCATAATCAATACCCTGAGTTTGAGTAAAACCCTTCGCAACCAGTCGAGCCTTATAAGTATGCACTTGTCCTTCCATGTCGGTCTTCTTCTTGAAGATCCATTTGCACCCGACTGTTTTACGGCCTGGTACATTGTCAACCAAGTTCCAAACTTGATTGTCATACATGGACTGTATCTCGCTGTCCATAGCCTCCTTCCATTTAGCAGACTCCGAGCCTGCCATGGCTTCCTTAACACTGCTAGGTTCATCCAAATTTACCAGTGTACTATCACTGATAAACGTGTCACCTTCCGTAGTAATATGAAAGCCATAATAAAACGAAGGTGTGTTCCTAACCCGTGTGGAACGCCTCGGAGGTACAGACATGTCAGCTTGCTCAACAGGAGTTTCCTCCTCAGGTTGATTGCTAGTGTCTGAGGTTCCTTCACCAATTGCTTCTTGAATTTCTTCAAGATCAATTTGCCTCCCACTGTCTCCTTGGCTTATAAATTCTCTCTCACGAAAGACCCCTCTTCTTGCTACAAAGACCACATTCTCACTGGGTCTGTAGAAGAGGTAACCGAAGGATTTCTATGGGTAGCCGATGAAAATACACCTTTCACTTCGGGGTTCGAGCTTATCATGAGTTTCACGCCTCACGAAAGCCTCGCAACCCCAAATCTTGATGTGGTTCAAATTGGGAACTTTCCCAGTCTACATCTCATGAGGTGTTTTGGTAACCTTCTTTGTAGGGACTAGATTAAGGATATGGGCGGCAGTCTCTAAGGCATACCCCCAAAAAGAGATTGGTAGCGAAACTCGACTCATCATAGAGCGAACCATGTCCAACAAGGTTCGATTACGCCTCTCAGCTACACCATTCAGCTGTGGTGTCCTGGGAGGAGTCAATTGTGAGACAATCCCACACTCCTTAAGATAGTCAAGGAACTCGGTACTAAGATACTCACCACCTCGATCGGATCGAAGCATCTTAATGTTCCTGCCCAATTGATTTTCTACTTCCTGTTTGAATTCCTTAAACCTTTCAAAGGTTTCTGACTTATGTTTGATTAAGTAGACATACCCATATCTACTAAAATCATCAATAAAAGTCACATAATACCGATTAGCATCCCTTGTGGCGGTTTTGAATGGCCCACATACATCAGTATATATTAGGTCCAACAAACCCTCACCCCTTTCACAAGTTCCAGTGAAGGGTGATTTTGTCATCTTTCCAAGTAGACAAGATTCACAACTATCATCCGATTTAAGGTCGAATGATTCCAAGACTCCGCTCTTTTGGAGTTGGCCAATGCGTTTCTTATTTACATGTCCAAGACGACAATGCCACAATGATGCTTTATCTAGTCTAGTAGAAGAATCAATATACAACACATTATTTCCTAAGTTGTCTACAATCGACACAGTTTCATACACACCATCACAAGGTAACGCTTTAAAATAAAACACATTTTTATAGAAAGCATTAATACCACCACATTCATTATCAAACGAAAAGGTAAAACCTTGTTTGTACAAAGCATGAAAAGAAATAATATTCCTCGCCATTTCAAACGAGTACACACATTTATTCAAATCTAATTTTAACCCATTATTAAGCAACAAAGTATAAACTCCAATCTTGGAAACTGGTGAAGCCTTCCTATTCCCCATGATCAAGTTTATCTTCCCATGCTCCACATCCTCACTTCTTCTTAGGCCCTGCATATCAGAACATATGTGAATACCACATCCTGTATCAAGCACCCAAGAGTTAGAATATAATGAGTAATTAGACAATATAGTGTAAATACCTGCATGGGTGGGTTTCACTTTCCCATCCTTTAGATCCTGCAAGTATTTAGGGCAGTTTCGCTTCCAATGTGCCTTTTCATGGCAATAAAAGCATTCAGCATCCTTGGGAATGGCAGAAGGAGTGACAGAACCGCTCTTGGTCTTCGATGAGGAGCCTTCAAGAGACTTTCCCTTGGTACCCTTCGAAGGGTGCTTCCTCTTTTTCCCTTTGCCTTGCCCGATAGCTAAAACAGGGGTAGATGTTGGAGTAGGAGTAGGAGAGGTAACAACCGCCTTGCCCTTAAGACCGGTTTCCGCGGTCTTCAAGAGTCCTTGAAGCTTGCTGAGGGTAACTTCCTCCTTGTTCATATGATATGTCATACGAAATTGGTCATAACAAGAAGGTAAGGAGTGCAAAATGATGTCAATTGCCAACTCCTCAGGGATGTTTACATTCAGCTTCAGCAAACGGTCCATATACCTTTGCATCTTTTGCATGTGAGCCGTGACGGAATCACCGTCCTTCATGCAGGTAGTTATTATGGAGGAGATTATTTCATACCGCTCCTGACGAGCACTCTGATGGTACCTTTCCATCAGGTCTTGGTGCATCTCAAAAGGGTAGTAATCTTCATATGACTTTTGGAGCTCGGCTGTCATCGTGGCCATCATGATACATGCCACCTTAGTAGCATCTCTCTCATGTGTCCTGAATTCAGCGATCTCCTCAGGAGTAGCAGTAGACTCATCAAGCTCTTTTAACTCCTTATCGAGGACATATTCCTTGTCCTCATAACGAGTAACCATCCTGATGTTCCTAATCCAATCCATGAAGTCGGAACCATCAAAGATGACCCTCCCACAAAAATTCATGAGAGAGAAAGAACCAGTTGGGTTAGAGCCTGAAGCATTAGTGTTGGAAGACATCTGAAGGAAGAAAGCAAGTTTAGATTAGATATACAGAATCCTTAATAAGACACCCAAATGTAATATTAAGGCTAGGACCCAATCACAATATATTATACTTAGAAGAGGGATGCCGTAATCTAAGTAATAATATATTTGAAAGGTAGGTGAATGACGATTCACCAATTTCCACCATGAAAACAAAATGTATTATTAGGTTTTAATTGGATTTGAAATTCCTAGATTCTTTTGAGATTCATTGAACTTTTCAATGGCATGTTTCAATCTCGATTGTGCCCTTCAAGTTTTGTGACTGGGATGCCGAGGATCACAAAACAAGGTGTGAATAACCATGCTAATTCACTTGGTACCCTTAATATTATCACCTAATCAATGTGTCGGTAAACCACACACGCTCCATTGATCCATGACAAACATTAAGTCACCCTTCGTGATCCTTACTAGTCCAAGTTAGTGTGTCGGTTAACCACACACGCTCCACCAACGACTTGGTAAGGTACAAAGTGTGAATTCCATGGACTAGCACCATGTTCACATTTTTCCTAAAATAACTAAGATTGGTAATTAAAAGGTTTAGTTACTTCATAATAATCATTATAATTTTAATGAGGATTTAAAGTCATTGTCCTACCCGTTCGGCTAACGACCCTCCACCAGTCAAGCGAGCGGTGGGTGAGAGTGGACACCCATTAAGTCACCATTTTATAGGCAACAACCTTATACCCACCTTATAGACCGGCTTCGTGAATGAGGCCTACTAACGGTAGAACGACTTATTCTTATACATATATATAATAATTAACCATTAATGTTATAAATAGTATAAGGGTTGAATTTTAACTATTAAAACTCTAAGGGTTGGAATTAAAGTTTATTAAAGTGTGTGAAACTTTACAAATTCCAAAACTTGAGGACAAGTTTTGTAACTATCCAAAACTTTTCATTTCATAACTTATGAATTAAAGGTTCATAAAAATGAAGACTCTTCACTTTCATGTAACTTATGTGTTTAAATGTGTGTGTGTTAAAGAAAGTGACCTTTGGATATCCATAACTTGAGGACAAATTATGGACTCCATTAAAACACATAAATGATCAAGAATTAATTCTAAACAATTCAGCAAATAATTCCTATCATCTTCTAAATTCATAAGAACATGAACATGATCATCAAAATTTCAAGAATTATATGAACACATAAAAAACATGGAATTTTGATATATGCTATTGTAAATGGATTAGAACAACCATTACACCAACTAAAACAAGTTTTAAAACACCAAAACAGTTTAGGGTAATGTTTCTAGTCCATTTCCAGCAGCAAAAGTCGAAAATCTGCACTCTGTCGCTCCTACTCGTCGAGTGCATGAACTCAGCGAGTCCCCCCATGGACTCGGCGAGTTCATCAGTCAGACAGCAAGTTTTTCGACTTTTTCAACTATTTTGCATCAAGTATCAAACAAGCAAGCCTAGGCTCTGATACCACTGTTGGGTTTTGAGCAATCTAACACTTCCTAAGTGTGCATGCAACCCTAATAAACCTTGGATCTATGTTTGTCTAAATACATGCAAAATAATAATTTTCCAAGGTTTATAACCTATCTAACATGGCATGGGGAACATTTCAACATAAAAAGTTAGAAGAGATTACATACCTTTTTGATGAGTTTGGTTCTTGAGGAGTTTGAGGGCCAAGCACCAATAGTGTGAATGCCTCAAATGGAATCACAAAACACCACAAACTCTTGGAAAACTTTGAGAGAGTATACACACTTTGTATTTTCGGCCACACACAAGCACACACACACTAGTTCACTAGTTGCCATTTCATGCTCCATAAGCATGCTTATATAGTGTACATGGTTAGGGTGAAAACCCTAATAACCCATGACTTTTCCTTTCCAAGGATCTATGGGTTAAAAACTCCATGGATCATCCATGGACTTCCATCAAAGCCTAGCCCATTAACAAATGAGTGTTAGCCCACACCATATAAAACCAATAGCCCATAATCTAATTAGTCTTCCTTTTAATCTCTAAATTAATTCATAATTAATTTAAGACTAATACTAATTAAATAACATAACTTCATATTAATATATTATAACTTATAATATATTAATAAACATATGTGTATAACTCTCATAAAATTATCCATAAATAGTTTGGATTAGATGCAACCCAAATGGACCATGCCGGTCGGGTCAAGTATATACCAAATAAGTTATGGACTTAGACACCTTATCCAACAGTACCTTGAATTGACGGAGAAATACTTTCAGCATGTAACTTTTGTGACACTGATCTCAGTGCTTCCGCAAACACTGATTGACGTTTCATCTTCAGTCAACGACTCTTTTACCCAACGGCTATTTTTTATCTGACAGGTTATTACGATACGCCGTTATTTTTGAAGAAGATAATCATTACCTTTTTAAAGGGCCCGTTTAATTCCATATTTAAACCTCTTCTCACCCTTATTTCAAACTTTCCGTCCACAATCTAAACTTCTTTCACTTATACTCAAAACCCTAAAACCCTAAAAAACTCTCTAATGGCTGCCTCTTTGTTCACCTTCTCTTCTACTTCACGAAGGGTAATCCCTGCCCCAAACTCTCCTCCTCTCCCAATATACATCAAAGCCACCAACGTTGTTTTCAACCCTGAAATTCCCGAGGTTCATCGAGGTCTTGGACTCGATGATTTTGCTAATTTCTTAGCCTCTTGCCGCCTTCAATACGCAATCAGTGACGTTCCATCAGAGTTCTTCCCTGAACAAGTCTGTGAGTTCTACTACACTCCAACTGTCAATGACGACAACAATGTCATTACCAGGACTATTGGCCATGGAAGACACTCTGTCTTTATCACCGCAGAACTTCTCAGTGTTGCACTAAGGTTACCCATTTTTGAACCTTTCTCTGAACCTCCTTCTATTGAACGATGTCGACGATTATTCGATCAACTGGGATATGATCACTCAAAGGCTGGAGCTCGTTCAGCCCTTGTTCTGCGACAATGTATGACCCCAGGATGGAAGTTTTTCACTGGTGCTCTGTGCAAATGTGTGGGTCACAAGTCTCGAAGTGGTGATCAACTGAGTAATTATGAGCAACAAGTCGTCTACTCACTTCTTCTCAACAAAAGACTTGATTATGGAGCCCTATTCTTTGATCAACTTGTTCAGCTTCTTCATGCAAATGTTCGCGCTGATCACGTTCCGTTTCCACGCTGGATTGCCCTTGTGCTTGATAAATTTTTCGCTGCAGCCTACTTCTCACACCCTGGAAATCCTATCCAATGCTCTCGCATGTCTATTCGCATGTATCAAGATGATCCCCTGGATACTGACATCGGAATCTCTGATAGGATGAGAGAATGGATTGCAAATCCATACACTGTTCCTTCTCTCACTGCTGACACTGATGAACGAGGCGCTGATGGTAACCATGTAGACCATGCCGGTCAAGAGGATGAACCACATAATGGTGGTCATTTCTCTCCTCAACTTTCTCATCATATCGTCTCGGTTACTGATAAAGTTCCCTCAGCTCAAAAGGATTCACTGAGTCAGAGGGAGCAACAATTTCAGGGGGAGCAACCATCCCAGGGGGAGCATCCCTCACAGGGGGAGAATCCACCCCAAGGGGACCAATATTCTCCGGTAATGCCTCCTAGCTCTCCAGCAGCTCCAGCTACTTCAGTTGTTCAAATTCTGGCCTCAGCATTTACTGAACTTCTGACTCTGACTCGGTACATGAGTCAGCGTCTTCTTCGCATTGAGGCTGATGTTCATCAGCTAAAGGAGGTTCTCCTGCATACTCCTCCCTCTAGTCCCCAATCTGATGATGCTCAAAAAGGGGGAGATACTGATGATGATGCTGATGCTCATGATGAACCAAAAGAGAGAGAGAGAGAGAGACAATGCTGATGCTGATGATAATGCTGATGATGAACCAAAAGAGAGAGACACCGAAATTGTTCAGCCTGAATCACCAAAGCCGACGCATGAGTCTGACTCTACGGGGCATAATAGTCCAACAGCTACTGATAAGCAGGTTGAAGATAGTGAGCATGATGATGAACCAGATGATGAATGTCAAATACTGGATATGAACTTCATTAATCCTCTTATTCCAGCTCAAGAAGAAGATTCAGATGATCTTGATAATGAATCTCAAAGGCCAGACATGAAATCAGTCGATCCTGTTGCTGATCCCATTATTCCGGTCCAAGGAGAAGATTCGGACGTTGCCAGTGAAGATTCTCATCCGCTATCTCGAAAGCGTAAGATAGCAGATATTGACTTGGCTCATTCTCAAACTGATACTTCTCTGCCTGGCAAGAAACCCAAGTCCATAGTTAGTATATCAAATTTTGCGGCTGAATGGAACATGTCTCCTGATCAAGTTAAGCAAATTCTTGATGAAGCTAATCAAGCTCAGCTTCTAAAGAACATTGCTCAAGCTGATGAAACTCTTATTCAGCATAAACTTCAGGCCAAAGGATCTTTTGAAGCTCAGATGCAGAAATTCTTGGAATTTCAGTCCAAATCTCAATCTTCTCAGCCTTCTCTTAGCAGCAGTAAGCCTAAGACTGACAGTGTTCTTGACAGGATTGATCGAAAGAGGTTTGAGGACGTTTTTAAACGACGAGTGTGTGGTGATAAGATCATCAAAGTTAAAGCTTCCAAACCACGCAATGAGAAAATTCTTACGTTGCTGATCACTCGTCAAGGTCCTCTGCATTCATACACTGAAGTTGTCAAGAGGGATGAGCTGATCAAATATGGATATTCTGAATGGATGGAATTACTCGAATTGGCATCCAAGCAAACCTCAGCTCACTCCTCTGAACTGACTTGTGCTCTTCATCTGCTGATCAAGAAAGTTCAGCGTTTGGATCTTGTTCCTAAAGAACGACCTCAACATCAAGGCCAAAGGTCATCTGTTCCTAGAACTCGAAGAACCAAATTTCAAGTTGATAGTGAAGATGTGTTGGTTTTGGACTTTGGTGCTGGTGGAATAAATAATTCTCTTCCTATCAGTGTTGACCCGGTTCAGCATAAATTTATCTCAGTTCCTGAACACGGGATGTTCTATCTCGATAAAAACAGAAAGATGTGTTTTCAGCGAACTGTTGAGATCCCAAAGGCTCCAACCTCTCATCTCGTTGGCTTAAGGCAAATGTGCATGAGTCATCAAGATCTCTCAGGAGAGTTTCACATTCTTATTACTATGGAGCTGCTGAATAGAAGACAGGAGTTGCTGGATAGTCCTTACTGGCCAGTAAAAATAGAGGCTGAAGCTGAGTATGAAGAGTTCTTGTCCAGAGGTGTTTTAACTTAGTTAGTTTTGAACATCATCATATTGGGGGAGATTGTAAGGTCAAACCTTGAAATATGATGATGTTTGAAACAAATCTCAGCATCAGCGTATATCTCAATATCAGCATCAACGTTTGAGCAGCTCAACGTGTTTAGTTTATTCAGTGCATTGTAACAGATTTTGTATTTATCTTGTTTCTATAGTTAGCGTAAATTAGTTAGCTGGCATATCCCTGATTTGTAGGGATTGTCTAGAATAGCAGTATATAATCTTTTGTATAGGTTTGTGAATGGTTACGCCTTTCACAAACCCTAATCGCTGCTTTGTGCACACGATAATCTCTTTGTGAGATTATCTTTCTTAGTGAAAGTTTTTCTTCGTGAATTCCTCTTATTCTCATTTACTGTCATTGTTTGATAAATTGATTGATCTAAAGGCCTCTTCAGTCTGTATTGGAAGATGACATCCCGAGATTTTGTTATTTAATGAAAATACATTTCTTTAAAGAAATGCTTTGATAAATTCTTATCACATTTTGTTTTGGGAACAAATTCCGCAACAGTTTTCTTTAAACGATTACTCTGATTTTAAAACAAAGTATAAACAAATCGGTCTTTTATGGCCGTGAATTTGGGGATGTCACATATAACCATCATACTTTTAATGAGGATTAAAGTCATTGTCCTACCCGTTCGGCTAACAACCCTCCACCAGTCAAGGAAGCGGTGGGTGAGAATGGACACCCATTAAGCTGCCATTTTATAGGCAACAACCTTATACCCCCTTATAGACCAGCTTCGTGAATGATACTAACGGTAAAACGACTTGTTCTTATATATATATATATATATATATATATATATATATTATTAACTTATAATATTATAAAGTATAAGGGTTGAATTTTAACTTTTAAAATTCTAGGGGTTGGAACTAAAGTTTTTAAAGTGACTTTACATGTTCCAAAACTTGATTGCAAGTGTTGTAACTTTCAAACCTTTTCGTCTTCATAACTTGTGAATTAATGGTTTATTAAAATGGAAGATTCTTCATTTTATGTAACTTATATGTTCTTTAATGGACTTTAAAAGAAAGATTTTTGGTAATCCATAACTTGAGGACAAATTATGGATTCCATTAAAACACATCAAGATCAAGAATTAAACCAACAAACTATTTGCAAATAATTCCTATGGTCTTCTAAAATCATAAGCATATGAACATTCATATCAACAATTTCAAGAATCATAAATAACACATACAAAACTTGAAATTTTGATAATAGCAATTGAAAATGGATTAGCATAACCATTAAACCATCTAAAACAAGTTTTATAAGAACAAAACAGTTTAGGGTAATGTTTCTAGTCCATTTCCAGCAACAAAACTCGAAAATCTACAAACTGGAAGACAAACTTGTCGAGTTCTATAAGAAACTCGTCGAGTTCATGCATGAACTCCTGAACTCGTCGAGTTCTTGGCCAGAACTCATCGAGTTTTCCAGACTGGATGGATTCTTGGTTTTGAAAAACAAGTTTGCATCAAGTATCAAGAAAACAAGCCTATGCTCTGATACCACTGAAGGGTTTTGAGCATTCTAACACCCCTAAGGTATACATGCAACCCTAGAAACCTTGGATCTATGTTTTACTAAGATACATTCAAATTTGATTTTCCAAGGTTCTTAACCTAAGTACACTATCACTTAAAATCGGCTAGCCCTCTTGTTCTACACATAGTAGTGCCGATTTTGCTAACCATGGGGGTCCTTTGATAGTTGTGTCATAAGTAGAGTTACACATGTAAAACCTAATTGACATGGCTTTTCATATTCCATGATCCATGTGTTTATAACCTCTTTAGACTATCCATGGAGCACCTTATGTGTTTTAGCCTAATTCAACAAACCATGGATCATTAGCCCACTATAAGAGAATTGATGATTTACACAATCAACCCCATATATTTAATTAGTCTCCTTTTGATCACCAAATTAATTCTAAATCAATTCTTGATCAAAACTAATTAAATAATATTATTAATATGTTAGAACTTATAATATATTAATAAACCATAAGTGTCCTTTCTCTCATTTAGTCTATCCAAGTGTTGCAATGCCATGCAACCCAAAATGGACCATGCTAACCGGGTCAAGTACATTCCATAAATAGCTATGAACTTAGACACCTAATCCAACAGTCTCCCAAAGTGCTCCATGGATAGTCCATGGAGGTTATAAACCTATGGATCATGGAATATTAAAAGCCATGTCAATTAGGGTCTACATGTGTAACCCTACTTGTGACACAACTATAAAAGGACCTCATGGCTAACAAAATTGGCATTACTAAGGGTAGAACAAGAGGGCTAGCCGATTTTAAGTGATAATGTACTTCTCTCAAAGTTATTCCAAGAGTTGTGGTGTTGTGTGAAACATTTGAGGCATTACACTTGAGGTGCTAGGCTCACAACGTTCTCAAGGAATCCAAGTAACAAGAAAGGTATGTTCTTCTACTAGCTTTTATGTTTCATGTTCCCCATGCCATGCTAGTTAGGTTAAGAACCTTGGAAAATCAAATTTGCATGTATCTTAGTAAAACATAAATCCAAGGTTTCTAGGGTTGCATGTACACCTTAGGAGTGTTAGAATGCTCAAAAACCCTTCAGAGTGTGTGACACCTCAAATGTTTCACACAACACCACAACTCTTGGAATAACTTTGAGAGAAGTACACTATCACTCAAAATCACCTATCTCTCTTGTTCTACCCTTAGTAGTGCCGATTTTGCTAGCCATGGGGTCCTTTTATAGTTGTGTCACAAGTAGGGTTACAGATGTAAACCCTAATAGACATGGCTTTTCATATTCCATGATCCATGGGTTTATAACCTCCATGGAGCACCTTATGGGTTTTAACCCAATTCAACAAACCATAGATAATTAGCCCACTATAAAAGAATGGATGATTTACACAATCAACCCCATATATTTAATTAGTCTCCTTTTGATCACCAAATTAATTCTAAATTAAGTCTTGATCAAAACTAATTAAACAATATTATTAATATATTAAAACTTATAATATATTAATAAACCATAAGTGTCCTTGTGTAAATCATCCATTCTTTTATTGTGGGCTAATGATCCATGGTTTGTTGAATTGGGCTAAAACCTATAAGGTGCTCCATGGATAGTCTATGGAGGTTATAAACCCATTGATCATGGAATATGAAAAGCCATGTCAACTAGGGTTTACATGTGTAACCCCACGTGTGACACAACTATAAAAGGACCCCAAGGCTAGCAAAATCGACACTACTAAGGGTAGAACAAGAGGGCTAGCCGATTTTGAGTGATAATGTACTTCTCTCAAAGTTATTCCAAGAGTTGTGGTGTTGTGTGAAACATTTGAGGCATCACACTTAAGGTTCTAGGCTCACAAGGTTCCGTGGATCTATGTTTTACTAAGATACATGCAAATTTGATTTTCGAAGGTTCTTAACCTAACTAGCATGACATGGGGAACATGAAACATAAAAGCTAGTAGAAGAACATACCTTTCTTGTTGCTAGGATTCCTTGAGAACCTTGTGAGCCTAGCACCTCAAGTGTGATGCCATAAATGTTTCACACAACACCACAACTCTTGGAATAACTTTAAGAGAAGTACACTATCACTCAAAATCGGCTAGCCCTCTTGTTCTACACATAGTAGTGCCGATTTTGCTAGCCATGGGTTCCTTTTTTAGTTGTCTCACAAGTAGGGTTACACATGTAAACCCTAATTGACATGACTTTTCATATTCCATGATCCATGGGTTTATAACCTCCATGGACTATCCATGGAACACCTCATGGGTTTTGGCCCAATTCAATAAACCATGGATCATTAGCTCACTATAAAAGAATTGATGATTTGCACAATCAACCCCATATATTTAATTAGTCTCTTTTTGATCACCAAATTAATTCTAAATTAATTCTTGATTAAAACTAATTAAATAATATTATTAATATATTAGAACTGATAATATATTAATAAACCATAAGTGTTCTTTCTCTCATTTAGTCTATCCAAGTGTTGCAATGCCATGCAACCCAAAATAGACCATGCTAACCGGGTCGAGTACATTCCAGAAATTGTTATCAACTTAGACACCTAATCCAACAGTCTGTGATTGGACTAAGTTTTGGGATACTTTTGATATGTTTTGGTCTAAAGTTAAAACTACCGCCAACATGAGGTGGTGGTTGCCGTCGTGAACCACCGTCGATCACCACCGCCCAAGGTGGCAGTGGGTGGTTCCCAACCTATTTGCAACCCTAATTACCCTAAAAACTTAATCTTGGATCTAGTTGGCATGTGCTTGGGTTGGAAACCATAATTAGGGTTTAGAAAACCCTAATCTTTGAGACTTTAGTTTGGGAATTGTCGGGACCCGCGTTTTGGATTGTTGGATTGGAATTATGAATCATGCCCGACCACATTGTATGATTGACCTTGTAGAGTGATGGACTTAATAGATTAAGTCCTTAATGGTTTAAGTGTTTTTACTTAACCCTAATCGTCATTTTATGTGAAACCCTAATCATGTTTGGGCTTCTCGTTGGGCCTTTCTTTTGGGGATAGGTGTTTGGGTTCTCGTTGGGCCATCTGAGAACAAGTGTATGGATTAGGAAAAATTGGATGGGCTTTAGGGTAAGGCACATGTAAGGGGTTTGGGCCTAATTTGGAAACTTGGGTCATAATTGGGACTTGGTTGATCTTTTGGCTTTTGGGCCTCCAGAGTGTGAGTTTGGGCCTTGGTTTTGGACCAGGCTAGGTTAGGGGTAAAGTAGTATTTTTACCCCAAGTATGGGTTTGTGGTTATACATTGGAACCCAATTATTAATTAGGTGTCGTTTTGATGATTGATAGTTCAGGAATTTGTCAGCCAGCAGCCAGGGATCGTCTGTGTGAAACGACAGTGTGATGTGAGTTACCTTACCAGGTTTAGCAGGTCGAAGACACAAATACCGACCCATTTTTATTTTATGTTGTTAGTATGCTAGCCGTGTTTGTGACTCTTGCATGTGCCTGTGTTTATATGTTTCCGGACTAAGGCCCGATGCCGGGCGGGTCCTGATGAATACTTTATGCTATGTATCTATGTGATTATTGCATGTGTATGTGTTTATTTGGCATATGTTATTGTATGTTGGGCGGGGCCCATTTTACCGAGCCCAACTCAATGTCGGGCGGGGATCGATGCCAGGCAGGGTCTGATGTCGGACGGGGTTCGATGTCGGGCAGGGCCCACTATATGTTTATTATATGTTTTGTTATGTATGGTATGTGGTAACTTGAGGAACTCACTAAGATTCGTGCTTACGGTTTTCAGTTTTATGTTTCAGGTATTTCGGTTTTCAAATGGAAGAGCTCGGGATGTTTGCAAAGCACACACCAAATGTTTCGCACTCCGTGTTTTACTCTGATTTGATAATGTTTTGTTAATTCTGAATCACTTTGGTTTCATGGAAATGATATGTATTAACGATTTATTAATTTAAGAACGAAATTTTACCTTAATTATTTTTGGGGCGTTACAATCTAAAGCCTTCTCATTTTCTCTATTTGCTTAGTCCGCTACGAGTCCTTATCATGACATTCTATACACCAAAGTAGGCGTTCGGTGTATCGAGACGAGAATATAGATAGAGGAAGGTTTAGACGCGTTTTCCTCCTTATTACTTTGAAAAGTTATATGCCAGTTCTAAATATCGTAATTAAACGTTTAGAAATCTAAACACATAAAGTTTCCAGATCCGGTCAACAACAGACCATAGATCCGGTCAGCAACAAACCATAGATCTGATCAAATAATGGCATCATAAAGCATTACAACTCATTTAGCACATAAAAGCATTTTAGGCATCTTTCCTAATTAAGCTAGTGCGTGTGTGTATTCAGTTGTACTACCTAAAATATATTAGACACACTCCTCACGATCATCACTTAGCATTCTAATGTTAAGTCTAGAAATAAATCTTTATTCCTAGTTCGCTTAAACTAATGCTCTGATACCAACTATGACATCCCCAAATTCACGGTCATTTTAAAATTTTTATTTATGCTTATTTGAAAAATCAGAGTATTCATTTAAAAGAATAATGTTAGCGAATTTGTTCCCAGAAAACATGATAAATATATTATTAAAGCATTTCCGAAGAAATGTATTTTGTTTATAAAACTTTGGGATGTCATCGTCAATACAGAAACATAAGCATAAACATACCTTACATTCATTTACACAAGTGATCTACATCTCCTTTAATCTCTCAGTGTAATGTAGCTTCGTATCGACACCTGTGATTCAAATAAACTGAGTCGGTCAGGTTGGGAAACTTGGTGAGTACATTGGGTTTTCAACCCACAATAATATAATTATTATGTTTAATCATCAAACAATTAACCCAATTACCCATACTCATTATCTTCTTTATTCTTAAGTATCTTCCCTAAGAATCATCTATTCCTCAATATTTATTTCTAAGGATTATCCTAAGGAATAGGCACGAAGTCCATCGATGTCGGGGTTTATCTAACATGCACTAAGTCCATAGTTTTCGATGTTATCTGTTAGGCACTAAGTCCATAGGTGTCAATGTTCATCTGTAGGGTACCAAATCCATAGCTCCAACATTCATTTGTAAGGCACTAAGTCCATAACTGCCAATGTTCATTCGTAAGGCACTAAGTCCATAGCTGCCAATGTTCATTCGTAAGGCATTAAGTCCATAGTTGTCGGGGTTTATCTATTTGACACTAAGTCCATAGCTGCCAGGGTTTATCTATCAGACACTAAGTCCATAGCTGTCGATGTTCATCTATATCGTCTTTCATCTCTCATCATTTATCTACCCATATTTACCCAACATATTTGCAGATATAAAATACATATACAATTTTAATCATTTAAAACATGTATAAATCATTTATCCAACATAGATATTAGGAACACAAATAATATGCATACATAACACGTAATTTATATTAAATACTTCATATCTAACATTATTATCGTTAAGTCTTATTCTAATATTTATTGCGACTAATTATTAGTCTAGATTCGTCATTAAATCAAAGTCTACTTTCATGATCTATCAAGTAAGGAACAACCAGGTAGAATCATATCGGAGGTAGGGTCCGTTTGGTATGCGAAGTATACTGTTTGGAAATCATATTTTAAACACCTCACTAAATCATAGCCTAGACATCATCCCCATAAGTAGATCAATCAGTATAACGACTTGGAATAATTGATAAATCTTGTTTATAGGTTCATAATAACGGTAATGAACTTAAACATAAGTTAAACTTAAAGTACGGTAAGCATAACTCAACTTACAGGGGGGTTAGCGAGGTACCGGGCTCTGTGGGGGCAGAACTTCCGAGTCAAAAGCTCTTCTTCTCGGATCCTTCTATCGCTTCGGGGCTTTCCTCTAGCACCTTGAGGTTACTAGGGCTTTGGGAGGGTTTTGGGCGGCTTAGAGAAAAGTGAAGGGGTTTTGGTGTGAAAAATAAAGGCACTCTCGCATGGTATTTATAGGCTAGAATTGGGTCAAACTCGTCGAGTTTTGGCCTCTAACTCGTCGAGTTGGTGCCACATGTCACCATCTGGTGGCAAGGCTTGGGGAGAAACTAATGGTCTAGATTAAGTCACGTCACCCCTTTCGCAGCAACACCCTTCCGACTTCTAAATTTCGTAACTTTCACATACAAGCTTTTTTTTTCGATGTTCTTTATATCCACGCGTAGGTATTGACAATATCTACAACTCTCCTTTTGACTGCATCGGCTAATTCTCGACCGATTTTAAATTTAACAATATGAGAAGATTACACTGTTAACGACCGTGTAAATTTCATAACTTCTACATACAGACTCCTTTTTTGACAGTCTTTTTATCGTTGAGCTCCTATTAATGAGATATTAAATTCTCATTTAGGTTGTGTCAGCTAAAAGTTGCTCGATCTAAAATTCGATTTCCGGACTGTATACTGTTATGCGAAATCTTAGAAAAATCATAATTTCCTCATACGAAGTCAGATTTTGACGTTCTTTTTATGCACGTTCTCGGTTTAATGTATACTACGACTTTCGCTTAGATCGCTAAGGATAAAAAGTAATTTATAAAAAAAATCATTTTTTACGTTACGCGGTGTCGTGCTGGTTTTGCTGTAAAACTTCGACGAATCATAACTTCTTCGTTATAACTCAGATTTTGACGTTCTTTATATGTATGGAACCCATGTGGCATATACTATAACTTGGTTAAGATTATTTATTCTAAATAATCTTCCATCAAAAAGTCATTTTTGACGCTTATTGTCTCTAAATCCGAATCTGCGAACGTTACATGTTTCCTTGCTTTTTGCCCGAATACATGAATCACAGTAATCAAAATTTCCTAAATTGTTTATAAATCTAATATGTTGTAATCTAGAATTTGAAGCATGTCCCAACCTCCTATGCCAAACTTTCGTGTCAACGTTAACAACCATCACCTTACTTTTTGATCCATCTCTTCCATGCTATATAGACCAACTTACACCTCCCCATGCCAATCAGTTTCCTCGAATGTAAGTTATGTATGTAAAAAAAATATATGAAAAAAAATGTTATGAAACAGTTATGATTCTTGGTGATTTTCTTAACCAATAAGAGATTGCATTGAAAATTCAATATGTAAAGGACATTGTTGAATTTTAAATTGCTAGGTAAACATGCACTCCTTATTCCTTGAACAGGGATACTATCACCATTTGGTATTTTAACATGAACGAAGTCCGTTGATTCCTTTAAGTCGGTCAAGACAGAATCGTTACTAGCAATGTGTTTGGTGGCACTAGAATCGATAACCCACAGATGATGAAAATTGATCTTACCATCCATGTTGACTTCGCGTTTAGGATTGTTGTTTAATTATTGAACCAGTTTCTTATATTGTTTGACACTCCACCTAGGTATAGGGCTAACTTCTATTCTGACAACAACGTCCATGGTTTTTTTTATTGCCTTTATTTGTCTGTTTGTTGTTTCCATTGCTAATTTTCCTATTAATCGGGATACCCGATTTTCTCGAAGAAGCTATCGATGGTATGGCTGGTTTTATTGCAGTGCTTGCACTTTAATCCTTCACGGTTGATGTGTTTATTAGAATAGTTTGTTTCAAAACTTTGTGCTGCTCGATCTCGATAGGCGGTAACCTCCACTACCGGTTTTCTTATAACACCAATATTCTTCTGTTGTTCATCTTCAATAACAAGATGATAGACGGTGCCCAAACCTAACAGGGGTTTGGTGCTGAGTATTTGACTTTTTATGGTTCCAAAACTATCATCGAGCCCCATCAAAAAAATCATATATACGTTCCTTTTCTTTAGACTCGATGAGTCTCCTTCTTAGATTGCAAGAACAGTTGTTACATGTACATGTTAGTGAAGGTGAGACGAATTCAATTTCATCCCACATACCTCTCAGCATTGTGAAGTAGGATGAAACTAGATGATTTTCTTGCCTCATAGTGGCAAGGGTTCATTTTAGTTCGTAAGCCCTCAGAGCACTTTCTTTTCCAAATCTTTCCTGAAGATCGTCCCAAATCTGTTTGGCTATTCTTGTGTATTTCACACTGTTTCTCATCTCCCTTTCCATGACAGTGATAATCCATCCTTTAATGATAGCGTCGTTGCGCTGTCATGATATGTAATGCTATGTATATTTTGTTGGTTTAGGGATGGTCCCATGAATGAAACCCACCCTATTCTTAGCGACGAGGAAGTCGCTCATCTCTCGAGACCAAGTCCGCATAGCTATTATCATTCAGACTGTCATTCATGTGCATCCGACGAAGATAATCGGTAGGGTGAATGTAATACGGTGAATCAGGATCAGATGAAAGATTTTTGGTTTTATCTTTTCCATTGCCTTCACTTGTGTCTTCTGGTATGGCCATGGTTGCTTACCATTTGAGTTTTCGGCGGATCGGACCCGCTCTGATACCATTAGAAAATAGAATTTAAGTTTTAACGGGAACAAGATGATTCCAGGTTATGAGTTTATTCAATCGATCAAAAGCTTAAATGCATCAATTTGGAAAAAAGAAATTAGATAATCCTACAAAAAAAAACTAAGAAGATAAGATAAGCATATAATAATAATATTTTTTTTTCATATAACTTGTAGCATGTTAAGGTCAAACAGTTATATTATGACACTAATAATTCAACTTTGTAAATGTGGCAATTAAGATATTGCAAACATTCGAATACTTTTATGCGACTATTAATCCATTTTTAATACCTTTATGCGACTATTAATCCATTTTCATATTATTATTTTTATTTTGCACGATATAAAAAATCACAAATTTGAATTCTTTCATTTTCGTGAATGCATTGACTTTCACAAATATACTGATCCATCATCCATGATTGCTATGGATCTCGAGATCACTAGATTCTTACTAAAAATGAGACATTATTTTTTTTAATGTTTTTTTTACACACAAGAGGCTTAAATGTGTAAAATTGTAAATTAAGATGTATCAAAATGTAAATAATATAACCAACATGATCAAGTTGCGATTAAAAAAGAGAAAGCACGTGCCGAGTCAGTCCTACGTGGCGCACTATGAGTGGTAGCCATACGCTAATGTCTACGCTGTGTGGGTCCGTTTGTCGTTTTCCATCCACTTGCAAGTACATCATCTAATGCTCCAAAACTTTCATGGGAATCCTCTTATTTTTTATTCTTTGCATCTTTATTCACATTACTTTCCATATATCCATTATCACCCATACATTATCAAAAATGATGTTTTGGCCACCCAAATTATTTCTTTTTCTATCTTGGTCGATTCTTTTTACCTTATGAAACTAACTCCCACTTTCTCTAAACAAAGTTTTATAAAAAAATTGTGCATACCGATCTTAAGATAATACCTTAAAGTAATACTTTTTCAATATATCCATCATTTAACAATTACCGTTTACCACTAAATACTTGCATCACAAACTTTTAACCTATGAATGAATATTCATTTGCAATGAGAAACATGATTCTTGATAGATATCTAACTTATAGTCCTATATATTGATTCAAATACAAGATACAATGTAACCAATAACAAAATACAATATCGTAGATGATCATTACTAATTTATTTCAACACGTGATATATCAACATAAACAGAAAATAATGTTGTAGTCTAATAAAAAACTAAGTTTACAAAACACACTACTTAGTGTAACTATCTTCACTATGTTGATAAAGACTATAGTACAATATAATCTATATATTTGTTTAGTGGACAAATAACACTAGATGTTATTTTCACCATGAAATATTTCACACTACAAATACTTTTTATTTTTTTATTTTTTATTTTAAAAAAAAAAGTTTAGGGAAAATCTACATGCAAAAACAAGGAATAATATTTTAAATCATCTACTTGGCTTAGTGGGCATGCAATGTTTTTGTTTTGTCTGTGGCAGAAGTGGAAAATACCGAACTTTGGTGACAAGAATAAAATATTCTCTTTCACTATATTTACGGACAGACATATACAGCTACCAGTCTCACAGACGCATCTTTCCGCGTTTCTCTATTTTTACAAAAAAAAAAAAAAAAAACAGCAGAGAGAGAAAGTAGTGGTTGAGCTCTAAGATCGGCATCTATGGCGGCATCGGCTGAACGCGAGAATTTCATCTATGTTGCCAAGCTCGCAGAGCAAGCTGAACGCTATGATGGTTAGAATACTTCCTCTTCGTTTTCATCTTAGATCCGGTGTTAACATGTTGATTTCCTTACTTTACTTTGAAAGTCGCAGCTATAATCTGGGGTAGATGTATATTTGTGCCTACTGTTTAAGTTCCACACACAGACACCTATGTTATCGATGTTATTGACTTTGAGATGTAAATTAGGGTTACAAAAAAAGTACTTTTAGATAAATTATCGAGGCTAGATTTAGGGTTTACTAGATCCTACGAATCATACACCCTACGGAGGTTAAACACGAGTTAAAATTTTTCGTGCCTAGACATATTCAAATCGATTTTCAATTTTGAAACTTTGTAGAAAATTATTGTAAACTTAAAGTCGTTTGTTGAAAGAAATAAAAGCTCTGATGTCCTTAACATATCAAACGTTGACTGTTTTAGAAACTAAGCTATCGGTAAGGAAGGTAAACATTGAGATTCGGAGGATAATTTTGGTTGATTTTGACTATTGATCTGTATTGTTTTTGTTTCAGAAATGGTGGACGCGATGAAGAAGGTAGCAAAGTTGGATATCGAATTGACTGTTGAAGAGAGGAATCTGCTGTCAGTTGGATACAAGAATGTGGTGGGATCACGAAGGGCATCATGGAGGATTTTATCTTCAATTGAGCAAAAAGAGGAATCCAGAGGCAATGAAGTGAATGTCAAAAGGATTAAAGAATACAGACAGAAGGTGGAAACAGAGCTTTCCAACATCTGTGGTGATATCATGACTGTGATTGATGAGCATCTCATTCCATCTTCATCTGCTGGAGAATCCACTGTTTTCTACTACAAAATGTAAGCATACTACAACATTATTACATATATAACAAAAAATCCAAAACATCATTCTTGATATGTTTTTGTTTTGTTTATGGGATGCAGGAAAGGAGACTATTATAGGTATCTTGCAGAGTTCAAGTTTGGTAATGATAAAAAAGAGGCAGCTGATCAGTCACTGAAGGCTTATCAAGTAATTACCTTTTTTTTAAAAAAAAATTCTTGATGAGTTTTACATTTTTCTGATAAATGACATATTGACTTATTTACCCCTCAGTTGGCATCTACTGCTGCAGAGGATTTATCTCCTACTCATCCAATCCGATTGGGTTTGGCTTTGAACTTTTCTGTTTTCTATTATGAGATTATGAATTCTCCCGAAAGGTAAATTCGGATTTCTTTAACAAAAACTTGTTGATAATTCTTTAAACAAAAAGAAAAAACTAAAATGTTGTTTTGGTGTTGTTAGAGCCTGCCACCTGGCAAAACAAGCATTTGATGAAGCTATCTCAGAGCTTGACTCCTTGAGTGAGGAATCATACAAAGATAGCACTTTAATTATGCAGCTTCTCAGGGACAATCTCACTTTGTGGACTTCTGATATTCCAGAAGATGGAGGTAAAAACTAAAAAACATATATTAATTTTCATTTATTATTATTTTTTTAATTTGTTTATTAAATTGTTGTTTTCTTGTTTGTAACTACTTATTAACATGATCTTGATTCTTGCATTTGCAGATGACCAAAAGATGGAGATCACAAAATCTGGTGCAGAAGATGAGGTTAGGGCATTTCTATTAAAAAAATTATTTATTTTTTGCCACGTCAGCTTTCCACTCACTTTTATTTAAGATAAATCTATTATCACAATCCTTCTTTAGTTTAATTACCCTTTTAAAAAAAAAAATTAACAAATTTATCCTTATCCATTTTAAATATTTTATAAAGTCACTCATCTAATTTTTTGTTTTTAAGCACATGTCATATATCTAAAAAGGAATATTACCTCGCATTAACATTAAAATAAGATAAAAACGATACGTATTATTTTTTATTGCAACATTTTTAATATTTAAAAGTTGTGTCGTTTTGAAAAATGTTTTTTGTTGATATAATTCTCTATAAAATATAGGGTTAATATCATAATAGACCTTATATACAGAGATCTTTTTTTTTATTATTATTATTAAACTTCAACTTTATTTTTTTCCTAAAAAAGACCTTGTATTTTTTCATTTTTGTCTGAAAACACCCTCAACTTTTTATTTTTTTATCCTGAAAAAACCGTCATTTTTTTTACTTTTGCAAAAAATCTCACATTTGATGAATTTTTTTTTCGAAAAAAACTGCTAAAGGGCCAAATTCTAAAAAAATGGAAAAATACAAGGTCTTTTTCGAACAAAATAATATAAAGCTGAGGCTTAATTCGTAAAAAAGAACACAATTTATAAGGTCTTTTATGATATTAACACTAAAATATATTCACCTTAATTTTGTATATTCAGTAAAATAGATTAACTTGTCTGAAAAAGTAATAAAGAATTAATATGTCGATATTATTAAGGTGTAAAATAATATATAGCTATAAGTTACTAATTCATGTTTTTCTATTTTCACTCCCAATCGCGTTAATTACAATTTAATTAATTTTTTTTTTTTTTGCAATTAATAATAAAAATTGTTTGGATGCAGTAAAATATGGAAAGGCAAAGGGGGAAGGGGAGTGGTGTAATATGAAATATGTATTTTTCTAATCCTAAGTTTTAAAAGCGGTATTATGAGAATCGCGTTTAGCTGTTTGTTGTTCATTTTCAAGTTGTTGTAAAATGCCCGGAAAAATGGGACATATTTTTATGCCATGCCCTCAGATTTTATCTTCCAGGCTGGTTTATGCAATCACTATTTATTAGTTAATTTAGGACTTTTCCATGTTTTTGTTTGGTGAGAGTGCAAATAAGAACAAGAATTTCACCTCTTTTTTTTTTTTTTTTGAACTCTTTGCTCTATTTTAGCTGTGAAATATCCTTCAAATATGGGAATTTGGTTATCGCTATCAGGATTTATAAATCTTTATCACAATGTTTCGAAAGTGCTTTTAACCTTAATTTACTTTTAACAAAAATGACGAAAATGGGAAGTTGTCTATACCTACCATCTTTTTCACAGAGGTTATGAAATAACCATGGATTTATTATTATTATTTTTTGCAAAATGAAACCGATTTTTTCATAAATTTAGGGCCTGATATATCTTATCTTGAAGCACAATTTCTTTGAATCGAAAAGGAAATCACAAAACAAGGAAGTTAGAATACTTTATGTGGTGAAGGGTGTCAAATATAGTTAATAAAGTTTTGGAATATACATAATTGGGAATAGTGAAATGTTTTATAGATTTGTGTCGGGTATAATCATATTGTGTGTTGGTTAATTTGGTTGTGAGAAAGTGGAGCTTAGCATATCATTGTGTGACATTAGGTTATCTTATAAGCTTCCAACATGTGTCATTTGCCATTTAGTGTAATTGACATTACTAGATGTGCCAATGGTAGGGGTGAGCATGATGCGGTTTTTGCATTCTTATTCTTAAAACCGTTGGGTGTAGTTTTTGCATTCTTAAAACCGTTGGGTGCGGTTTTTCAATAGTTCGGTTTTGCGGTTTTTAAATGTGGTTTCGGTTTGTATCGGTGCGGTTTCGGTTTTAAACCTATAGACTGTGATGGAGAATGGTCGTTGGGAGTGATGTCGTAACTCGCAAGACAAGATGCTCATAAATTATATTATAATTTCGTGTGTAACAGAAGCCAAAAGGTAGGAAGGAAGGTAAAAAAAAAAGGGTAGGAGGGAAGGTTAAAAAAAACGGTGGGATCGGAGCTAGTCGGTAGTCGCTGAAGGTAAATTGAATTATGGATTAAATTTACCCAACGTCAATTCGTAAAACTCAAATAATGGAAGTCAACAATTAGTGTTATATATATATATATATATATATATATATATATATATATATATATATATATATATATATATATACACACACACACACACACCCCTATAGTGCGGTTCGGTTTGGTGGACCGGTTTTTGGATCGCACTGCACCGTTGACCTTCGGTTTTTGCATAAACGAAATCTGCACCATTGGTTTTTGCATCGGTTTCGGTTTGTCGGTTGCAGTTTATTGCGGTTTCATCGGTTTTTGCTCATCCCTAGCCAATGGGGATTTAAATTGTGATGTAATATAAGTTAGGTGGTTCGTAACGTATACTTATAAGACGAGTTTGATTTCAAACATAACAATATGTAGGGTTGAGTCGTGCCTCCTTATGGGGTCCAAAGGGAAGAGCTTCTAGCAGTAGAAAAATATGAAAAACATGATCAAAGTAAAAAAATATGAGAAATAAGACAAGTCTAGGGTCTCCTCATGGACAACTAACGTTGCTTATCGTCTAAGCTGCTTGGACGTCTAAGCTAATAACAACCTAAGTTGCATATGACTATTATGTAGTTTAATACCTTCCTAATCAATTCTCTCGGGTAGCATAAGCTATCAGACGGTTTTTCCAAAAACCATATTCTAATAATAAAAAAAACTCTATTTTTGTAAAATTTATCATATTTTCAGTTGTATAAGCGTGTTACTAATAAAAAATAACTTATGGTACTCTCTTAAGATCTTGAACATTAACATACTCTCAAATGTTATTGCTTTAAAATGTTTGCTTAAAACTAGTTATGTGATTAAGGATTACTCCAAATTGAAAATTTAAAAATACATAAAGCATACATATTAATTAGTGTTGTAAAAATCATGATTAGGTCCTAATTAGTCTATAGGTGCTACTCAGCCGGCTAGAAGACGCTAAACGATTAATCCCTTCCTATGTTGTGAACAATAAATATGGGAATGGAGGACTATTAGAATTAAGAGAACCCTATCTCATATTGTCTCATTCGCTTCTTACATCTGTCTCATCCTTATCCTTCGCCTTAAGCCACTGCTACCCACCCTACCTTTTCTTCATTGCAATTCTCTTACCCTCACCCATATTCTTGTCTGCCAAAGCAAATGACATTTTTGTGCACCACCAAATATATCCAACATCACTGTCATCCCCCTCCTCTATCTACACATCCGACATCTGGTTGATTGTTTATGGCCTTGAGATTTGCCAACGATGGTATGCAACACCATGCCATTTCTTGTAGTCATCTTCAATTCAATCACTATCGTCTTTGCTTTTCTGTAGATGCATGGTAGGTATCTAAAGGGCATGTAACATTTACCATAACTTCATTTAAATCTGCTTGAGTTTCAATTTTCTCTAAACTAGAAAATGGTTGTTTCTTATATTCCATTTTCGTAACCCTTTTTGAAGAATGGTTATCTATATGAATGTGTCGCCTAATAATAAACATCTTTGGAACTTATAACACTTTAACCGGTCAATCATAGGCATTGGTGAGATAATGAAGCAAACATTTGATCAATGGAAAACAAAGATCTGATTGCAAATGCTTGAGGTTTTTTTGATATGCAGTGTCACACCCCCGAACCAGACGACAGAAACGTCTGAGGGCTCACGTGACTCAAATTGAATATCATCACAATGAATATACATGAAACATAACATAAACTTCACCATGCATCAATACATTACAACTAACATTGTTCACATCAAATACATTGTCTAAATATTACATATTCATATCATAATTGTTTGAAAGTTTTCAAAAGCATAACACCCTAACATACTTGGTACTACTCCTCAGCTTATCTGTTACCTGAGAATACAATTTATTTTGAAAAACATCAACATATGAAATGTTGGTGAGTTCATAATCATGGTTGTTTTGAAAATGTGTGTATAGTTTATAAGTCCAAATATGACCCAAACCGAAGACCAAACGTACGAAGCCCAACGTGCTGAGTACGCGAGGCGTACTCAACACTTACGTGCAACGTAATCGATTTAGGGCTTGTACGCTAAGCGTACCTGCTTGTACGCCCAACATACTCCTCCCATATAGCCAACTTCCATTTTCCAACTCTTAATCGATTAAGACCTCCATTCGAACTTAAATCTGACTTCCTTAAGATGGTTTATCACGTAAAGTTGCAACTTTATGTGCATGCATGGCTTAATGAGGCTCTTAGAGCTCAAAATAGTTTAATAAATGACTTAATGTATGCATGAGACCATAAAAACCATAAAGTTTGCACCTTTAAGCATAAGGTGCCCTCCAAACATCTAGATCTACAGGACTTAGCTTCTAAAACGACCTTAACCCATCAAGACCAACCAAAAAGGGACAAAGAAGCATAAAACCATAACATGAAGAGATCTAAGAAAAGAGTAGACAAGGTATGAACTTTATACCTCAAAAGACTTGCAAAAATGAGTGGCGATTCTAGATCTCTAAGCTTCACACTAAGCAATTCACGTTCAACCTTCTTCTATTCCTTCAAAATGAGGAAACAAGCACCAACTTCTTCTCAAGAGCTCAAAGACACAAAATGATGGCTAAGGGTCAAAATTTAGGGTTTAGGAGGTATGGAGGTTGGTAAAGAGGCCAGCCCTAGGGACTTAAGGAGCTTATATAGGGTACAACACCCTAAAACTAGGGTTTCACTAAACCCCCCGTACGCCCCACGTACATAGGCGTACCCCCCACGTATGAGGTCCACATGCGCGATCCCCTCCTGCACTAGTACGCTAAGCGTACACACATGTGTACGCCCCGCGTACTCAACTAAAACCCTAAAAATCACCAAACTTTCGAAGGCCATAACTTCTTCGTTATCAGTCTGATTTCAACGATCCTTATACCCACGAAAACATAACGAGAAGCTCTACACTTCTATGAACTCATACTTGCCTTACAACTTCTCGAAAAAAAAAAATCCAATTTCCATAAAAGCTCGAACTAACACTTTACCAAAATACCCACTTGGATCCAAAACACCATCCGAACTCCCGGATCATCTAAATCACATTACCCACACCCAAATGGGTCTAAAACTCTTTTCCTCAAAGGCCCTAAGCCTGATGATACTCGATTCTTAGGTCACCATCTCGCATTAGGAAACGATTCGGAACAGGGCGTTATAATTATACTCATAAACATGATTTGATACTAATAACATGATTTGAATGTAAAAACATGAGGACTTGAATGTTGCTTAGTTGAATTTATGGAATATTTGGTCATAAGGGAATTTTGGGAAATCTATGCAAAACTGCATGGTGATTGACATCTAAGAAGTGAATGACATTAATGAACATGAATTGACACTCTGGATATGTTATTGTAACATTAACATGGAGGAATTCTAGTGAAGTTCTATCTCTAGTGATTGCTTTGAACAAAGGGTAATTTGAGAACATGGAACATAATTGAGGATTCCATAGTTGGATTAAGTACTTGCAATGAGATTAATTGTGGTTTTATGTACTTGACAACACTCAATGATGTATTAAATGATTTGGGAATAAGTCATATTGGTTAAAGAGTGTTTTTGAGCAACTTGAGCTCTTACCTCTTTTATTTGAGTGTTTTTAAGCATATGAACTTAGCATTTTGATTGAGGACTTAATGAATTAAGTTGAATGTTTTGACATGATGAAATGTCCTCTAGTAGTGCTTAGAAACTTTTAAAAATGTTACAAATGGTTACCTAAAAGACCAAAACCATCCAAGTAAGTTTTAGTCTCAAAAAGTGAGTTTTGGAAAGTGTTTGGGCTGCTAAGGGACGCGACACGTGTGGTCAGGCACGCGACCGACGCAAAGGCATCAATGTGCCTAACTCGACCAAAATCTGAATTTTAGTATTTTCCTCATAACTTTTGTAACACCCGTTCCACGTATGAATTAAGTTATATATGTTAAACTTTTATTTTAAGTGGCCACGACGTGGTGGAGCTTCATCACAACGTGGCAATATCTTTTTAACTGTGGTAATTTAATGACCTGCCATGGCGTGGTAGCTATTATTGGAGAAAACCTCAATCCGTGGGCCTTGGGCCATTTTTAAAGGAGATTATGGCTGGGGTTTCATGATCATTTAGCCTCCACTGCCCTCTTAAACTCAAAAACCCTAACCCTAGCCTCCATTGCATTTGTGAATTCATTTTGGTACTTTTAGTGATCTTTGAAGTATAAGTAAGCCATTGGTGTGGTGATTCGTCTTGTAAACACCATCTCCATCTTCTAACATATCTTTTGGACATCGGTGAGTGTCCAAGACCCAAAATTTTCCATGCTAAGTTTCTAGATCTTTAGATTTTGTCCATTTTCTTCATGACTTGATGGGTTTGGGTGGCGAGATCTCGTAAAGTTTGCAACTTTATGAATCTTCAGACCATTAGGGGTATGGGGTGTTTTGGATCTAAAGTAGGAATGATGTAACAACCCGGAATTTCAAATATTGATATAATTATGATTTGGGGGTGTTTTAAGAGGGGACTCGGCGAGTTGGAGCCTAGACTCGCCGAGTAGGATCGCAGACTTGGTCGCGGGATCGCGACTAGACTCGACGAGTCCAGATATGGACTCGGCGAGTCGACGCTGTTCAGCGGAAACCCTAACCGTTCAGGTTTGGGACGTATAAGAGGCACTTATTGGCCGTCATTGTTCATTTTGGCCTTCTGAGAAGAACCCTAAATCGATTGGGTGCATCTGGAGCAAAGTTTAAGGGCCATTGTTGATCTTGGAAGGGTTGTGGTGCAAGGAAGAGAAGGGCTTGGCTAAAGGAACAACAAGAGAGTCACGTTCTGAGGATTTGGGGACACAGAGGGCACATTATTCAGGTAAGAACTCGAATTATCCTCTGCTATGTTGATGTGTTATGGAATTAGGGTTTATGGAACTCCTTTGTGATTAGATTAAGTGTTACCCTTGTTACCCAAACGACTATAACCCTGTATTAGGACCTTAGAGGTCCAGAAGGTCCCATGCTTGTGTATTTCGGGGCAATACTTATCTCAGGAAGCAGTTTGATCGACTGCATGGCATGGACTCGACGAGTCTGATGAACAGACTCGGCGAGTAGTTTGAAGAATAACTGGGACTCGTCGAGTTGTTCTTCAGACTCGGCGAGTTGAATCGGGGTGGCCCCGCGATTCTTCCAGGAGGAACTCGTCGAGTAAAAAGGGGATACTCGACGTGTAGAAAGGGTGTCTTAAGGAATCAGTGAGTTAAGGGCGAGTGGACTCAGAGTCGTTGAACTCGGCGAGTCTTGGGGTGACTCGGCGAGTTAGGTCGCGGGTTGAGTGAAGTTCTGAGCCTGGGGACTCGGCGAGTCTTAGGGTTGACTCGGCGAGTAGGGTCAGTCAGGGGTTGACTTTGACCTTGTCTTTGACCAAGGATTTACCAGTGGTTCCAGGGGTATTTTGGTAATTGTTGTTATTGTTTGAGTTCAGTGCATTGGTGACTATCCAGAGGTGGAGATCGTATCAGTGATCGGAGCAGCTTGAACTATCTGTTCAGTCGGCAGTTTCGAGGTGAGTTATCCTCACTATATCGCTAGGGTTTATGGCACCAATGCCAACCCTTTTATCGGATGGAAATCCGGGTAGTTGTCAGTTGTTATATGTTATGGGCCGGAAGGCAATATATGTTATGGGCCGGAAGGCATTACTATGTGGACCGGAAGGTCATGGCCTGGAAAGGCGTATGTATGCATTTAGTATGTTGACTGATTCATAGAGTAATGTTATGATAGTGACCGGCTAGACCAGTATCTTGTTAGAGTAATGCTATGATATGTGATCTGTGATCGATTGTTGTCTATGAACTGTTATATGATTGTTTGTTATGTTATATGTGCATTTTATGCTTATGGGCCGGAAGGCAATATGTTATGGGCCGGAAGGCGATATGTTATGGGCCGGAAGGCGATTATGTTGTGTGATGGACCGGAAGGTCGGCGTGGGTAGGACCGGAAGGTTTACCCAGCAGGGACGGAAGTCCCCTGAGACACATGGACCGGAAGGTCAGGGCCTGGAAAGGCGTATATGTGGTTGGTATTCTGGGGGTATCTCACTAAGCTTTCGGGCTTACAGTTGTGGTTTTATGTTTCAGGTTCTCAAGAGTCTGTGGCAAGGCAAAGGCGTGATCGTACCGTTCCTCGCGTTGGTGTTTTATGAATTGAACCTGGGAAATTACTCTGTTTAATAATGTATTGAAAACCTTTTTGAAACAATGTTAATAAAATGGGTGATTTTGAAAAGTTTTAATTGTTTTGAAATTTTGGATGTTACAAGTTGGTATCAGAGCCTTGGTTTGAGTGAATTGGGGAAACATTCGTGTGACTCCAGTCTCAAATCGAGGAGGATTTTAAAAAGAAAAATTAAAATGAGAAATTAAAATGGTTTTCAAGTTAGTAAAAGGAGGACGCGGAGGTACGATCAGCCGGAGCCAGTAAGTAACCCCAAGATACCATACATGATATTTGTTTATTTGAGCTTGATAGAACAGCATGCTAGAGTTAGGCTAGGGATCTTCAGGAATTCATGATAATGTTGCCTGATATGTGATGCCTGTAGCCTAGGGTCCCTTATGGGATGTTCTCAGTGTTCCTTTAGTGGTGAGGGTTGAAAGTTGTTATGCATGTTCCCTAGGGTATTGTGGTAGTACTTCATACAAATATGGGTAGGTGTGGAAGGTAGTATGGGCCCGTACTACTGAAAGCACAGGACCCATACGCGTATCAGGGAAACCATGGTCTCTAGGGTAGGGTTGCGAGAGCTGGATCCCAGGATTTTGGGAAGTGTTTGAGATTGGTAGGGTGTCTTCATTATGGAGATCTCGAGGCATGATGATAGCGGATCCAGATCAGGATCGGGAGCTGGAGAACGAGTTCCGGGTGGATCGGTGCCGTCGAAGGTTATCGATCGGACGAGCATGAGCAAGCGGGATGCGAGGATTCGTGGGATCCTGCGTGATGGGGTTACTGCATTGTTCCGGGCTGAGTTGCCGGAGTTGTTTGAGTCGATCAAGACCGCCATGATTGAGTATTTCGACGAGCGATATGCGGCTCTCGCAGAGACGGTTGCCGCGGCGGCTACAACGGCTGTAGTAGCGGCGAGGGGAGGAGCTAGTCGGGGTTTTCAGTATCGGGACTTCTATTATATGAAGCCTCCCACATTCGATAGGGTTCAGGACCCGATTGTTGCTATGAGATGGTTATCAGACGTGGAGGGGTATTTCTCCACGAGTTTATGCCCTGCTGATCAGAGGGTGAGGTGTGCTCTGAACCTGTTGAGACTAGGAGCGAAGGATTGATGGAGATTGACTACGAGGTCATTTTCCGATGTGCAGAGGGCTGCGGTTTTATGGGATCAATTCAGAGAGATGTTCAGTACTCGCTATGTTCCGCGGGAGGAAAAGGAGAGATTGGCTCAGAAGTTCCTTGAGCTGAAGCAGGATTTGGAGTCGGTGACTGAGATCACCGGAATGTTTATTGAGAGGGCGATGTTTTGCCCTGAAGTTCGCTTCGGAGCAGACTTAGATGTCCTGATATCTGAGTATGCTCAAGAGGGATATCAGACAGTTCGTGTCTGCGCGGAGGTGTGAGACCTTTTTGGAGTTGCAGGAGGCCGCTATGTGGCATGAGTTAGAGGTTGAATTACAGTTGCGTGAGCTGAGGCAGGCCCCGATGCAGTCGCAGTCGGCGCCGAAGCGGTCCAGGACCGTAGATGTTAGAATGGGGGGGATCGGAGCGGCCACACTTGTGGGAAGTGTGGGAGGGATGGCATCGGAGCTTGTTGGTCCGGGGGTGCATGCCGCAAGTGCGGAAAGGAGGGGCACGGTGTACGAGATTGTCGGCAGTCAGTGCCAATTCGGGATTTGAGGATTTGTTATCAGTGTCGGCAGGTTGAACATTTGAGGGTCAACTGTCCACAGCTTTCTGCAGGACCGGTGCAGGCTCTAGCACCGGCCACCTTGAGGAGTTCAGGAGGAGGACAGGATGGAGTGGAGCCCCAAGGGCTCAGGGTCGTGCTTATTAGCTTGCGGCAGAGGGAGACGGAGCAGTGCCAGAGGCAGCTGCGGGTATGATGCTTTCTTGATGTCTTGATTAGCTTGCGTTGATTGTGGCGTATTGTTTGTGCTGGAAGTATGGATTTCGATGCGGTATTCGTTGTTTCGCGGGTTTGGCATGGTTATGGATTGGTGTTTCAGGTTTTCGCTTTGACATTCGTTGTCCCCTGATGGTTTGGTATGGTTATAGTTTGGTGTTTTGGTGCCGGTAGCCTTGTGCGGTTTTCGATGTGGTATTCATCCTTTGGCAGGTGGTGGGTTTGGTTATGGGTTATTGTTGGGAATTTCGTTGGTTATCGTTCGTGAGAGTTGATAGTGGAGATGCGGCACTGGGTTGAATGTCGGGTAGCATCTGCAGTCGTAGAGTGGACAATTGAAAGACCGGATTCTTTTGAGTGGATTGATCAGGGAGGAGATGTGTTTTGCTGAGGGTTGCTTATGCTCGTGGGAAGCAGTCAGTGGCTAAATGTTCTCTTGTGCAGGATTGTTCTGAAAGGTCGTTAATGACGATCGGTGGCAGTTAGTCAGTGCTTTAGTGGGGGAGAATTGGAGAATTCTCCGGGAGATCGATGAGTATGTGAGGGTGCTTAGCTGTTAGGATTCAGCAGCGTTGTCAGCTCAGAGTATAGGCCGACAAGAGCGAGTGTCGGGTATGCGGGGTGGGATACAGACCTAGGGCATTTGATTGTGGAGACCTGAGAGGAGGCTGGGATCAAGCTTGAGTAAGTAATCGGGATTATGCGATCGGAGTATTGGTACGTTTGAGGTACGTGATGGGTTGTACTGCATTAATCCCACGGGATTATATTGCGCATGTTTCTAGAGCTGGAACCGGAAGGTTCCCAGAGTTAGAACCTGAGGGTTCGCAGAGTTTGGGTGTACGAACCCACAAGGATATAGCCTCGAGTGGCTAGTATGTATTATGAGAGTCGGTCCAGTCATGCTGGAGACTCTGTTGGTATTGTTGGATCAGTTTGAGACTGCGGATCGTATATGTTGCAGTGTGATTGCATTGGAAGGTCTGGCCCCGGGTTAGTGATCTTGTTTAGCTGAGGCAGTGATTTTGATGAGTGGAGAGAGTGCATGGGACTGAGAGCCCCTGCAATGAGAACCAGAGTATGTGAATAGCGGTTACGCAAAAAGGGTGGTGTCGCTTGGGGCAAGCACCGTGGCACCGGTTGGAGTGGCAGTATGGCCAAGAGGGTCCCTTGGAAGGAAAAGAGAAAGGTGTGTAACTCCGAAGGGGAGTGCAAGTCCACGAGAAGGAAAGCTGCAGAGCAGAGTTATGGTTAGAGTATTTCGGGTATGCCTTTGAGCATCGTGTTTGCGGCAGCGAAGTAGGAGCCCATCCGGTTTGGGATGTCTGTTGAGGCTCAGAAGGGATGCAGGGAGAGAGAGAATCTTAAATTCTCAGTGTGATTCTAATCAGAGTGTAGGGTGGATGTAGTGGTTCATCTTGGGAGATGTTCGAGGATATCATCAGTGTATCGGGTCTTCCAACCTGCGGGTGTTGGGGCTAGTTCAGCATGTGTATATGATGGCAAGAGGAGAACTTGTGAGAGTTACTCTGAGAGTGAGAATGGATCTCTCAGTTGGTCTGGGATGGACAAAGTGGACTTTGGATCGGGGATCCGGTGGTTCATGGTTTCCTAACCCTTATTGGTCGAGTGATTGTTGGGATTTAGAGCAGAGTTGCATCTTGGGTAATTCTCGGTTACAGAGAGCGATGGACAGTACAGAGATCGGGCTTCAGTCGACAGAGCATATTCAGCAGATGAGACAGAGGTTATTGACCGCCCAGAGCCGACAGGAAAGTTATGCAGACAGACGCCTATCCGAGCTTGAGTTTCAGGTCAGTGACTTCGTACTCCTGAAGGACTCTCCTTGGAGAGGAGTGATTCGATTCAAGAAGAGGGGCAAGTTGGGGCCCCGGTATATTGGGCCTTTTCATGTGATTGCGGGGGTAGACCTGAGGGTCTACCGGTTGGAGTTGCCCACGGATTTGAGACAAATCCATGATATTTCACGAGTCGCAATTGAGGAAGTGTTTAACCGATGAGTCGGCAGTGGTCCCATTAGAAGACATTCAGGTGGATGCGGGCTTGAATTATGCTGAGAGACCCGTGGCCATCAGAAATCGGAAGATCGAGGCTATGAGGTATAAGGAGATACCTCTAGTGTTAGTTCAGTGGCAGCACCGGAGGGGATCGGAAATGAACTGTGATCTGGAACGTGATATGTGGGGGCAGCATCCAGAGCTATTTTCAGAGTGAGACTTCGAGGGCGAAGTCTAGTTCTAGTGGGGGAGAGTTGTAACAGCCCGGAATTTCAAATATTGATATAATTATGATTTGGGGGTGTTTTAAGAGGGGACTCGGCGAGTTGGAGCCTAGACTCGCCGAGTAGGATCGCAGACTTGGTCGCAGGATCGCGACTGGACTCGACGAGTCCAGATATGGACTCGGCGAGTCGACGCTGTTCAGCGGAAACCCTAACCGTTCAGGTTTGGGACGTATAAGAGGCACTTATTGGCCGTCATTGTTCATTTTGGCCTTCTGAGAAGAACCCTAAATCGATTGGGTGCATCTGGAGCAAAGTTTAAGGGCCATTGTTGATCTTGGAAGGGTTGTGGTGCAAGGAAGAGAAGGGCTTGGCTAAAGGAACAACAAGGGAGTCACGTTCTGAGGATTTGGGGACACAGAGGGCACATTATTCAGGTAAGAACTCGAATTATCCTCTGCTATGTTGATGTGTTATGGAATTAGGGTTTATGGAACTCCTTTGTGATTAGATTAAGTGTTACCCTTGTTACCCAAACGACTATAACCCTGTATTAGGACCTTAGAGGTCCAGAAGGTCCCATGCTTGTGTATTTCGGGGCAATACTTATCTCAGGAAGCAGTTTGATCGACTGCATGGCATGGACTCGACGAGTCTGATGAACAGACTCGGCGAGTAGTTTGAAGAATAACTGGGACTCGTCGAGTTGTTCTTCAGACTCGACGAGTTGAATCGGGGTGGCCCCGCGATTCTTCCAGGAGGAACTCGTCGAGTAAAAAGGGGATACTCGACGTGTAGAAAGGGTGTCTTAAGGAATCGGTGAGTTAAGGGCGAGTGGACTCAGAGTCGTTGAACTCGGCGAGTCTTGGGGTGACTCGGCGAGTTAGGTCGCGGGTTGAGTGAAGTTCTGAGCCTGGGGACTCGGCGAGTCTTAGGGTTGACTCGGCGAGTAGGGTCAGTCAGGGGTTGACTTTGACCTTGTCTTTGACCAAGGATTTACCAGTGGTTCCAGGGGTATTTTGGTAATTGTTGTTATTGTTTGAGTTCAGTGCATTGGTGACTATCCAGAGGTGGAGATCGTATCAGTGATCGGAGCAGCTTGAACTATCTGTTCAGTCGGCAGTTTCGAGGTGAGTTATCCTCACTATATCGCTAGGGTTTATGGCACCAATGCCAACCCTTTTATCGGATGGAAATCCGGGTAGTTGTCAGTTGTTATATGTTATGGGCCGGAAGGCAATATATGTTATGGGCTGGAAGGCATTACTATGTGGACCGGAAGGTCATGGCCTGGAAAGGCGTATGTATGCATTTAGTATGTTGACTGATTCATAGAGTAATGTTATGATAGTGACCGGCTAGACCAGTATCTTGTTAGAGTAATGCTATGATATGTGATCTGTGATCGATTGTTGTCTATGAACTGTTATATGATTGTTTGTTATGTTATATGTGCATTTTATGCTTATGGGCCGGAAGGCAATATGTTATGGGCCGGAAGGCGATTATGTTGTGTGATGGACCGGAAGGTCGGCGTGGGTAGGACCGGAAGGTTTACCCAGCAGGGACGGAAGTCCCCTGAGACACATGGACCGGAAGGTCAGGGCCTGGAAAGGCGTATATGTGGTTGGTATTCTGGGGGTATCTCACTAAGCTTTCGGGCTTACAGTTGTGGTTTTATGTTTCAGGTTCTCAAGAGTCTGTGGCAAGGCAAAGGCGTGATCGTACCGTTCCTCGCGTTGGTGTTTTATGAATTGAACCTGGGAAATTACTCTGTTTAATAATGTATTGAAAACCTTTTTGCAACAATGTTAATAAAATGGGTGATTTTGAAAAGTTTTAATTGTTTTGAAATTTTGGATGTTACAAATGAGTTTTGGTTTTATGCATGGAATATTGGTTATTAACCCTTGTTTTGACCTAATAGGATTTCAAGACATGTGTTAAAAATGCATGTAATCGTGCTAAGAACCCTTCTGGAAGTGATAGACAAGAGACCTTCAAGATTAGGTGCTTAATTATTAAACCATGGTATATTTTTTCCTTTTTTTGACCTAGTAGTTGAGATATTGATCTCTTGGAGAGTCATATGGGATAAAGTTGGAAACTTTATCCATCTAGACCCTATAATGGACTAGATCTAAGCTTTGGAACGCTTAGAATCGAAGAAACCGGCTTAACCCATTAAGTTGTTGGGAACCCAATGCCCATGGCATGGTTTTAGGTCGCCACTGTGTGACGACTAGGAAATAGGCATCTATATTGTCATATAGGGTCACGACGTGGTCTGGATGGCCACGATGTGGCCTTTGACTAAAGTCAACATTGACCATTGACTTTTTACCAGTTTGACTTTTGTCAATTAAGAGGGGATGAGAACTTAGAAGGGAAAAATGGTCTTTTGCCTGAATGAGGGTTTATTGTGGTAATTGGGATTGCTGAGTTGGGGAATTATTATGATAGCTCATTAGGGTTTGGTTTTGGTTATGTTTAGTGGGAAAGACATCAGCACCATGAACTCGTGTGTGAGATCTATTCGTTGATTTATTGAGGTGAGTCTCTCTTTTATACTTGTGGAAAAGGCACTAATGTCGGTCCATTGTATTATGGTTGTATGATGTCACAACTAGCATTTTTAGCTAGGAAATTGTGTTCTCATGTAAGCATCAACTATAGTATGGTTTGTATTAACGTGTTAAAGGTTACATTATGATTCCTAATTGTGACAACCCAAAATTTTCATTCGTATAAACTCCGCAATCAAGCACATTAAAAATTAGCCAAATCCATCCCAAAACATTTTTGGACGAATTTAAGCCGTTCGAGTATTTTATTTTAAATTTTCGTCGAACGAACAATTAAATGGAAGTGTCTGTTAGGAGTGTTATGTAGCAAATAACCATTTAACACCTTGACTAGGTGTTTACGACCAAACAAGGGAGTTTGGACCGCAAACCCTAATGGCTATATATATGACACTTAGCCATTTTTCCTTCATTTCTTCCATTTCAAGCTAGAGAAAACTCGATTTCTCTCCCTTGGATCATCAAGCTTTCGTCCCAACCCTCGTATACGTAAGTACTTAGATCTTAGAGTATATTAAGGCTTGTTATACTTCCATGTATCAAGAAATCACCCAAGAAACACCAAGAACAAGGTGTTTACTGTCCAAGATGTTCTTGGACCGTAAACCCTAAAATGGGTGCCAAAGTGTGCCATAGTTCCTTCTAAGCCTTGACAACTAGCATAGATCCTTTCCTTGATACGTTTAGCACTTGAAAACACCAAAAATCCCCCAAGAACATGAGTTCACGGTTTGGGGACCTCCCAAAACCGTAAACACCTTCCAAAGGGTGTTTTGATGCCCTTAACACCTTATATGGCTTGTATATGTGAATAGAACCTTGCATGCTTAACCTAGAACCACCAAAACACAAAGGAATGGGGAAAACATGAGTTTATGGCCGTAAACTCATGTGTTTACGACCGTAAACACCCCAAGGAGTGGTCCAAGGACCGTAAACTCCACAAAGGGTCCATTTCAAGCCCCAATCACTTCCATAGCCCTTGATTTGAGTCTAGCATAATTCCTTGAGTAGTTTAAGACCTTTGAGCACCCAATGACACCATTTCCATGGGTTTACGGCCGTAAACGCATGGGGGAAATGGTCTTGAAACCTTAAACACCCCTAAGGGCCACCATTTGAGGAGTAAACTCCAATGTGAGGCCATACTCTCTTTATATGCAACCCTTGGTACTCCTAGCACTTGTGGTAAAGTGTTTTCGTGCATTAGTATGCCTTTACTTGCATAATTAGTTGTTAAATGACTAATTCGATACTTAAATGTATCATTACATGTTCAATAGGATTCGCGCGTGTGGTCAAGTCCACACTTGACACTTAGCATCCTATATCATCCGTTCATCCGAATCACCCACGTCAGGTGAGTTCATACCCCTAAATCAACCTTTTAAATGTTTTTAAAATGATTTTATGGGGGGGGGGGAATACAAGTTAAATTGTAGAGTTATTATATCAATCACATGTGATTAATAACTGTATAGCAAAATAGATTTTTGCTTGTTAAACTGCTTTATCCAGCTAAAGGTTTTCAAATCTTGTTTTCAACTCTCGTTTAAAGTATGGATATCTCTTTTTAGATTATTAAAGATTTTCCAAAGGTTTTCCAAGCTTGTTTTATAGACTGACATCAAGTCATAAATTCTTATTTATAAAGTTTTTCCAAAGGTTTTACCAAAGTTTCTGTTATGCTTTTATTTTGTTAAATGCATGCCTGTATATGTATAGTTATATAAGTAACGTTTAAAGGACTTAGGAAGGCTAACTCGCTTTGATTCCTTTTCCTTGTTTGGATGTGGCTTCAGGGTATCGGTTATCCGTCCGAAGGTCGTTTAATTATTAGTTATATATATATATATATATATATATATATATATATATATATATATATATATATATATATCATGTATACATATATAGTCATAAAAGTTCTCTCAGCCAGTTCATTTCCTTTGGGTAGCAAAGGCATCCTTCCATTATTCATATACCTGAAACATTAGTAACTATTATAGGAATAGTTAGGAGATTCTATTTACTCTCTCTCTAGCACGAAGTATTACACAGGAGTCAGTTTATTCGTGAGTCTATACCATTATTTTAATACCTTAAATAAAATGTGACGTACAACTTCCTGATACGATGCTTCCTAGCGTCGTTGCCGTGTAACCAGAGTCTCCTGGAGGGAGAGCGGACATCATGTGTATAGATCTATACGGGACAGACACTCCCGCATCCTGACTGCTAGCTATAGTCCGAGCCGTTAAGGCCTATGGGTGACATAATGTCACAATGCATCATGTGACCTAGAGGGTCATCAGGTATTCGATCGTCAATGAACATGGTTACATACGAGTTCACATTCACCCCTTTTATTTTAGACCTTTCCAGGCGTATTTTCCATTTAATACCCTCCTGGTGTCTATGTTTACTTATTTTTAGACTGAGCCATGCGTATTGTCCGTTCGATACCCTCCTGGAGTCTATGTTTTATTCACCTTTAGATTGAGCCAAGCGTATTGTCCATTCAATACCCTCCTGGTGTCTATGTTTACTTATTTTTAGACTGAGCCAGGCGTATGGTCCATTCGATACGCTCCTGGAGTCTATGTTTTATTCACCTTTAGACTGAGCCAGGCGTATTGTCCATTCGATACCCTCCTGGAGTCTATGTTTTACTCACCTTTAGACTGAGCCAGGCGTATTATCCATTTGATACTCTCCTGGAGTCTTGGTTTTATTTACTTTTAGCCAGCAGTGTTTCTGCTGAGGTAAAATATTATTTTCCCCTATTATTTTTACTTGTGGCTTTTCTCACAATTCCTTTAAAGTAAAATCTATATTTTGATAATGGTAGTGCCTTTTGGGGAAAATTACTCCTTAAACATAAAACAGTCGAGTCTTGGTAGAAGACTGATTTTAATAGAGATACTCCTTGGTTTAAACATAAAACAATTGGGTCTTGGTAGAAGATTGCTTTTAGTTAGAAAATATAGGATTTTCTGGAAGGAATTCTAACACTTTGTAGATTCTAAACCACCATCTTTCATGAGTTTATTTTGAATAAAACATGTATTTACACCAATGTCATTAATACTTATGAACTCGCCAGCATTTAAAAAAAATGCTGATACTTGCTTTCAAAATTACTTGTATTCTCAGGTCGTCGGTAGACAGGTACACTCTGGGAGCTTTTGTGAAGACAACCTTGTACCAAGCTGCATTAAATGTTATTCTCTGTATTTTACTCTTGATGTTGTTGCTAAATCTAACATATGTAAAATTATTACTATTAATGTAATGGTTGTTGTACTTTGATTACTATACTATATATGTTATGATACTTGACATGACGTCATCCACCCCAGAACGTTTCCGCCGTTTTCGGTTTTGGGGTGTGACAGATTGGTATCAGAGCATTGTTTATAGTGAGCTCAGTATGTTAAATCATAAAAGATATACATCCTATAAATACATTGGGATAAGACACTCTGACCAAGAATTATACTTTAAAATATAACCATATTTTACAAAAGTATAAGAACGTCCAGAATATAAAAATCCGAACAAAGTATCACAAGAAGAACAAGAATAAAAGTCTTCGGATGTTGAGCATTTCCGTCAAACCTGGGCAGTTATGTAATCGTAAGCTAATAAATGTAACCTGATCAACTACATTTATTCGAGATGCGATTAACGTGTGTTTGGGAGTGATGGTGGTGTTGCAACAAATCTGAAACTTACCAAATAGGAATGCTAGAGCCAAACATAAAGTTAAAATACTACAGGAGTATTTGATGATAGCAAGAGATTCACAATAAACCCAAAATCATGTTCAGGAATTAAGAATCAAACACGTAATTAAAATACCATAGGGGTATTTTAGGAACCATAAATAACCTTGTGTGAAAAACTAAAAAGATCCTTATTGATATACCTACGATTACAGACTGTATACTCCCAAGGTTATGTATAGTGAGGATCTCATAGGCTAAGAATGTGTGGTTTCGCTCTACTTCCTTTTCCTTGTTTGGATGTGGATATAGAGTAGTATCACATATTCGAAGGCCTATCAGATCTAAGCCATGTATGACTTGTGTACACTGTGAAATTGTAGCATGACTCGATATGGATCACCCAGTGAAATGTTTTAATAATCTCTTAGGATTCTTTAGACATTTCCATTCTCGCACGAAACCCTTTAGAAAACATTATCCACATCAATGATTGGCCGGAGAGTCGATTCAGACCCAGAAGAGGTTCATTAAAAAGGTTTCCAATTTGGAAATAAATGAACAGGGTCGAGACTATTGAAGCCCCATGTACCTATATCTTTTAGGGACATCGGTGGAGAATTCGCCTGAATTTCCGAGATTCCAGTCATCCATCATGAAGTGATGACACTCGGGGTCAGAATCAGAAGTAAGGCGGAGTAGAGATTCAATATCTATACAAGGGAAGAGAACCCTAGGTAAGTACCTGAAGAAAACCAACGCCTGTTCCAGTTAGGGATAAGAGGTGGACAGAGGAAGCCAATGCATGGAACCCGAGAAGTGTCTTTTCCCCCTTATCGTCACGCTAATATATTTATAAAATAATACAATTTAGTGAGTTAGTGATTACACTACTCACACTATGTGTCAGGCAAATCGTCTTTCCCGTCGCAAGTAATACGAATAGATCGGATCTCAAACCCTAGATTGAGAGTGTTTAGCCATAAGTTTTCATGATCCCTTTTCTTCCGTGATCTTCGTTCCGAACTTCCCTCAAATCTTTCCAAGCCGGAGAGTGAACCTTTCCAGTATAAAGATAACTTAGTAGGAACGACTCCCATCTTATGGCTTTCCGATACACTCACTCTTACCCTGTTACCCGGACTACATCATAGGGATGTAGGTCGACACTCAGATAACCATAACTCGAGGCACGGGAAAATTTATGCCTATCGTAGTAAAGAAAGATACGTCTAGGGTTAAACATCGTCTCTCATCAGCTTGTTTTCCTTTTCGTGTAGGAAAAACCATGCCTCCGAAGAAACGTAACCAACCCATTAGTAAGACACCGATCCTTCTACTCGATGAAGCTACGTTTCAAGCTGCAGTCTCAGCAGTCGTAGCACCTGTCATGGCTCACCTGAATGCTAACAACGCCAATGTTAGCAGGAGCCCTATCGGGATTTCCGATCAAAGCAATGGACAGCAACAACCAGCACTGGTGTGTACAGCCACCCAAGAACCTCAACCAAATCCACTGAAGAGAAAGTTTAAGAACTAGGAAGGAAGTACCTCGACTCAAGGACCTTCCAAAGGGCAACGAGCTGAGGTAGTCAATACCCCTGTCAACCCTTCCATCCCAACTCCAAGAAGACCATACCTAGGGAACCTCCCTCGTTGCAGCAAGTGTAGCTACCATCATCATGGTATCTGTCGAGAACTCTTTTGTGTTAGGTGCAACATGAAGGGGCATACCGCTCACGTCTGCAGAACCCCAGTTGAGTTCATTACATCAACCACCAATGTGGGGACCAGTCCAGTATGCCACCTATGTGGTGAAATCGGGCACTTCAAGAGGGACTGTCCAACGGAAAGAAATGACAAGGGCACGGGAGGAGTCTAACCCTAATGCCTAAAGGAACATCAAAGAACCCGGTAGAATTTTGGTATGTCTCTTAATCCTGAGTAGTTAACCGAAAACATTAAATGATTAATTCTAATTGTAATTACTCCCTCGTTAAGGCAAAAGTCGCAGCACTGTTGTAACACTCAAAAACCCATCAGGTAAATCTATGATGGCGAAGTATATATGTTAAGGTCATTTAAAATTAAGATTGATAGACCTCGAGTGAGTGATGATGTCTTATCTCCTGTTCCTCCTTTGGTTGTGGATTTAGGGCGGAGTCGCTCAGTCAACAATCCTTGCAACCTTAATTATACATAACTGGTGTATACTAGGCGATTATAGAAAGGCCTTGTGAGAAATTCATTCATGAAAAGTACATTATCCCGAAACATTAGGACCCTCTAGAGTTCCGTGTCAATTCTATCGGTCCAAGTATTCGTGATAGTGATACCATGGACGAAACCCGAGACGCTAAGAACTTGTGTGCCCTGTCCAGCACATGGTCCTATCAACCTTCGTGCCATATCATGTCGATGTTGGTTAATTTCAACACTGCTGTCAATCATGGTACGACTTGGTGCGACCATGTGAAAATTCCTAGTGCTGTGTAAAGAGAACTTTCACCATAGCTTATGCGTCAAATAAAGATTCTTCCGAACCTAATAAGAAAACCTAATGCAAACCGTCAGTCGTCTCTCTTATCCAAGCCTTCTGAAGTCCCCAGGAAAAGGGCACCACACGTTGTTAACCAACCCCTCCTTAGCCAGATAGAACCCGAAGCGAAAGGCACTGCAGGTATCCCAGAAGACTACTCAGTAGATCCCCTAGAAAGACCCTTAGCACCTCGCAATCAGGTTTGTGAATCAAGAGAAAGAACCCATGGGATTAACTTGCTACTACTAAGTATATGCATTAGAGTATTATATAATTTAGATCAATAAGATTTAAGATGTGTGCTTCCTCCCTACTCCCTGTTCCTCGTTGGGTTGTGGGTCTGGGGTGGGGCCACACAACTGAACATCTCGTCGATCTCAATTATATACAACTTGCATACACCGAGTATTAGTGATTAAGCCGGGTATGAGCTTTACACGAATCATATAATACGACCCTTCATCCTTTCCCCTGTAGAAAAGGAGCTGGAGCCAAGAAAACCGTTGTGGGTTGACCTACTAAAATGACCACAAATCCGAAATTTTTCGTCATCCCGGTTGAGCCAACATAGTAACTAACACCCTCGATTAGGAAAAGTAACTCGAGTCGTAAGAGTCAAACATTGACTACGACCATCCATTCACGCGTAAACCCCACGAGTTAAGCATCTCAGGAGAGATCCTAGAAAACCTGAAAGTTATGACAGGTTAAACTCTGAGAGAAGTGGATGAGAAAAATTAGAAGTTCCGAGTGATGGAACCCTATACTCTCTAGATTTGATCTAGATCGAGAAAACTCAGAAACACCAGAAGAGTAGTTGCAAGTAATACTCTCACTACTCAGGCACTTCGTCCATCCCGTTACCAACGAGTAGTGCCTAGGACACACCGCCTCCCCATGCGAGAAAAGTCACCGTCGCCCTATAGACGATAGACTGCATTCCCCGAAGTTAATACTAAAATGCCAAGAACCACATGATAACCTTTGCGACCAAGAATACTTGAGGAAAGTAGGCGATAAGTTGTGTCAAGACACATAACCCAAGTCGTAACGAGATTATAGACTCGACACCAGTCTGGGTGCCAGTCGATGGATTATACAAGAACACACGCTTCCTACGAGCTGGAGAGAGCTGAAACCTTATTAGGGCATGTCTTAGAGATTTGTTGAGCTACTAGGTGTTCCAAAGAATACTATCTCTAAAGAGATAGTAGAACCACCTCCTGAAATAGCCAACCATTTCAAAAATCCCTAAGAACGAAGTTAGCCCTGACCAGAGACTGTTATCCATGAAACAGAAAAGCGAGTAAGAGAATGATTCTTTCCAATTGGGAATCATACTGTGAAAGCATCTATTAGACGTTAATGAAAATTTAAACTTTCTAATCATCGTCTGGTAAAACCCCATATCACTCCGACTTTGAGAGTTTCCGTTAGAAACACCTCAAGAGTTAGAAGTGCAGGTCCATTTTGCACTAGGTCGAGATAGACGCCACATAACCAATAGATGTCACGTAACCAATAGAGGCCAGAACATAGCCGATACATCCGATGATCTAGAAAACCTCCGAAAGCCAACCATCAAGAAGTACGAATGCGAAAAACGATCCGAGCCTTCTAAGGACCAACCCAGAGGACTACACCCCAGTCAGAGAGAACCTTTTGAGCTTCAAAATGGCGATCACACCAGTGATGATGCCACCATATAAGTGCATTATGTTCTAAGTACTGAAAAGCTCTATCTTCCTAAGAGCGTAGGACCATCTGAGATTCTTGATAAGAATTGGTCCAACCCCCGTCGGACCACAACTTCTGTTGGAATTCCATAAATTCCACCCGAACCTATCCACGTCTTAGATTTGAGAAAGTGCTTGTCTGACGTAACTCTCGAAATCCCACTTGTCAAGATCAAAATCAATGAGAGCCCAACTTCGTAGAAAAACCTATAGGGATCATGGACCGAGAGGTCAAGCGACCGAAACAAATCTGCATCCCGTTATTAAAGGTTCACTGGAACGCAAAGCGAAGACCTAAATTCGCTTTGGAGCAAGAAGACCTGTTGACTCTAAAGCATCCTTATCTTTGGCTTCACTCAATTTCATCTGCGTGTGTGTGCTTGAACTCTAATTTCGGGACGAAATTCCCTCTAACGGGGGGATGATGTGACAACCCAAAGTTTTCATTCGTATAAACTCCACAATCAAGCACATTAAAAATTAGCCAAATCCATCGCAAAACATTATTAGCCGAATTTAAGCCGTTCGAGTATTTTATTTTAAATTTTTGTCGAACGAACAATTAAATGGAAGTGTCCGTTAGGAGTGTTATGTAGCAAATAACCATTTAACACCTTGACTAGGTGTTTACGGCCAAACAAGGGAGTTTGGACCACAAACCCTAATGGCTATATATATGACACTTAGCCATTTTTCCTTCATTTCTTCCATTTCAAGCTAGAGAAAACTCGATTTCTCTCCCAAGGATCATCAAGCTTTCGTCCCAACCCTCGTATACGTAAGTACTTTGATCTTAGAGTATATTAAGGCTTGTTATACTTCCATGTATCAAGAAATCACCCAAGAAACACCAAGAACAAGGTGTTTACGGTCCAAGATGTTCTTGGACCGTAAACCCTAAAATGGGTGCCAAAGTGTGCCCTAGTTCCTTCTAAGCCTTGACAACTAGCATAGATCCTTTCCTTGGTAAGTTTAGCACTTGAAAACACCAAAAATCCCCCTAGAACATGAGTTCACGGTTTGGGGACCTCCCAAAACCGTAAACACCTTCCAAAGGGTGTTTTGATGCCCTTAACACCTTATATGGCTTGTATATGTGAATAGAACCTTGCATGCTTAACCTAGAACCATCAAAACACAAAGGAATGGGGAAAACATGAGTTTACGGCCGTAAACTCATGTGTTTATGACCATAAACACCCCAAGGAGTGGTCCAAGGACCGTAAACTCCACAAAGGGTCCATTTTAAACCCCAATCACTTTCATAGCCCTTGATTTGAGTCTAGCATAATTCCTTGAGTAGTTTAAGACCTTTGAGCACCCAATGACACCATTTACATGAGTTTACGGCCGTAAACTCATGGGGGAAATGGTCTTGAAACCGTAAACACCCCTAAGGGCCACCATTTGAGGAGTAAACTCCAATGTGAGGTCATACTCTCTTTATATGCAACCCTTGGTACTCCTAGCACTTGTGGTAAAGTCTTTTCGTGCATTAGTATGCCTTTACTTGCATAATTAGTTATTAAATGATTAATTGGATAGTTAAATGTATCATTACATGTTCAACAGGATTCGCGCGTGTGGTTAAGTCCTCACTTGACACTTAGCATCCTATATCATCCGTTCATCCGAATCACCCATGTCAGGTGAGTTCATACCCCTGAATCAACCTTTTAAATGTTTTTAAAATGCTTTTATGGGGGGGGGGGATACAATTTAAACTGTAGAGTTATTATATCAATCACATGTGATTAATAACTGTATAGCAAAATAGATTTTTGCTTGTTAAACTGCTTTATCCAGCTAAAGGTTTTCAAATCTTGTTTTCAACTCTCATTTAAAGTATGAATATCTCTTTTTAGATTATTAAAGATTTTCCAAGCTTGTTTTATAGACTGACATCAAGTCATAAATTCTTATTTATAAAGTTTTTCCAAAGGTTTTACCAAAGTTTCTGTTATGCTTTTATTTTGTTAAATGCATGCCTGTATATGTATAGTTATATAAGTAACGTTTAAAGGACTTAGGAAGGCTAACTCGCTTTGATTCCTTTTCCTTGTTTGGATGTGGCTTCAGGGTATCGGTTATCCGTCTGAAGGTCGTTTAATTATTAGTTATATATATATATATATATATATATATATATATATATATCATGTATACATATATAGTCATAAAAGTTCTCTCAGCCAGTTCATTTCCTTTGGGTAGCAAAGGCATCCTTCCATTATTCATATACCTGAAACATTAGTAACTATTATAGGAATAGTTAGGAGATTCTATTTACTCTCTCTCTAGCACGAAGTATTACACAGGAGTCAGTTCATTCGTGAGTCTATACCATTATTTTAATACCTTAAATAGAATGTGACGTACAATTTCCTGATACGATGCTTCCTAGCGCCGTTGTCGTGTAACCAGAGTCTCCTGGAGGGAGAGCGGACATCATATGTATAGATCTATACGGGACAGATACTCCCGCATCCTGACTGCTAGCTACAGTCCGAGCCGGTAAGGCCTATGGGTGACATAATGTCACAATGCACCATGTGACCTAGAGGGTCATCAGGTATTCGATCGTCAATCAACATGGTTACATACGAGTTCACATTCACCCCTTTTATTTTAGACCTTGCCAGGCGTATTTTCCATTTAATACCCTCCTGGTGTCTATGTTTACTTATTTTTAGACTGAGCCATGCGTATTGTCCGTTCGATACCCTCCTGGAGTCTATGTTTTATTCACCTTTAGATTGAGCCAAGCGTATTGTCCATTCAATACCCTCTTGGTGTCTATGTTTACTTATTTTTAGACTGATCCAGGTGTATTGTCCATTCGATACCCTCCTGGAGTCTATGTTTTATTCACCTTTAGACTGAGCCAGGCGTATTGTCCATTCGATACCCTCCTGGAGTCTATGTTTTACTCACCTTTAGACTGAGCCAGGCGTATTATCCATTTGATACTCTCCTAGAGTCTAGGTTTTATTTACTTTTAGCTAGCAGTGTTTCTGCTGAGGTAAAATATTATTTTCCCCTATTATTTTTACTTGTGGCTTTTCTCACAATTCCTTTAAAGTAAAATCTATATTTTGATAATGGTAGTGCCTTTTGGGGAAAATTACTCCTTTAACATAAAACAGTCGAGTCTTGGTAGAAGACTGATTTTAATAGAGATACTCCTTGGTTTAAACATAAAACAATTGGGTCTTGGTAGAAGACTACTTTTAGTTAGAAAATATAGGATTTTCTGGAAAGAACTCTAACACTCTGTAGATTCTAAGCCACCATCTTTCATGAGTTTATTTTGAATAAACATGTATTTACACCAATGTCATTAATACTTATGAACTCACCAGCATTTAAAAAAAATGTGATACTCGCTTTCAAAATTACTTGTATTCTTAGGTTGTCGGTAGACAGGTACACTCCGGGAGCTTTTGTGAAGACAGCCTTATACCAAGCTGCATTAAATGTTATTCTCTGTATTTTACTCTTGATGTTGTTGCTAAATGTAACCTATGTAAAATTATTACTATTAATGCAATGGTTGTTGTACTTTGATTACTATACTACATATGTTGTGATACTTGACATGACATCATCCACCCCAGAACGTTTCCGCCGTTCTCGGTTTTGGGGTGTGACACTAATGAACCGTGTATTGTTATAATACAAAGCATATATGCCTCTCAGTCTCTCCCAAATCTCTCTATGTATCTCAGATCTCTCCCAAATCTCTCTATGTACCTAAAATATCTCTCTAATATTCCTATGAAGTTTTATTAGTCGAAACCAACTCAAAATGAAAGGAGAAAACTTGAAGGGGCAAGCCTAGTTCGAAACCCTTAGGAAGCTTCGGACCCTCCCACCCGGACAATCTCGCTCCGGAATAGTCCTACTTCGGAACGTCTTGTATTGCTCCAGAATGCCTTCCATGCTCCGGACCGAACCCGCTTTGGAAGGTTTCGCCACTTCGGACCGGACGCCTTTTAGCCTCGGAACCCTCGCAATCTCGGAAGGAAGTGGTTCCGGATGAGAGCCGGCTTCGAAACGTAGGGATTGACTCCGAAATTTGTGAATAGACCCCGAAACCTCTTGAACCCATTCCAGAACATGAGATGAACTTTGGAACTCGCCAAGTGACTCCGGAACTCACTTTTTGGCTCCGGATTTTAGACCATTTTGGACCTTTTCTTCATTTTAAGAAATTTTGATGTCGGGAATCCCACCAAACTCGTATTTTTCATAACTTAGACCCCTTAAACCCTTATTTTATGCCAAATTTGAATATTTAAAACATATTTTCATGAAATAATAATTAATATTTATAAAAGTATTACATTAAATCATAAGGTGATAAGGGGGTTTGACTTTATGATTTGATGTAATCCTCTATTCCCCATGCAATCACGGATCCTCACAAATTATCCAGCTAGCAAACATGAATTAGATAGCAGTTCTCCAAGCACACTTCAAATCAACTTCACTTCCTTTATTTAAAAGAAGAACTCCTTTTTACTAATCCTCACTCTTACCTCATTTCACTCCCTGGAGATTTCATACTTCCTCAAAAATCCCTTCCTCACCCCATTTAACAACTAAACCAAACTCCTCTCAAGAACAAGTGGATTCTTCAAAAAATCTTTATCATCAAGGCGGTTCTTGGAAATTGGGTGAGCTATTTCGAAATCTCCTAGTCTTCCTACATACTCTTTTGTTAAAATAATCTCATTTACACACAAGGTCCTATTTTAACCTCCTTAGGATAATCTAGGCTTCAAGGAGTTCAACAAGGGCATTCTAGTGCTTAGGATCAAGATCTCTTCGCTACACTTCAAAACCCCACAAAACTAACTCAAGGTGAGCTTCATACCCCTACTTTTTTCGAGATTTTTATTGTTTTTGGGGGAGAATGCATGTCAAAACCTTGTTTTAAACCTTGATTAAATTGCTTATTATGCTTGTATACTAAGTTATATGTACTAAAATTTTGAAGGCTCATAGAACTCAAAAACTTGAGCAAGTCTCAAGAGTTTGAAATTTATTTCACAACTTATGTATAAGAAATAAGAACTAGAAGGTTACAAAAATACAAGTTACAAATCTTTATGACAAAAATCCTAAGTATTTGCGTCAAAAAACGCTTAAACAAGTATTTTGGAGAAAATGGACCACTTTCAACAAATCACATAGCTTTGCGCCACTTTTTGACAAATATGAATCTTATTTGATAAATTATAAATTGAAGGACCATTTTGTCGACATCAAGAATATTGAGTCATTTTGACAAGCCTGATTTACAAAGGAATATTTTCTATAAACGAAAACGAAATATCTAGTCAACAAGTACACCATTGTTATTTATGTAATAAATAATGGATTACAACGATTTGCTAAAAAATCTGTTAGTATTCTAGTCAGACGAATCTTCACAAGTACATATATATATATATATATATATATATATATATATATATATATATATAATAGTGTACGCTTAAAGTCCTGTAAGAGTTATAACCAGAGTCTCCTGAAGGGGGAGCGAAAATTTGTGTATAGATCTATACGGGGTTAACACCCCGCACCTTCGCTGTTCGCTACAACTAGATCGGCCAGTCTAGGGTAACAAATGTCTTAAAAAAAACCGACGCTTGAAGAACGTCAGAACAGGCACTCTGTCATATTAGTATGGTTATAACAAATCACTAAGAATATAACAATATGTTTTCAGAAAATTACTCAAGTTACACCTTTCGATTTTAGACAACTATTGTTTTGAGTACTATAAACGAAGCTTTTATCACACAAGTCTTAGGGTTATAAGATCACCATTTTATACATAAGAAAATATAGGATTTTCTGGGGAAAACAATTTTATACGACTTCGAAAAATGATAAACTAAAACATACATGCAACTATACCTGATTAGACACAAAATCTACAACCATTTGGTAAGAAAATATGGGATTTTCTGGTTTTTCCAACTACCACAAATTTTCATACAAAATGCTTATGAACTCACCAACATATTTTATGTTGACGCTTTTCAAACGACTTGTATTCTCAGGAAATCAATAAGCAGGTCAGTGACATGGGGATTCAAGATCATTTTGTCGTAATTTGGAATTTATTCAATGTTGTCTCTTTTGTGTATTCGAAGAACATGAAAAATATGTAAAAACAATGTAAGTTTGTGATATTGATGTATGATGTTTGGATTTTCTATGTTTCATTTATATTCAATTGTTATGATACTGCACAATGAAGTCACCCGCCTCTGGACGCTCTGGTCCGGGGGTGTGACATAGGATGTTAGCTGTCTTTGTGACTCTTGCATGTGTTTGTATGTATGTTGGGTGGGGCTCATTATGTGTGTTGGGCGGGGCTCACAACGTATTATAGACGGGCTGGTTAGCTGGGCGGGGACCGATGAATGATGGGCGAGTCTCGATGTATGTATGGTATGCAGTATTTTGGGGAACTCACTAAGCTTTGAGCTTATGATTTATGTTTATGTTTCATGTACTTCCGGTTCCAAAGGGAAGAGCTCGACATGATTATATCGCATCCACCGGTGTTCCGTATTTTATGACTTGTTTTGTACTCTGATAACTATTTAATACAATTCTATAGTTTGATGGGCTTTTGGAATGAATGAATGGTTTTTTTGGTTGAATTAAAAAAAAGTTTTTACTTAGAAATTTTGGGACGTTACAAGTTGGTATTAGAGCCTTAGTTTGAGGGATTTGGGCACCCTCTCGAGTGTGTCTGGACTCAAACTGAGGAAATGATAGATTTAAAAAAAAATGATTTTCAAAAAGGGATTTTATAAAGAAAAAGGGGTGCGATGCATGCAATCAACCGAGCTCAAGTAAGTATTCCCAAAATACCCATGAATGTTTATGTACTTTAGTATGTGTATATGTATAACATGATAGATTAGGGCTAAAGATCTACTCAGAATTGTATGGTAGAATGCTAGGAGAGATGCCTTTGTATGCCTAGATGCCTTGGTGGGTTGATTTGTTCTTCACACTTTGGTCTTGGAAATGATGCATTGGTGGAATGATTTTTGTTCTTTCCACCTTGGTCTTGGAAATGTAAATGGAAAGGAAGCTGATGAAATGATAAGATAAGAAATGACATTTACGATATAAATTGTTATGTTATGTATGAAAATGATTGAAAATGCTTTATGGTATGAAAATGATTGAAATGCTTTATGATATGAAAAAGATAGAAAATACTTTATGGGATGTATAAAATGATTTTTCATGTAAAATGTGATAAATGTTTTTGTGTCACAAACTCACGTAGCTCACAAGACATTATTATCTTACATATCACTTTTTAATGTCATGTATCGCAGGTTGTATTCAAGAAGAAAGATGTTAGATGGAAGTAGAAGTTATGAGATAGAGAACGAGGTAAAAAATGTTTATTTTTTAAAAGAAACCGTAGATTAAATGTCTATAGTCTGCAAAAAATATTTATCTTTTAAAGTTCATATACTGCATAAAAAACTGATTTTTGTAATGTATAGAATGGTGTTATACATTAATGAAAAACTCATAAAAAAATCCTTGTCGGTACGTTATTATTGTATGCTATCTAAGAAAAAAATTATGATTTATTATATGTTATATGAGGACAACTTTATATTCTAGATAATAATTTTTTTACACACAGAAAGTATTTTGATCATAAATTTATATTCTAGATTATAACATTCTTACACTGCTAACAAAGGAAAGAAAGCATATATAACAAGATAAATTATTATTAAAATATTTGTTTTGGATAATGATTTACTACTCAACGTATATGAGATGATCGGTTTCTCAACGGAAGAAAGAGAATTAGGGGAATAACCGCAAAAGGGGAAAAATAGAAAATCTTTTGTGTCAATAACGGTGAGAAAATGAGTAAAAACCACCACCAACTCATTATTTTTTTAATTGGAAGATCTTGTAGATTTGAGAAGAGGCTAGTTCATGTCTTATAGGAAAAGCTGATACATATATATATTTTTAGGTCTATATTCTTCTAAAAACATATAATATGCAAACAAAATGAGTGCCTCTCCATAGACAAAAGACGTCTTTACAACTTTTGAAAAAAAAAAAAAACAAACAAACATCTTAATGCCATAAAATTCTGTCAAAAATGATGTTATATTGATTTGTAATTATAGGGGAAAATGGGAAGATGTTATACTTCTTTTGTATATCCGATGAAGAGGTGAAGTGATGGAGGGAAGGGTAAGATTGGTGGTTGAATCAATTAACGAAATGAAAAAGAAAGATAAAGGGTGAGTTTGTATGTGATCCTTTCTTACTATAAAGTATACACATATAAAACATATAAATTTAAGGGCAAATGATCATTTTGCATGTATTTAATTGTCCTCTATTAATGTTTTTAGTTTTATAGATCCAATCCGTAATAAAACCTTAAATGAGGAGCTTTTTATAAATCAAAAATATTTGGATCAAATCCAAAGAAAAGTTAAAGGACCATTTTTGCAGTTTTCAAAAGGAAATATCATCAATTTTAGAAAGTTTGAGTCCTCACATTGTAAATATCGCATTTTTTTTCAATAAAACAAAAAGTCCCAGAATCAATGAAACAATCGAACCATTGCCAGAAATAGTCGCAGCGTGAAAGAAAGTGCTCAAATCCATCGTCTCACCAATACTTTCTCTCTCTAGAAAAATTTCTCTCTCTCTCTCTCTCTAAAAGGCAAAAGCCCCTTGGCGTAAATCTTCCACTTCTATGGCGAACAGCAACCTCCCTCGAAGAATTATCAAGGTATCATCAACACAAACAATTCTTAATCATCCGCTCCTGATCCCTTCCCCAGTTACTCATTTTCACATCTTTCATCCTTTATTCGTATACCTTTTCTCGTTTAAGATCCATTTTCCGGCGATCACCGCGTCGTGTATTCGAAAACCCTAACTTGAGTTTTGACTTTCTGGTTTTGATACAGGAAACCCAGCGCTTACTTAGCGAACCAGGTGATTATGAACTCTATCCCCTTTTCTCACGTATTGTTGATTTGTTATATTGTCAATTGCAAATTCGAAACTTCATGTGTTGTTGATTTGTTGTATGTATGTCTTTGATTTTGTGGTGTAGCACCGGGAATAAGCGCATCGCCATCAGAAGATAATATGCGGTATTTCAATGTCATGATTCTTGGCCCATCACAGTCTCCTTATGAAGGTCAATTAACTTATAAATGCCTTTTTCTCTTTCTTCCTTCATTCTTGTGTCAATGAACTCCATTAATGTTTTTTTTTGGATTTAATGAGCTTAAATGGTTAAGCACTTAATGTATTCAGAAACCTGTTATTCTTATAATTATAGGAGGAGTCTTCAAGCTGGAGTTATTTCTGCCTGAGGAATACCCAATGGCTGCGCCTAAGGTACACAAACATCTTCTTATACATGTTCATAAAGATATATATTTATAATCACATATTTTTTTATGAATTTTTTTTTTTTTATAAATGTTTATAATAGGTTCGATTCCTTACAAAAATCTATCATCCAAATATTGATAAACTTGGAAGAATATGTCTTGATATTCTAAAAGATAAATGGAGTCCTGCTCTTCAGATTCGCACAGTGCTCTTGAGGTAGAAGTTAGAATTGTTTATACTTTATAACTTATAATTCTATTAATTTTTGTATTATTATTATTATAAGTTAAAGAAATGAATGAGGATTTGTAATTTTGTAAGTATGTGATGTGATGTGGTAGTATTCAAGCACTTTTAAGTGCTCCAAATCCAGATGATCCGCTTTCAGAGAACATAGCAAAACACTGGAAATCAAATGAAGCAGAAGCTGTGGAAACAGGTAAGTTAATAGTATTAAATATTAATAGAATCCTATTTTTCTTTTTTATTAACAATATTTTTTCTTATATTTTGAAAATGTTACTTTTTTATATCATGAAGATTGCTATAAAAGTAAGTTGCTATTGTTGGTGTTGATATTTTTTTTATATGGTGTGTGTAGCAAAGGAGTGGACGCGTTTGTATGCGAGTGGGGCCTAGCGGATGTATTTTGTTCGGGACTCTGAAAAAAAAAATAAAAAAAAAATATTTTTATTACAACATATTAATATTCTCCATGTAGTGATTACTCTCTCTTCACTATTGAAACCCTGTTTCTTTATGGTTCAAATGAATATATGATGTATCTTTTATATCAAGAATTTAATGAAGAGATGTTTCCTTGGATTGGTTATTATTTTCTAGAAATGATTTTGTTTTGTTTGTTTTATTTTTATTGAAAGAAAAGGTGTTTGCTTATTGAGGTTTTAACAAAGAGGTGAGTTTCAAGATGATAGTGGAGTTGTTTTTTTATTGGGGTTCCTAACAAAAAGAATCAATAAATAAATTTGAGTCATTGCAAATGTAAGAATATTTACTTGCAATATCACATGATTAGTGTGAAACAATATCTGAATATCATAATCACTAAAAAACTAGAACGGATGAAAGCCGCATTAAAAAAAAATCAAAATCCTAATAAAAAATGCTAGACTTTAGTTGTTTGCTTCAATTGGTTTTGCACAATGTTCACTATGATGCTACCTAATTATCTTGTTCAACAATTGCCGCATTTTAATAAAATTCTCCTACTAAATGAGGTAGTTCTTCATTATGTGACCACTCAAATACCTATAATCTTCATCCTTATTTACAAAATATGTGCAAGCAAAGAAAAAACCTACACAGGTTTTTATCAATTCAAAAAAATGAAACACTAGCTTTAATACTAAAATGGCTTCTAAAAAATGGTTGATTTTTTTTAATGGATGTAAAAGTTTGAAAGCTTAAATAACCTAATTGAAAATATATTGCCATTATTCTTTTAAATAAGGGGTCTACATTGGTTGTCACTTAAGGAAAATAGAAACCAAGAGTCCAAGACCTTCAATCCAAATGATCATTTTAACTAAATTGTTCCTTGAATCCCATAAGTTGAAATCATCAAAAACATTTGGAAGTTCAAATTTCAAACATATGTTATCATTTTAGAAAGAGAAAATTGAATAAAAGACACTAAAATTATATAAAATTTCAGTTTTAACATTGTGTTTTTTTTTTCTCAGTTAAATCACCAAACTTACAATTTTATTGCAAATTTAATCAATTATCATATTTGTTTTTAGGTGTTTCATGCTTCTCACTTGCTAACTAGACAAAAAGATGATATGACATTCACATATGATCATAGTTGACAAACATTTAGGTTAAATTGAACCCTTACGTAAATCTGTACTCAATTCCCATTATTATTATTTTTTTCTCTTAGAGCATCATGATTTTATGCAATGGCTTCCTAAGGTCATTCAAGTAGTTCATCATTTCAAAGTGATGTAAGCAAGACATTGAATGTTTCTTTTATGAGATGTTACTGGGGACAACCTTCTTTGCCTTGCTTACATCATTCTAAGATGATAAACCATTTAAAGGACATTAAGAAGCTATTGCACAAAATCATGATGCTTTGAGAGAATAAAAGAAGAATAAATAAGGGAAAATGAGTGCATATCTACGTAGCATTTTGTCTAGTCAGCAAATGAGAAACATGAAACACCTGAAACAACCAGTCGATTGGATAAATACAGTGTCAAAATAAAAAATTTATATAAACTTAGTAATGTCTTTTATACGATTTATCTTTTAGAAAACAACTCAAAGATCATTTTTGTCATTATCTTTTTTATTTACGTCCCACTTATTAACTAACAATACCTTATAATTAAAAGATAAAACAATTACTTTTATGCAAACAATAAATAAAAAAGACTTATTAATCATATATTTAAAAATTATTTTATATTCGTATTAGTTACATCATTCTAATCGTAAAAAGGACAATTTGTTTGGAAAAATATGTTAATATATCAATTGTTGGTGGGGATTTTGCTTAATTCGATGGTACCTGATGTATAATTTTATGATTGAGCTTATTTAGTTAAAGTTATTTAACTTATATTTTATTATATTACTTTGAATTTTTGTATTCATTAACTGTCATAAACTAATGTTAATTTTTTTTCCGTGGCACTCTTTTTTATTTGTTTGTAATAATAAATTAATGCTACACTATAAGTCATAGATTTTATCAAAATCATTAATTGTTTATAAAAGGTTAATATTATTTTAAAATACATATCAGATGAAACATCTATACGTAATTGTTTTTTCTTTAAAACATTCGATTGTAGATGACAGATTTGAAAATGATATGGCAAGGCCTTATGAGTTATGATGGTTAATCATTGCCTTGGGGTGGGGGGGGGGGGGGGGGGGGGGGGATTTTAGACAAATTTTATCTTTCGTTCATAAATTCAAACGCTAGTACAATAAATGTTGGATTAAACGCTTCGTACCTAGGGGCATGTCAATCTCTATTCTCTACGAGCATAGTTGAATTGTTTGAGATATTGGAATTTGATGAATGACTACTACAAAAAATTGGTGGAGGGTCGGTTCTTTTAGGATAATGAAAACAAATTGGTTAAAGTTCTTAATGACATTCTACAACAATCAACCTATGATAAGATTATATTAATTGCTAATAGTTTGTATTCAAACTTGGAAAACAAGTATGAAGACCCTTATTAATTAAAGAAAAAAATAACACTTATTCTATAGAACCATGCACATGAGCTTAATGATGCAATCATGAATCATATACCAAGGGACTTAAGTAGATATCTAAGTTCATATTTGGTTTGCAGATCTCAAACTGTAGAAAAGAAAGATGATATATATGGTGTATACACCTACATTGCTGAACTCATTACATTTCAACGATGTTCTTAGTCACATACTTGAACTTAAAATAGATGCACCAATTTTGCTAATGTGAAACCTTAATAAAGTTGTCGGATTATTCAACGGAACAAATGGCACATACTAATCTTTGAAAATGGTCGGTAGAAGCCTATGTGATGTCAGAAACATGTGATAGGAAAATAAACCATATTCTTCAAATCATAATATCATCGAATGAATCAAAATTATCATTAAACTCAGAACTACCTTTTACCATTTGCTTTGCGATGATAATAAACTATAGTCAAAGACAGTGACGGAGCTTGAAGTGTTGATTTGGGGGGTCGGAAATAAAATATGTATAAAAATTGAAGAATAGAGAGGGGGGGGGGAGTCAAAATTTATAATTTTAGGCTTAATATGTAAACAATTTAATAGTTAAGGGTTAGTTATGAAAAAAAAACAGGGGGCCACAACCCCTCCTAGCCCTACATAAGTTTCGTCCCTTGTCAATGACATTTATAAACAAATAATTATACGTTGTAGCTTCTTGAGGAACAAGAAGAAATGCATGGCCATTCTAAATGCAAATAAAGATAGGATAGATGAGACTAGCAAAAAAATATTTATCATATCATTATATATAAAATTATCTATCAAGTTCATGATTTTGATATGTTTAACGTATGTGGTGTTAGATAATAAGGATTTAGGAATAACAATAATACTTCGATATTACTAGGATCGTGATTATATCACTTTTCGAAAATTTGTAATTCGTCCCTTATAACATGAGATCACACGAATTCAAAAATGAGATAACACCAAAAAATCTGATTTGGATCACATGCCTAATCCAAACTATAAAACACAAAATACATTGTTGTTAAGTGGTCTTGAGAGATAGAGAATAGCAAAAGAACAATTCCGTTTGTATAAATGATCAACCATTTTCCTATAACAATTACCATACCATGTATTTATACAAGAGAGAAACGTGGTTAAATGAACAACCCCCGCCAGGGGCTCTACCTCTGCCTCTTGGACCTCACAAGGGGCGTTGCCCCTAGACCCGTCAGCGACGCTGCCCCTTGGAACCCCGTATCTAGGGGCACTGCCCCTAGACCCCGTATATACATGAGTTCACATTTTACATTCTGAGTGTGCATTCCCACATCCAGTCTTTGATGGTAAAGTGAATCTGACCTGTCTCGACAACAATAATAATTACATTAAAATATACTGATAATACTAAAATTACCAACATGTGGATCTGATACATCATTAAATTGAAACTACCAAACGGATTAGCAACTACAGCTGTTGAAAAGCTTGACTTTGCTATTGAAATTAGCAATAACGAATCAATTTAATAAGATTAAAAATAATCCATTCCTAGGGAATGTAGGAATGTAACACTACAAGCAACTTAGGAAAATAATGTAAACAATTTTTTACTAACGATCAAAACCTTTCTTTTGGAAACTCTATAGAATCTAATCATTTATCGATTTGTTAGAAGGTTTGCTAATTGGAAAGTTGAAATAATTTTTGTAGGAGGTAGAATCACACTTTTAAAATCGGTCATAACCATAAAATGCTTTGAGATATGCTTTATGTCGATTTTCAAAATTCTCAAATGCTTGGATACTTTTAAATGTCATTTCTTTTGGGGTGGCGTGGCGTGTTGTACGAAATGGAAGAAAGTTTTGGCCCCCAAAGAAAAGGTTGGATTAGGTATTGGAAGTTTTTACGTGTTTAATCATGCTCTTCTTTGCAAATGATTTTGACGTTTTTTAAATTATCAAAACTCTATTGGTTTTGTCGGTGAAGGTATACACGGTTCGGATTGAGGTTTTAGTTATCCTACGACTAAAGTAAAAAAAATGTGGAGTTTTGAGTAATATTATTGCCACCTTTAATTAATTACACAGAAAAGGTGTTTAAATGAGTCCAATTTTCAAAAATATGGGCAATGATACCACTACTAGTTTTCGGGAAAATACTTGATTTTTATTAGATGGGTAGGAGCGGGCAACACGAAGACGCGTTATTCCGACGTGGCACCAGGATAACGTCGTCATAACATGTGGAACACCACCCAGGGTCCCCGTTTTTAGGCGTTATGTTAGTGTACTTTATCATGACAACAGGAAGAAACAAATGCAATTCCGCCTCTCGGTTTTGCACAATACAAATTGTATGCGAACATCCTCAACACTTAAGGTACACTGCAACTTTCAATTTTTTCAATCCCGCCTCACCCCACCACAATTCCCTACATCCCTTCCATAAAACATTTTTAACACATTTGCCACAATGCAACCAAATACCACACAACCACCATCCACGCAAGAAACGATACCTGAGACGCAAGCGGGGGGAGCCGAAAAAACGGCTAACAAAGGGAGAGCAAGAAGGAAAAGGAAAGTGGTCGCGGTGGAGCAATCGGAAGACGAACCTCCAACATGGTGGACCACGGAGGAAGAATATGTGTTGGCGGTGTCATGGTGCGGGACATCAAAAAACCCAACTCAAGGAAACGATATGAGAAAAGCCGTTTTTAGTTGAATTTATATTAGAGGATTAAAACTTAAAGTTAATCGGATTGGTGATTACGAAATCTGACATTAGCTATTTCTATTTTGTAATGCTTTGTTCCTTTTTAACTAAATGTTAGTTTAATATAACTTGGCTATCGAAAGACTGAGAGTTTTGAAATACAAATTCAGCTTACCTAAAACACTATGCTACTTTTGTAAACTAGGGCCAAAGAAAGCGGATATTAGGTCAAGTCATATTAATGTCAATATTCGACTTTTGCACAAACTTATGCATTGTGCAACCTTTAAATCGTGTCCTTAAACTCAGGACCACATACATATAAGAAATCTTTAGGTTCGCCAACTACCTATGATTAGCTGTGGGCCAAAACCAAAACAACAACAAAATGACACAGACACAAGCTCGAAAGTAGATAAACTGGAAAATATGGCTCAAGAAGACAAAAACGTCCAAAACGGCATCAAATCATGTTGTACTAAAAAATACCTATAGAATATGTATGTATAACAACCTGTCAGAACTAAGGAATACGTTATTGATGAAAACTGACCACTTATCTAGATTGCTAGCAAATTAATAAGAAAGTCCAATATTAGGTTAAATTGACTAAAAACCAACTATTATAAAATAACCATGAATCCAGCATACAATGCCTAGTGAAAGTGACAAGAAAGAGAATAAGTTGATATCAACACCCAACAATATTTTTGATACAATACAAGGGAGGGAAGATTTCTAATATAACATCAATGTTGACATTGAGGATATGAATTACAAAAAATACAGGTTTTACAACGTAAATTTTATAAGATAAAATATTTAGATGACGTTTTCAAATTATACATAAAAATGATTATTTTAACATACCATTCAATAATTATTTTTCATACTTTTGTGTTGGTTGCTGATAGTTTCAAAGTCCTTTAGAATATCCGATTATTTAATATTCACCAACATTAAGATATTATTTAATAAAAAGAAAATAAATAAAAACTTAATTTCGAAATTAAAGTTATCTACTTGATAAGTAATAGGGGAAAATATAAATAAATCTATTATAGTCTATTCTATTCTATTTTAATAAATAAATAAATAAATTTTTGACATATGCCATACTCTTATTAATTTTGTTACATGTTATTTTGTGGTTATTTTTTTTTTCTTCACATTTCGTTTTATTGTTTTTTTTTTTCATTTTATTAAATTTCATATAATATTTAAATGTAATAATTGTAATAAATTTAATAATAAATGGATATTAATTTTCATTAATACAACTTTCGTTTTAATTTCAAAATTCCTAAATTGAAATTCAATTATTTCTTTTGCTTATTTGTTTAATTTTTTTAAATGACCATTATTAATTTCAATAATTAACTATTTTTTCCTTATAAATTAAATTAAGATTTTGATATTTATTATTATTTTTTAAAATAAAATCATGTAATAAATGAGTTTTAGAACTAATCTTGTAAGAAAAACTTAGACAACTTTGTGATTTTAAGACTAAGGTTAATCTAAATTTTTTTTTAATATTTTGTGTATTTTTCCGGATTAAACCTCAAGTTTATTTTTTGTCGAAAAAGACTTTGTATTTTTTCATTTTTTTTTCTAAAAACCCATCAACTTTGTAATTTTTTTTTGAAAAAAAAACCCTCAACATTCTAAATGCTTCTAAACAAACCCTCAACTTCTCTAGTTTTTTCTAAAAAAACCCTTATATTTTACAAATTTTTTTTGACAAAAAATGACTAAAATGGTCGGATGGATAAAAATAAAAAAATACAAGGTTATAAGGTTTAATCCGAAAGAAAAAAAAAAGAAAAACTACTTTTTTGGATTAACGCTTGCACTAAATCGAATATCCAGAGATGAGATAAAGAGATCAAAATCTGAAAATTCTTTTATTAAAATTCAATAAAAAAATCCTAAAAGATAGTATAATTACACCAAATGTACTTTTCATAGCATTCTTTTGTGAAATAAATACACCACCTTTGTGGGTAACGTTTTGGCCTTTATCCCTTTTTAAGGGCTATTACGTACCAAAGACGAGCCAACAGTCAATAGCTGATAGTTTACTAAATATGCTATCTTAACCCCTTAAAGTTTTGTTAACAGTTATGTACAGACCCTTTTGGTTTGTACTACAGTAGGTCTAGCCCCTATAAAATCATTTATGTATTGACAAATGACTATTGAGTCCCCTTTAAAACATGTGGTACTATTCATTGGACGTCTTTTGTCCAATCCATTCCAACCAATAATGAATTAAAAGCATATATATATATATATATATTAGATTTTTTTCGTTCATATTTGCTCATTCAACTTATTAACTGTAACTATTCAATCATTATAACAGGCTACTCCAGATAAATCGGAAAAAAACGACTTAATAGAGTAATATATTTATCATTTTTTACACATTAAGTCCTTAATACATTTTTTTTTCGCATTTAGTTTTTAATATTTTTTTGTTGTAAAATAAGCAATTTTTATTTGTGTACACATTCAGTACTTGTGAACAGTTTATTTAGGTTTTTCTCATGACATTCAACATAAGACAATTATTAATGAGGTGTTTGAGGCTGTCAGTGCTTATGGTCAATGCGGCTACGATTGCTGGTGCTTAGGTTTTGTGTTATGAACGTCGCAAATTCTTCATACAATCTCATATTTTAACGGTCTTTATATCCAAACGTTCGTATTTGAGTCTACTACAAAAATCCATTGTTTGCTAGGGACCTAGATTTGCATTCTTGTACTCTAACAATATAGAACAATCTTGAATAATTTGACTACATTAGGATGAAAATAAAATCTCACGCTAGTGGAATATTTGTCTAGTTTGTTAGAGTTGATAGGTTATTAGGTCGTACAAGGCACTAAGCATGTCCCTCGATAAGGCTAAGAGGTATGGTCATGTTCAACCCATTTAAAAAGTGATGTCACATCAGCATCATGTCAACTCCACTACAAACTTATTACCAAACCACTAGCATTTGGAATTGGTTACCACTCCATAACATTTTTTTTTTGACATTATTAGATTAAATTAAAAACACATTACATTAATTTAAAACACACAAATTTAAATCCTAAAATACTTAAAAAACATTTAAAAAAAATCCTTAATTACTTATTTATCCTAAATTACTTAAAAAAACATAAAACATACAACTAAAACATAAATATTAGAACGTAATTTCCATATTTATCGCGGACTTGTTGTTGGATTTTTAGAAATGTCGCTAGATTTTTTGGGTCGAGATCCAGTTGGGCTTTGTGTTTATGATTTGAAGATCGATAGATTTTTCGGCGACGAACTTCCTTCATTGATTGATATTTTTTCTTAGAAAACTAGGAGTTTCATCTATGGATTCCACAAGCCCGTCGTCGCTAGTTGTGGTTGCTTTTCTGCTTGCAGACGTAACCTGTTTTGCTTTGTTCCTTCCTGGTGGTCAACAAAGTTGGACTTCCGGTGGACCCTCTACCTCGGCAACAACAAATTCATCATTGAGGTCTAGGGCAAAACCCGCGTCCGAATCGGAAGTTCTTGGTATTTTGTTGGAGCCGGTGGTCGAGTCCGAATGCGACATCTTCGGATTAAGGACCCACTTTGGACCCTTACGACAAACTTTCCATGCTTTTTGGTGACTGAATGGTTTACCATTGTTGGTAACTTTGAATTGGTAGCACGCGGTTGATAAAATGTTGAAGTCGTTGCAACCAATTTTTTGCATATTTTTTAGATTCTCAAATATGTCATTAAACTTTGTGCAAGTCGCTTGTAGATCACACAATTTTCCATTGACTGCGTCATACGGTCGATTCGTTTGCCTTCCTAGTAGCGCACGAAAGTGATCCAGAACGCGGTTCCAAAAACTTTCTCCGGATTGGGCATTGCCTCTCCTCGAGTCACACGATATGAAAATCCAAGCTTTCGCTAAAGCTTCCTCCTCTTCTTCATTCCAAGCCACTGCTTTTTTTCCTTTTCCTTTTCCTTTTGGTTGCCTTCTTCGAGATGGTTGTGGTGTTTCTTGGAACGGTTCGTCGTCGTTGTCGAGGTTTATAGTTTGAGATTGAGATAATGAGACTTGAGATGATTGTGTTTGGAATTTTTGTGGTTGAAATTGTTAAGAAGGTTGCTATTGACCTTGAAATTGGGGTTGAATGAATTGTTGTTGTGGTATTTGTTGTTGTAGAATTGTGGGTTGTATGCAAGGTTAGTGAATAAAAGTTTTTGTTGGATTAGAGAGTTTAACAATTGCATGTAAGTTTGATAATTATTTGGAGTGTTTGTGGTGGTTGGGGTGTTTGGAGTGGGTGGGGTATTTTGGTTTAGGTCCATTTTTGAAGAAGAGATAAAGAAAATAGAAGAAAGTTTGTGTTTTAGAAGTGTAAAATATAAGTAAAATGTGTAGTATATATAGGTAAAAGATGTAAAGAGATGTTCTTTAAATTTAAAAGTTTGATATTTTTTTTAAATCGATTGAACGGTCAAATATACGACCGTTACCTTCTTTCCCCTCATTTGATCAGTTGTCTTCGTCTGTGGAGGGTACTACGCCACAAGCCACCTATGTATACCTGGGGTGGTGTTCACGCGTAGGTTGGCATGCCAACTCAGCTCCTACATATGCTTTTCCCTTCCATACTGGAAGGCCTAATATTCAAGCTTCATATTCAGGAGGTTGATGACGTATCTCAGAAGGCGAGTCGCCTATGAGATTATAATATTTATATTTGCATGTTTTTAGAGAGTTTTAGTTGGTAAAAATTCATAGGTACTAAGCATGTACCTCAATAATATTCAACCATTGACTTTAGATAGATTTTGTAGATATTACCGCTAATTTCACAGGTAATTTGTACAAATTCATTAGGATCTCAAAATGAGATTCAATAAACATTATATTATACTATTCAAATATTTAATGGGATATTGAAATAGATGATTCTAACCAAATAAAAAGAAAACTATATCAAAGATAATAACAAAGATTATGAAGATCCTCTAAAAGAATAAATTTATTTGTTTCTCTTATACATAGCTTTTGTAATCCTTCTATTTTTTACCTCTTTGCATAAAGTCTCATGCCGTCGGTTAAGGCATGGATTATTATCCTCATATCATATGACTCATATGCTATTAGACGACCACTAGGTTTTATCTTAAAAAAAACCCTAAAATAGATCCTCATGGCCCCTACGACACCAACTTCATCATCTACCACTCCTTCTATATATCAGACGATTTTCTCACTTTCGATAGTATGGTTCATCTTGTCAGTACTCAAAAACTTGACTCAACCAACTATTTGATATGGTTCAGTCAAGTTGAACCCATCTTGATTTGTTTTGATCTCAAAAAACTATGTGATGGTACCACCAAACCACTACCCATAACCATACTATCTTCTACTAATGTTGTTGTGTCCATTGTAAATCTAGCCTACATGGAATAGGTCTGATTTGATCAGAGGGTTTGAACCCTCTAATAAGCTTCTCTTACAACTGAAGTTGTTGTTGTTGAATGTCATCTTTCTCAACAAATATGGTTTACCCTTCAAGCCACCTTCGGTCATGCATCCAAAACATGGGAGATTCAAATCAAAGACTGTAACGTCCTAAATTTCAACCCAAAATTTTTAATGAAATTTTAATTGTAACAACCTGAATTTCCAAATAAAAATTTCATTTTTAATTAATCAAACATTCCCATAAAATATGAAATATCAATGACAATTCTTTTCAAAATCCATAACATCAACATTTTATTTCAAATATTAGAGCGTCCCCATATAAAGTGTCGGAGAGTGCATGCCGCGCTATCAGACCTTGACCTTGCCCTTAGGCTCTTATGTACCTGAAACAATCAACAAACTGTAAGCTAATGCTTAGTGAGTTCCCAAGAGCATACCCCACACAATCCACATAATCACATAAACCATATAAGCTATAACAGCTACATATACCACATAAGCCATGCATACAAACATATAAGGATGTCGTGGGCTCCCCCCAGGGTCTTAGACCTACTTGTCATAGGCTTCCCCTCGTGGTCTTTACATGGAATGCCATGGGCTCCCCCACATGGTCTGATATCCGACTTCCACGGGCTCCTCCCGGGGTCTTCCATACAATGACACAAAGTCAACTAGCATACCATATATCACAGAAATAATTATCATACTACATAACACGTATATAAACATATAGGGATGTCGTGGACTCCTTCCAGGGTCCTACTCCTAGATGACGTGGGCTCACCCCAAGATCTTATACCTATGTGTTATTGGCTCCCCCACATGGTCTTTACCTGGAATGCCATGGGCTCCCCCGCATGGTCTGATATCCGACTGCCACGGACTCCCCCACGGGGTCTTCCATACTTAGCATATCACATATCACTTAACAACTTAATATATTATGCAACACATAATGGGCCGGCCTTGGTGCCTTTGACCCATTAGTATGGTGAGGAGACACCTCTCAAGAAATGTTGAACTGATAAAGTCAATTCCAACTTGCAGCTCCAACTCAACTGCCTACAATCTTGTCAAAATCCTAAAATACTAGAAATACCCTTAAGGTCAAACTTGGTCAACCATAGTCAAAGTCAAGATCAGTAGTCCATGTTGACCCCAACTCGTCAAGTGCATCTAGCAACTCGTTGAGTTCTTTCAGAGTCCAAAAAACCGACAACTCCAGTCCATTCGCCGAGTTACCTGAGTAACTCGTCGAGTTCTTCAGTGTCCAGGAGACCGAAAACTCCCATCAACTCGTCGAGTCATCTCACCCACTCGCCGAGTTCACTAAGAATCCAAAAAGGCGAGTAAACCCAACCCCACTCGTCGAGTTGGCTATGCAACTCGTTGAGTTCCTTCAACCCTTTTCATGTTTAGTCCTTTCCAGTTGAATCCAAAGCTCCTAACTACAGATCCAGTCCCCTAGGGTGTAGTTACCACGTAAAGTTGCCAACTTTACGTGCATGCAAGGCCTTAAGAGGCTAAAACACTCAAAACTAAGCTTATAAAGGTGTTTATGACATGGAGAAAGGCCAAAGCTTGATAAATCTTGAATCTTTAGGCTTAAGGAGGCCTAAGGTGTCCAGATCTGAAGTTACAACTTCAAATCATGCTCAACTCTGAAAGTAGCTCCCAAAATGGGTTAAAAATGCACTAAACTCCCATTGGAGGAGATCTAAGAAACAAGAGGTCAATGTAGAGACTTTTTACCTCCAAATGGATGCTAACACATGGTAGATGCTGGATCTATAGCCTCCTCCTCACTTCAATCCCTTCAAACTTCGAGTTTCCTTCCAAAGAGCACAATATTCACTCTCCAAAGCTCACACACACTCAAGAAAGCGCTAAGGAACGACTAGGGTTTCTCTTTGGACATTAAGGGCGATGAGAGAGGCCGCAAATGAGCCATAAGTTCCTTAAATAGGGTACAAAATCCTGAAAATTAGGGTTTCCCTTTACAACGTCTACTCGTCAAGTTGGGCCTTCCAACTCGTTAAGTAGATCCTAAATCTCGTGTCCAAAATGATCTCTACTCGACGAGTTGGAGCTCCCCAACTCGTCGAGTTCCAGTCTAAAACCCTAAAATCTTGAAAAGTAATTGATACTTGAAACGAGCGTTACATTAATATCCAAATCCCAACTACAAAATCTTAAATATGACCATTTAATCGTAAACCATTTATCAGAATATTGTCCAAAGTTATCATGTTCACAAATCTCCCATTGATGCGATGCAATTGAGTCGTGCCCCTCCTTTAATATAAGAAAACCTGAAAACATTTGAAACACACATCGTAAGCACAAAGCTTAGTGATTTCCTGAAAATATAACATACAACATAGAAAAAATAAACAATTATGAGTTATCAGCAACCTTGGAGATTACCTAAAGTTTCATTGAGCAAACAACACGCCATGTGGGTTATCAGCAACCTTGGAGACTACTTGAAGTATCAGTGGGCAAATAGCACACCCGGTGGGTTATTAGAAACCCTGGAGACTACCCAAAGTCTCAGTACACAGTAACACATATCACAGTAACAACAAATACGACCCAACGGGTCAGCACATATATACTACCACACAGGCTCATAAAAACATGCAAGAGTCATGAAGAAAACTAACATCCTACATATAAAATTTAGTGAGACGACATTGGTGGCTTCACCTCACAAGCACAAGGAGAAGTCTCACCTGAATCGAAGAACTCTAAAACATTATGATACGATCCCTTTTCTGCATTGCTTGCACCCGCGAATCCATTAACACCAGAACCATATAAAATCTTAATTAATAGCCCAAAATCCTCAATTTTGACCCAAGGTCAAACTTGTTCAAAAATTCAAAAGTCAATAATTCAACTTCAGGCTGAGTACGCCCAACGTACTCAACTCGTTCGCATGGCTTACTCACCATCCATAAACGAGACCCCATATGAGTACACACAACGTACTCAAAGGTACGCCCAAGATACTCATCTAGAAGGCACTTTTCCATTAAGAGTTTATTCTCTTAAATCTTTTCATCCAACACTCAAATCTAAACCTATAACATCATTCTAAGTCACAAAGTTCCCACCTTTATGACTTTCTATGTTTAGAAAAGGTCTAAAAGCCAAAACCCGAACTTGTTAATCCATTAAGACATCATAACTCTTGCATGGAAGGGATAGAAGGACCAAGATCACATTTTTTATGGCTCCTAATAGCTCCATAATGGATACATTTTCCAACTTTATTCTTTAGAATGATCCAAGCCATCAAATTATATCCTTTAAGTATCAAAGGGACCAAAAGTGCATATTTTTCAACTTAATCCATTCAGTCCAAGTCTCCAACCTTTAGATCTGAATCACTATGATGTTTAGATGGATAAAGCCTCCAATTTTATCTATAACAAGGGGCGTGTTCGGCACAGAGCGTTTAGGAGCTTCTAGCGTTTGACAAACCGCTCCATTTAAAACAAAAAACCTTGTTTGACACTACAAGCTTCTAGTGTTTAGTTTAATCAAAACGCTCCAAATCCAAAAGCTACTTCATGTAACGTTTAACAAAATGCTACAAGCTACAAGCTACCCGCGAGTTTTGCTGAACACGCCCAAGGTCACTAACTTTCAAGATCTAAAATTTATGCACTAAAATGACCAAAAACTCATAACATTCAAAACTAGCTAGATCTAACAAATGTATCATCAATATTCAAGCATTATACCTCTAGAAGAAAGATCAAGGTGAACAAGGTCTGGATCTACAAGCTCCAATGCAACCAACACTTGTCCAATGGGCTCCTTCTACTCCAAGATGCACCAAGAACACTCCAAAGCACATAAAACAAATTATTCTTGCTCACAAGGCTCAAAATAGGGTGAGGGTTTTATGGGAGGACGTTGAAGGGGTGGAGGCTAAGAATGGAAAGGGTTTGGGGGAGTAAGGAGCTTAAATAGGGCTTAAAACCCTCTAATTAGGGTTTAGCATTTGATTGAATACGCCCAACATACTCCTAGTATGACCAACATACTAGGTTAGACTCCGGGATCACCTTTGGCTTAGTACGCCAATCATACACCCTGTACGTCCAACATACTAGGCTCAACCCAAAACCCTCCTAACTTTGAACGATCATAACTTCTTCGTTCTAACTCCGATTTCGACGTTCTTTATATCCATGGAAAGGATTTTAAGAGCCCCAAAATATTATCTAGATATCTTGGACTAATAAACTCTCGAAAAAGATCCATATTTCATGCAAGATCACAACCCATGATTTTCCCTGTTTATCCTCGGCCCAAAACACAATTCAAAGTTTAAGATCTTACAACCATCATTACCCTTCTACAATGACTAAACTTTGCCTCCTTAAGGACCAAATCCTTTACAATCAACTTCTGGCCCATATCCCTGAATAACAAAATGATCCAGAATAGGGTGTTACAACTCTCCCCCACTTAAGTTAGATTTCGTCCTTGAAATCATTCCTTACTATCTCCTCTACCAATCCAAATGATCACATCTGAACTCCCTGAATTCCAAATAAGGCTGGAGAAGTCATCACACTCCATCGACGACCCACCCTTATTGCCGTCGAACCCAAATCAATAGGAATCACAAGCCTTAACAAAGAATGAGCCTCAACTTTTCCGTAAGCTAACGAGTACCCAACCGTTATGCCTGAAACTAAAAACCCTGATCAATGTCTGACTCCCAGACAAACATAACCATTCCAAACCTTTCTCATAATGACTCAAATTCATAACCTAAACCGCACAAACCTATCTGTCCTGAACAAATTTGCGGATACCCGAAACATATACGCCCCGATCACTCACCGGTACCGAAAATCCTGATAAAAAACAACATCAACTACAAACGCATAACTAAATAGGTGTGGGTGGTCCTGATCTATCCTCCAACATGACTCCATCAATCACTCACTCCAGAAGAAAGACAATTGAACCAACCTGTAACGCCCTGTTCTAAAATATTTGTTTATGGAATTTTAGAGGCCAAGGCCAGGGGTGTTTTAGTCCTTTATTAAATTTGGAGTTATTATTTGAGAATTTTTCGGGCCGGGTTGTGTTGTTAGAAACGTAGGGTTTCTCGTCACCTTTCCGTGGATATAAAGTTCATCAAAATCGGATCTAGAATGAAGAAGTTATGACACTTTGAAGATTAGGCAGGAATGGCCCTTATTGAGAAAAGTTTGCATAGAAGACCATACATGCATGTTGGGGTGTGCGTGTTTAGCTAAGTACGCCCAACGTAAGGCTGGTGTACGCCCAACGTAAAGGGGTAAAAGATCACGGGTCCTATAGGCGTACGCCCGACGTACGGGAGTTACGCCCAACGTACGCTAACAGCTTAAAAACCCTAATTCTTGGACAAGCACTATATAAAGGACATTATAGCTCCAACCCTAGCCCCCATATCAGCCTCCCCAACCTCAGAAGGAACCCTAGAATGACCCTACCTTCATATTGTGAGATCTTGATCTTGGAAGGCTTATCTTGGTGGTCTTAGCTTGGAAAAGAGAAGAGGAAGATTATCAAGGAAGAACCTTGGAGGCCAGGGCTTATAAATTTAAGACAACACCATCCTATGGAACACCTAGAAGGTAAAAAGCTCATAACTTTGTCTACGGATGCTTAGATCTAGTATGGGTAGTTATGGTAGTTTTTGGTCCAAAGGTGAAAGCTTTATAGCTTGAATCCGATTTGAAGGTCAAGGGTTGGCACCCTTGGTTCTAAATGACTCCGTAGAACAGAAAGTTGATATCTTGAAAGCCCTAATGAGTTCATGCATGAGTTAAGACCTTCTTTCATGGAATTAGAACATGGGTTTTGGAGTTGGGACTTATGTAAGTCATGGAAGCCATAAAGTAAGCAACTTTATGGATTAGGGCATGGAATAAGACCTAGATTTAAGTTTATGGCTCTTGAGCCGGAGTATTAAGCGCTTAATGGAAAGTATCTTAATAGAATGAGTACGCCCCGCGTACTCTCTATCAGGCCAGTACGCTAAGCGTACATTAGAGTACGCCCCGCGTAACGCAGTCAGTTGGGCTTATTGCATTTTGGGCCTCGGTGTAGGCTGAGTTAAGACTTAGGGTCCTTGGGCCTTATTGGGCCATCAAAATTCAGTTGCTAAGGACCAAGGATTTAGTATTGGGATTGAGTAAGGTCCAATAAAGGGCTTTGGGCCCAATGGAGCAAATTGGGCCATTAGTGGGCCTTTAGTGGGGCCATGGATGGGCTTAGAAGGAATTGAGGGTTTTTGGGCCATGTTGTGACCATGCCATAATAGGGGTAAAATGGTCATTTTACCCATAGGAGAATTCCTATTCTGATTTAGTATTTCATTTCCCTTAATAGCTGGGAAGCAGCCGGAGCAGCAGTCGGGGATTTCTCATTCAGGAGTTCAGCAGTCAGCATCACGAGGTGAGTTTCCTTCCAGTAGGAACGGGTCTAAGGCCACAATGCCGGCCCGTTTAGCTAACAATAGTTACTCCGTACTTTGGTCTGATGCAGTAGTTAGTATGTTTGATGCCTTCATGGCTCAGACAGGATTTATGTGTTATGTGTTCCAGGCTACGGCCCGATGCAGTATGCAGTATATGTGTGTTCATGCTAGTTGATATGTTTATGTTATGCTTTGTTCAGTTAGTTCCGGACTTTGGTCCGATGCATTTAGTCCGGACTTCGGTCCGATGCAGGGGACAAGGTCCCAGTCAGTTTCCGGACTTCGGTCCGATGCAGGGGGCAAGGCCCCAGTTAGTCCGGACTTCGGTCTGATGCAAGGGACAAGGTCCCAGTCAGTTTCCGGACTTCGGTCCGATGCAGGGGGCAAGGCCCCAGTTAGTCCGGACCTCGGTCCGATGCAGTGGGCAAGGCCCAGTGTGTGCTTTATATGTTATTGTATGGTATGTGGTAGATTGGGGGAGCTCAATAAGCTTTGTGCTTACGGTTTCAGTTTTTGGTTTCAGGTACTCAGTTTTCAAAAGAGGAGCTCGGAGAGGTTGCAGTGCACACACCATAGTCAGTTAGCCTGGGAGTGTTTTACTCTGATAACGAGATTATGTTTTGAATTAATACTCGAAAATTATGTTATGACTTATGATACGGTTTTTATAAATATGGTTTTAGTAATGTTTTAAAAGAAATTTTTATTCATGATTTTTGGATCGTTTCACAACCAATGCACGAACGATCACCAGGTCTGTTTTACTCCACTGATTGCTTCAAAACGAACCATGTTCTCACATCACATTTGGCCCCAACCCCGCCTACAATTTATCCAATTTATATACTTCCATTACTGTCACAACCGCTTACTCACCTAGTGAATGCTACAGCTGCTCCGCAATCATACATCACTTCCACAACCACACAGTAACCTGAAGAATGCTACGGTTGCTCCGCAGTCTTACATCACCTCCACAGCCACACACTAACCTAGTAAACTCTACGGATGCTCCACAATCTTACATCACTTCAACAATCACACACTAACCAAAAACGCTACGAGTCAAAATCTCGTCCTACTAAACTCTATCAAGTGTTTGGATCGTTGTTTAGACCCCAAAGCCTTCATCAACAAGAAAAGTCGGAGAGGTCCTAACACAACCCTCGAGGGAAACCTCGCCATGAATCCACATCATTTGCTCCATTTCTCACCACTAACCAAAGAACCCTATTCCTTACTTAGCCCTGAACCCTCTTGTTGGATGTATATGCCGAAGAATCATTATGGAGTGATATTGCTAATAATATATGATCGCATAGGGTCACACCTTTATCAAGTTGGCACATTTTGTATATTTATTATTAATGTGATTATTAATAAATAATATCGATTCTTGTATTTTAATTAAGGAATAGTTATTGTTTTGTGAAAATAATAATTAGAAGAGAGTATTACTAGTTATTATTTCATATGGTATGAATTAATAAGTCATGTACAACATTTTGGACTATGTGACGACCCGAAATTTCCATTAAGTCAAACCCTAAAAGTCAACCACTTCGTATCATAAGTTAATGTCATTATTTCTTATTTTTAAGAAATTTAAAGTTTGTATGATTATTTTAATATTATTTTTAAACGAACGGGTGAAAGAAAGTGTCGTCTCGGGTTTTGAAATTTAAAAATCGCAAACGCCTCGTGTCTTAGAAGTTCGCGACCAAACCTTTATGTTTGGGTCGAAAAATTATCCAAAAATCGTAAACTCATGCATAAACATGAGTTGACTCCCTAAGACTAGTCATTCTTGAGTTTACTCCCCAAACACTAAAAGAGTAAACTCCAAACTCTCTCAAGTATCATCCTAGATTTTGTTCTAGATCTTCAAACTAGTAAGTGTTCTAACCATTTCAAGTCGGTTTAATACTTAATATAGTGTTTGTACATCCTTTAATCCATGTATATATGTGTTTTGACTAGTTTTTCCAAAACACCAAGAACACGAAGAACACACACTAGTGTTCTTGGACTTAAAGTTCATTTCAAGCTTCCACAATGTAAGTACTTCTATCCTAGAGTCATTTAAATCTACCTATACATGTTTATACCAAGGAAAAGTCCCAAGAACAACAAGAACAAGGTGTTCACGGTTTTGGGAGGCTCCCAAAACCGTAAACACCAAATATAATGCCTTAGGGTGTCTAGATGCTTCACAATGCCTTAGGGACTTGTCTAGATCCATCCTTGATGAGTGTATCACACAAAAAGCACCAAAATCATTCATTTTTATGTGTTTACGGTTTGGGGATCTCCCAAAACCGTAAACACTCCAAATGATGTGTAAAAGTCCCATAAATGTCCCACGGTTGTTCCTTATGTCTAAATCTAACCTAGACTATTGCCATGTTTTAGCTAAGGACTTGAAAACCGCCAAATACCAAACTTATGAGTTTAAGGTAGTAAACTCATGAGTTTAAGGTAGTAAAATCATGAGTTTAAGGTAGTAAACTCATGGAGAAATGGTCCTAGACCATAAACTCCATTTAGGAGTGTTTTGATGCCACACAACACTTCCTAAGGCTAAATCATGAAGTAGGAATGCTTGGAATAGCTTAGAAGATTTCAAAACAAAAAATGGTCAAAAGGTTAGGAGTTTACGACCGTAAAATCAAGAGTTTATGACCGTAAACTCAAGGGGTGTTGGTCCTTAGGGAGTAAACTCACTTTAAGAGTGTTCCTTGAACCCCAATCATACTAGCCTTTCCCTACAACACTTAGATGCACTCCTGAACACTTATAACACTTATACAATGTGTTTGTCATGCCCTAGAGTGTCTTGAATTGTTTATTAGTTGTTTAAAGACTAATTGTTTATATACATATGTCATCATATGTAATTAGGATCTTTGTGCGTGTCTAAGTCTTCACTTGACACCAAGCACTTATCCGACACTTCCTTCCGATCCACTCGCAACAGGTGAGTTCATACCCCTTAATCAATGTTTTAACTGTTTTTAAATGTTTTATGGGGGGGGATGCAAGTAGAATCATGCTAGTTATTATATCAATCACATGTGATTGATAAGCAGCATTCAAATGATTGACTACTCATTAGCCGTTTTACCAAAGAGTTTCCTTCAAATGTTTTATAGATTGACATCAAGTCGATCTTTTCTTAGATAATAAATATGTTCAAAGGTTTTACAAAACTTATCTTATGCTTTTATATTATCAATTGCATGCCTATATATAGATATATATAAGAAATGTTTAAAAGACTTAGGAAGGCTATCCACTCTATTTCCTTTTCGCGCTTGAGATGTGGTCTGGTGGGACATCGGGTATCCGTTTGAAGGTTGTTTAAATATTAGTTATATATCATATGTACATATATAGTCATAAAGGTCCTTCCAGTTCATCCAATGCCCTTGGGTAGCAAGGGTATACATCCCTGTTCATACGTACTAGTTAAATTACTAGTAAGCTACCGTATGGGTAGTTTAGGAAGATACTAGAACTATTACTAGAACGCGATATCATATAATGAGTCAGTTCATTCATGAGTCAATACTTGCTAGATAGAGATAACATACATTATAGCTAGTACTCACAGTACATTACTATACTTACTAGATAGGGATAACATACATTACAACTAGTACTCACATTACATTACTATACCTGCTAGATAGAGAGAGAATACACATTACAGCTAGCACATAGAACGATTAACAAGACATTACATATACATGAATACGTTAACATAATTGTGATCCACTGTATCGGAGCATGCCTTCAATGTCATGGACCGAGTTGTAGCTATAGTCTCTTGGAGGGAGAGCGTGAGTTTGCATATAGATCTATACTGGATTGACTATCCTACACCTTGTTGCTAGCTACAGCCGGACCTGCAGGTCTGCGGGTGCCAAACGTCATACCTTTTTACGACCTACATTTGTCGTTGTTACCTAGTCGATAGTATGGTACAATTAATCACATGATGCCTTAATATAAATCCGGTTTAAGGTAGTTAGTACAGCAGTAGTTCCTATAATACAACACTACAGTACTACATTAATTTCCCCTTTACATATATTTTGTGATCCTTTCACTTAAACATTAAGTGTACAAACTATATTTTGTTAATGATAGTTACACTTGGGAAAATTACACACTTTTACAAGAAACGAACATTTAGAACAATTAAGTCTTGGTAGAAGACTACATTCAGAACAGTCGGGTCTTGTTAGAAGGCTACATTCAGAACAGTCGGGTATTGGTAGAAGGCTACATTCAGAGCAGTTAGGTCTTGGTAGAAGGCTACATTCAGAACAATCGAATCTTGGTAGAAGGCTACATTCAAAGCAGTTAGGTCTTGGTAGAAGGCTACATTCAGAACAGTCGGGTCTTGGTAGAAGGCTACATTTAGAGCAGTTAGGTCTTGGTAGAAGGCTACATTTAGAACAGTTAAGTCTTGGTAGAAGACTACATTTAGAATAGTTAGGTCTTGGTAGAAGACACCCTTATATAATAGTAGGAATCATAGGGATTTTTAGGGTTTTTCAAACGTTTACAGTTGTTTTACAACACATTTTTATACTTACACTTCATATACATTTCCAATACTTACAATTCGTATACATACAAATTAAGACACTAAAATACTTATGATCTCACCAGCTTTAAAGCTGATACTCGCTTTCAAATACTTGTATCCTCAGGTCAATGATAGACAGGTACCGATGCAAGGTTTAGAGAAGATGGAGCTCGTTCAAGACTTATCTTTCATTTTGTTTATACTTTAGTGTCTATTACAATTTGACATAAAACTTGTATTAAAATTATATTATTAATGCAATGGATGATGTTGTTGCTTGTTTACTACTTTTCATTGTTGTGATACTGTACATGACGTCCTCCGCCCCAGAACGTTTCCGTTGTTCTTGGTTTTGGGGTGTGACAGACTAATTGGATTCTTTTGTCTTTTACATAAAGACAAAGTTTATATTTTATAAACTTGGAGTTTATAAAAAATAAATAATCTTTCTTATATAAAGGAGTATGGCCGAAAGTATGGTGTGGGAGGTTGCTTGTCAACCTTTCATCTTTTGTTTCCCATGCTTCTAAAGGCTACCATTACTTTAGATTATTTTAATGGTTAGGCATTACCTCTCATGGACTATATAAGAGTGTCTTATGTATGAGAAATATGCAAGTTTTTGATCTTTTTTCTTCCTTTCTTCTTTTCTCTAAAACCGTGAGCATGAAGGAGCTCCAAACCTTTGAAGTTTGGTCTCTTACTTTGGTGTTTAGAAGACCTCTTGAGTTGTTCCCTTTAGTGCTTAATTTAATTAAGCACTTAAAGGCTTTAGACACTCTAGAATACAAGATGGAACTTACATTCCAAGTGTCTTACTCTTGATGGTGGATACTTGTAGAGAAGATCATACACCTTGATCTTTTGTTATCTTCATCAACACCCCAAAACCAAGTGGGCTCAAAGACTTCAAAGGTTATCTCTAAAACATCCTATGGTTGGTTTTATTTCATTCTAACCTCTATAAATGGATCCATTATGGTTCGGTTTTGTTATGAACTAAAAATAAACTTGTTACTTTTAAAGTCTTCCATTGCCGGTTTTTATGGAAAAAACTTTTATTTCGTATCAAAATCCAACAGTGGTATCAGATCCATATTTTATATGTTAGAATGATTTTTTATGTTTGATAATCTTTGGTTTTTGGAAAACAAGCATGAATTTCTTTTGGTGAAGAAAAATCCATATTTGTTTTATTTGGCAACTTCTTGGTTAAAATTGTTTATTTTTATATATACCATTTTTCATGCATTTTGGTTATATAAAAGTTACCTTATAAAAACAAAGAGTTGTTTGTTGTATTGTTGTGTATAAACAAACCATTTGGACCTTTGTGTTGTGTTTGGTTGATATTTATTTATTCATAAGATGTAATAGATAAATAGATATTTTTTCATTTGTTGATTTGTTGTAATAAATTAGTTAGACTAGTATTTATTTTTAAATGTAACAAGATGAAGAAATGACCTCCTTGAAGATGACTTAACCATTTAAGACCATAATCCCAACCACAAGCTTCCACTTTTGGTTTTGGGCTTAGTTATAGTCTTAATGATTTAAGTGTTGCAACTTTCACAACATGAAGACTTGAAGTTCTTTTGCAAGCAAGAGTTGACTCGGCAAGTGGGAGCTTGAAGACCTTTTAAAGTGTCCCTTAAGTCCTTTAGGAAAGACTTAATAATTCTTGTGATGGCTCACAAAAATTATTACTAGACATAACTTAGTTTATACACATTATAATGCATGTTTGTGATGTTTATTTTATGTTAAATGTATGTTATGTTTTGTGTATGAAAATGCTTTTTACATGTCAAATAACATTTTTTTCATAAGATAATATCACTTAGAGTTTAAGTAAAAAATATTTAAAATATAACATAAGATGTTTATAAATGGATATTTATAAAAACGTTTTACTGGTTATCGGTTACCGGTTAAAACTCAATTTTTGTTGAAAATATTTGTATTGTAAAACTTATAAATACCCAACTTTAAAATATTTGAAATGGTTTAAAAGATGTTTAAACTTAAAATAAACTCCATTTCTTTATAATAAATAAGGAGTTTTTATTAAAAAGACTAAAATCGGTTTATAGCGTTATAACGACAAACAATAAAACTAGTGATTATTTTTTTGCGTCGAAACTTAATATATGATATTGGTGTTTTAAACATAACGCGACTTGTCTATATTATGTTTTATTCATGATTTAAAACATAAGTATCATCATCCAAGTTTTGGTTTATCAAAATATGACTTTTATCATAAGATGCATAAAATTGAGTTTATAAAATGAAATGAGTTTGTTCTATAAATTCATGATGTCATAAGTTTTTTGTTAATAAAAGGAGATTAAAAATATTGATTTTATAACTTATCCAAAACTCGAAGTCTTAAGCATAAAATAAAGTTTTATTAAGATTGTTACCGGCTCTTAAAATAGATCTACGACTTTAAAATATCGGATTTTAGTTTATAGTTGATCGCGGTTAATGGCAAATAAAATGAAATTTTATTTGGCACCTAAAGAACCTCATAACAAGTGATATGAATTTTACAAAAGGGTACATGAATTGTTGGATGCATGCAATATTCATGAGACCATGTTTTTATAAACTATAATTGTAAAACATATATAAACCCTTATTTACAAAACTTCCAATCTATGCAATCCATTTAAAATCCACTTGGGGTTTTTCTGCAGTTCATATGGATTTTAAGGTCACCTTATTCATTTGAGTTGTCAAAAATAGTCAAGGTGTTTTTGTATTTGCTTATGGGATGTCACCTAACTATTTGTGAAATAGAACTCACATGTTTTTTAAATGGATTATTTGATCAATTTCTTATGTGATAAAGGTCGCCTAAGCATCAGAGTTTTGAGATATAGATGGGATAAACATGCCAAACTAAACAATAGTTGTTTAGGATCCCATAATCTAGGAGTTACATATCATATGCAATTAGTAATCACTACCTACCGAGTTTGATTAAGTTTATGGGATAAAGGTCGCCTAACCATTTAGTTGTTTCTTTACTTGGATCCTAGACTTTAATAAATTAATGTTTTAAGAAAAAAATATAAGGTATTAAAATTTAAAGACTAAATATTGAAAATACTAAATGAAACTTTGTTAAATTATGTTGATAAATGTTAATAATTTACGCCTTGCAAAATCTCTCTCTTGTTGAGTTTCAAGAGACAGTAACATTTGATGGTTATAATTTCTGTAACTAGTATAATATCTTGAGGTTCTACCTTTAAGATAAATAGAAATTATATATATACTGAAAGATCTCATACCTGAATAACCTCTGCAACCAGTTAGTCTGATCATGATACTTTGATGAAAGTATTATTCTGATGATGTTGATGTGCCTCACATCATACCGAAGAAATTAACCATGACTTACAGAAAGTCTTGGATAATTATGAAACATATCACATGTCTCATCAAGTGAAGCAAATATTCAATCAGAACAGTAGAAATAGCTTCAAGTCTATTCAAAAATTGAATAAAAAGAAGTCTAAGAGATTGTGCACTCATATAGACTTATAGTTCAGTTAAGGGAAATACAACATAAACCCAGAAATCAAGAAATGACCAAATGACTAGTGTTGTTTCTATAGTGGAAGAAACTAGACACTAAAAGAGGAATTACCCATTTAATCTCATCGAGTTGAAGAAGTCTGACTTAGACAAGACTTCATATATCTATACGAAAGAACTATTTATTTTTCCATCATTGACTGAAGTATGCAATACGTCATGTGACACTAATAATTGATATTATGTCTAGATGATTGGAAGAAATAATCAACTGATTACAAACAAACAGTATTGAAGATATAACAAGTGTTGTTATAGTCTTTTATTTAAACAATAGATGTTTTGTACCTATCCTTATAGGGACATGTAATAGTTGTAATTTATGAATAAATCTAGATTTACTTATCGTTTAATGGATGTTCACATTCATGTTCTGAAACGATATATTCTGTGTAAAATAATATTTTCTCATAATGTTATTTATGAAGTAAATCTATAATCTTTCATTAAGTTAATGGTTCTGATCATAACACCTATATAATCAAATGGTATTTGATTGGAACTTATCTATGTCATAATCATCATGACAATATAAATAAGAAATACATATACCAACTTCAAAAGGATGAAATTTTTGAAGGCAAATGAGCTTAATTCATTTGATATATGTGAATCCTATTTATATGGAAAGATGATTCACAAGTGTTTTTATCTATTAGTAGTTAAAGAACAAAAGGCTTAACAAAGAATTATACATAAGTGATGTATGTAATTTTTTCAATCCATGAATAAATTTGGTGATAGATTTTTATTCAATTTCACTGACGAATTTTATTCGTTACTTTTGAAACCTTTGATTTTATCAAATTGTTTCATAGTGAAGATTGAAATGCAAATTAATGAGATCATCATTAACCTTTCGTTGTGATAAAGAAAATGAGTTTTGTAAACCAAGTCTTCTTGGAACATCTTAAGAGTTGTGGAATCGATTCACAACTCATTTCGACAAAGACACTCACTTGTCATTAGAATGTTTCTTGTGGCACAGGATCACCTGGTCACGTGAAAATATATTTTGATATTCGAGGTGGCCTTCATATTCTCTAGTGGGATAGGGTCACCTAGCCACTAGCTGAATGTCAATAGTACAAGTTTTTGAAGAGGATATAAATAGACATTGCAATCTATTGTATGATGTTTTAAAATAACTATTTTCTTTACAAAATTTTAGAATTATGTTCACTGCAACAAATATATATTGAATATTGTTAGGAATAAATCTGAGATGACGAATGCAGAATATCAAGAACAATCAAGAATCAATCACCATAATATACAAGTAATCTGATAAAGGTTTTGTGTATATTGATTATGATATGAACTTACAAAGAAAACCCTAATCTGGAAAAACCTAGTACACAAAAAGCTAACCTAATGATTATTTATAGGGAACATAAAAATATTTACCAAAAATATAAAACTAATGCCTTAATATAAAACCAATGCGTTAGAAGAGCTCGATGAAGAACTTCTACTGTAAAGACATCGTAGGGAATCAGAAAACGATTAACCCTAAAAAGACTTCCCTAAATAACCAAACATGTCAAATTAGTTTCAATATCTTAAATACTCAACAATCTCCCCCTAGATGTTGAAACTGATAAGGATCACGATTTCCGATCTTCTTGGCATTTCTCCCCCTAAATGTGAGACTCATCAGCACATGGGGTCTTCAAAGCAAGAGAAACAAATAACATCTTTCAAATACGAACTCCCCTTTCAATAATCATCACTCCCCCTTGAATCTTCAACAAATACCATGGAGAGAATCCGGAAAGTTTAGAAGAATTACCAACAATCTTCAAAACCCGTCAGATTAGATGAAATAAATTCTTTTAGAATATACTCAATTCTCAAAAAAATTAAAATTGGAAAAATAACAAAAATAAATTTTGTATTTTTCGATTTTTAAATATTAGACAAAAAGAATAGAATAAGAAACAATTATTTAGAAGGGTTTGAAAAAATAAGACCAAAGAAAAGGATTAGAAATGAAAATATTTTGGAAAGGGGTAAAAATGGTAAAACTCCAAGAATTTGAAAGAATTAAGAAGCAAGGGTAGAAACTGCCAAGCTGAGCAAACTGTGGGTACTTTTCATGTAATTCAGATCCTTTTCAGCAATTGATCGAAAGGACGACACCAAGTTGACTATGAAAAGTCAAAGCAGATTACGCATCCAAAAATTCCGATTTCCAATTAAGATACGAGTCTAGAATTCCGATTCCAAGAGTGCCACTGAGTTCCGATTTTAACTTCTGAGTACCAATTATCATTGCGATTTACTTGTTGAACTCCGAACACAATTTCAATTTGGAGACTGAAACACCGACTACTAATCGATTTCAATAAGATGCGAACGAATCCAATTTCTGAATTCGTATACGAACATCTCTTCAAAACTGCGAACGATTGCAACCTCCGAATGTTCGTAGATGAACAGTGAACTATGAATGCCTCCGAACGTTCGGAGGTATTCGGAGACGAACGGTAAAATCCAAAACCGGGTACTCCGAATTCAATTATGAGATTCGGACTCCGACGCCGAATCCAGAACTCCGAATTCGATTGTAACATCCGAACATCCCCACAACGAATCAGTCGGTTCCGAGAGCAGAGGTTTGCATTTGACGTTTATGAGAGTTAATTCCAAACACAGGCTCAGATTCCGATTTTGACTTTGGTTATACAACTCCAATTCACAGGAATGAACACAACCACGATTGGTTGGCTAAAGGCTCGAAAACAACCCTCGTACTTTTAATAAAATGTCATATTTGGCCCATAAATCGGAAAATAACAAATTATGACCCAAGTTTCAATAAATTCTGAATGTAACCCCCATTTTAAAATAGTTCCGAATCTGACCCTCCTGATTACAATACACTGACAACTTGCATCCCTTTTGCTGAAATATGTCAGATGGCAGCCCCATTTTTGCAAAAAATGTACTTTTGCACCCACTTTTTCAACTTTTCACCTTTTTGTCATTACTAACCATTAAAAATCAATAAAAGTTGATTTCTTCAACACAATTTCATATCTTTGACTGAATTATCACTAGATTTTGTCCTCATTTTTGATTTTTTTATAAAGGTCAAAACCTTTTATGAGACCTTTGGTACCCATTTAAGATTCAACATTGAAGTTGGATTCTTGCACACCCATTTACTTGAAGAGAAACGATCATCTTCTGAAAATAATATCTGCTTTTTAGTTTGAAAACAAAATTTTCCAAAAACTTCATTAAACCAACCAAATATTTTTTTTCTCTTTCCTCCAACTTCTAACATCTTTATCTAAAGAAAAATAAGAATTGAAGTTTCTTTGAACATTCTTGACTTCAGCTTTCTGAACCTTTTCACTTGCAATAGGTACCTGTACCTTGGGCATCCAAACCTTCTTTATTTTACTCTTGTTCTTCTTCTTTCTTTTCTGATTTCTAGGCTTCAGAAATGAATTTCAAATCTGAACAACCTCTCCATCATTCTGAATCTGAACATTAGAAACCTTTGGTACAAAAACTTTTGGAGTTTGATAAATCTGAACATCTTGAAGTATTGGCTTTCTGTAAAGAATCATTCCTTCAAAAACATCATCAGAACATAAAAATTCATCTGTTTGAGTTCCATTTGAACAAAATGTATTTACATTCACGACTTCTGAATTTTTGCAATGAGATTCGTCTTCAGAACATCTAGATTCAGATTGTAAACTTCTGAAAGACATGAACCACTTGACTCCGCCTCAACAAGAGCATCTTGAGTCATATTTTCTCCAGAAACATGAGGAACATTATGAACTTCACCATGATCACCAATAACATCTTCCTTTTTCTTTTCAACTATTTTCATCTCCAAAATATGTTGTTTATTTTCTCGATATAAATGTCCATAGATAATACGAAATTATTCTACTATTCTCTCATTCTTTTCTAATTCACATTCATTAACACACGATTATTTAGTTATTGTCTCATCAACAAAAAAAATTATACAACTCAGTAACACCCCTTAACATAAAATCACCAAGAACATGAAACAAAGTCCCTTTTTCGACACCATAGATTGGTTTAGTAACCTTTAATCCAAGTTCTAAAATGGAGTTACAGAATAAAATATTTATCAGATCTTCAATAAGTGATAGAACTTGAAGAGAAAGAAAGTAGATATGATAAGAACTCTAGAGAGAAAAAAACAGATCTGAAATGACTTTTAGAGAGATAAAGTAGACCTGAACACAAAAATTCAAATAAACTTGAAAATTTTCTTCTAATTCTCTTCCATAACACGATTCAAGAACAAATCATATGAAATTATGAGAAGAAGATAACAGATCTGAACAAGATTTTGCAATAAAACAAGGTAATAGACTTTTTCTTTTCAGGAAACTTACAAAACTTGAAGAACAAGGTGAGATTCATGATAAAATATCGCCATAAACAAGATCGATTCTTGCAATAATCGATGAGATCTACAAGAACCCGCTCTGATACCACTTGTTAGGAATAAATCCGAGATGATGAATGCGGAATATGAAGAACAATCAAGAATAAATCACCATAATATGCAAGTAATCTGGTAAAGGTTTTGTGTATATTGATTATGATATGAACGCACAAAGAAAACCCTAATTTGGAATAAGATACTACATAAAAAGCTAACCTAATGATTATTTATAGGGAACATAAAAATATTTACCGAAAATATAAAACTAATGTCGTAATATAAAACCAATGCTTTGGAAGAGCTTGATGAAGAAATTCTACTGTAAAGGCACCATAGGGAATCATAAGACGATTAACCCTAAAGAGGTTCCCTAAGTGGATTAGATACTTATATTAGACTAAGGATGAAATGGTTTATCCTTATCTAAAAGATATGGAGTCATTGATCTCATGCTAGATAATAAGCTTAACCACTCTAGTATCTACTAACTGCATTTATGTAGAATATCCTAAATGATTGTTTAGGATGAAGTTTCTACTAATCTCACTAATTGTCATTCAATGAGACAAGTGACCTGGAAGTGTTTTTTCTAAGTGGGAGCAATTTGGATATTTAAGAGCTAAAGACCCATAAGCTAAATGCATCATAGTTTGGAACTAGCAAGTTTTCAACTATTGTTGAATCTGCTCAATAGTTGATCAGAAACTAATAAAACACATAGAGACGCATTCATGTATTATTATCAAGTATGGGCTTGATTAATCTTCCTCGATATAGTTTGACTATAAAGAGTAAGTGAGTTTTCAAAGGAGAAAACGTACATGAATGAAAATCTTTCCTAGATTTAAGCTAACATCTCAAAGTAAGAATCTTCCTTCTTATAAGATAATTACAAAGTGCGATTTATGAATCTAGACGACTCTTGTGTTTTCTACAAAGCTAGTACGAGCGCAGTAACATTCCTAATGTTATATGTAATCGACATATTAATTCATGGAATAAGGATCTATATAGATAGATCATGGGCAACTTAAAGGATTAAGTAAAAGTGCATTAATATTCAAGGGTCTGAAAGGAGCTTAAGATAATGGACTCTAAGAGATCCATCTTGTCAAAAAACCACATGACATAATTTTGAGCAAAATCCTAGTGCAAGTGTTTTTGAACTAGATAACATGATTGTATTCCATATGCTGCTGCAATTGGAGAAATCATATATGTCATGATTATGCATAAAGGCAAAATAAGTCGTATGCTTAGAGCATGTCAAATGATACCAGTATAATCCGACAACAAGTCATTGTGTGACTTATAGGAATATTTCAAAGTACTTGCGAGAACTACATAAATATTCCTAGTTTACGGAGTATTTGAAAGTAAGCTATGTTTAAATTTGTTTCACATGTGCTAAATTTTCAAATAGATTGAGATGACTCTCAGTCACAATCGGGCGTGTCCTTATTATGAATGAAGAGATAGTTACATGGATAGTGATTCCATGTAGATTTCAATTACTGTTACACATCAGAGTTAGAGTACCTCGTGGTTTGGAGAACCCCGTACAAAGGTGCTTAATGTATAGTTCATTATGACTATGAGTAATCCCATTATGCAAGTATTGGTATTTAAGTCATATTTAAGCATCTAATTCAGTCTCAATAGTTTTTCTTTATATATGAGTTATATATAAACTGCAAATGATTGTATTCGTAAAGTTTGTCAAATTTACTTAACAAAGCTCCATCATTAGGTAAAGCATGAAAGTCATGCTAGTGCTATACGACCTTGTTGATATAAGTAGATATATTTGATTGAAATTCAGTATTTTGATATTGGAGCAGTACAAGCAACATATATTGTAATGAATGATGTATTGTATATGAGTCTTTCATTAAATAATTGTTGTGTTCTATGCACATCCTCATGCTTCTGTCCTTCGTCTTCACGAATAACACCGGAGCTCCCCAGGGCGATGAACTAGGTCGGATGAAACCCTTGTCCAACAGCCCCTGAAGTTGTGTCATAAGCTCCTTCATCTCCGTCGGTGCTAATCGGTAAGGTGCCTTTGCTATCGGTGTTGTACCTGGTAACAAGTCTATACGAAAATCCACTTGCCTATCAGGTGGTAATCCGGGAAGATCTTCGGGAAAGACTTCCGGATAATCACATACAACCGGTATATTCTGCACCTTTTTCTTTTCTTTCTTAGCATCGATTACGAAAGCCAAGTATGATGCACATCCTTTGGACAAACATTTTCTGGCTTTCATCAGGGAGATGATTCCAGAATTCATTCTGCGTTTTTCCCCATACATCATAAATGATTCCTTTCCAGGTGGGTTTACCCTTACTATCTTCTTTCGGCATTGAATCTCAGCATCGTTGGCGCTAAGCCAATCCATACCCAAAACGATGTCGAAACCGTTTAGCTCTATGGGTAATAACTCCACGTGGAATTCGTTTCCGTTTAGGTCGATGACGATGTTCCTAATACGATCACTAACAGGTACGAATTTGCCACTAGCAACTTCTACAATTAGGGCGTCATCAAGTTTTTCTATAGGCAATGCTAATTTCCCACAAAATTTATGCGACACAAAGGAATAGTTGGCTCCGGAATCAAATAGTATATTGGTAGGCAAACCATTTACAAGAAAGGTACCTGAAGCGACGTCTGCTGCCTTATTTGCAGCCTCGAGCGTCATCTGGAAGGCTCTCGCCTTCGGCTTCGGTGGTTTGTTGGGTCTTCCTGCCTCCTTCTTCTTTGGGTAATCCTTTGAAATGTGCCCCTCCTCGTTGCACTCATAACAGACCTTCTTAGTGAACGTGCATTCATTGGCACAGTGCCCAGGCTTTCCACACTTGAAACAAGTGACTCCTCCATCACATTTCCCCTGGTGCTTCTTCTTGCATTTGTCGCACCATTTTGCTTCGGTTCCTCCTCCTTTCGAACTAGACTTCGAGAATTTACCCTTCTTACCGGACCTCGAGGATCTGTCAAATTTCTTTTTCTCTCCCACCTCCGCTCTCTCCAGACCCTTTTCTCGTATCTGGGTCTCCACATTTTTAGCAGCCCAGATGGTGGCTTTCAGAGTGGTATTTTGCTTGACCATTAGACCAAAGTCCGCCGGTAATCCGAGGGAAAATTTGTTAACCTTGGAGAGTTCAGTTGGGACGAGGTGAGGAACAAGCTTCATTTTCTCAGTAAAGCTTGCAGCGTATTTAGTAACGCTCATTCTTCCCTTCTTTAGATTCTGGAATTCGTTGTTGATCTCCAGAAGATACTGCTCAGAGCAGTATTGCATCTTCAACTGTACCAGAAAATCCTCCCACGACATCTTGCTTGCTTCACCTTTGGGCATTGAATCAGCTAGTAGCTTCCACCAGCTTAGTACTCTAGATTTCAACAGAGGAACCGCGAGAGCGGTCTTCTGCCTGTTGCTACACTCGCAACTCTCAAACATCGTCTCTATCTCAGAGATCCAACTCATGAATTCCACCGGCGTCGGGCTTCCAGATAGACTCGGTGGCTTGGATGCCATGAAATACTTGTATTTGCATCCACGCCCGTCATTTCCTCCATCCTGGTGGTTTTGCCTAACTATCCGTGGGTTGGCTTGACCAACAGTCCCACTGTAGTTTCCTTCCTCAGTCTGCCCTTCGTTCAACTCGGGCTGTTCGATCTGAATAGTCGCTTCTTCTCGATTTTGCTGGAGCAAACGTCTGGTTTCCTCCATTTGATGATCCAACATCGCTTGGATCATCGCTTGCACTCCGGCCATCGTTATTGGCTCAGCAGCGGCTTCCATAACCGGTATTTGCTCAATCACTGGGGGTTGGTTTCTGTCCCCATTTTCATTCACGTTTCCGCTACGGGTCCTTGCCATCTTGATCTATACACCGAATAAGGTGAATTTATATCTTTATTTAGGATAGGCGTTTAAATCATCCTTATCACTCCGAATCGTTTACATGCTAGTTCTAATATCGTACTCGTACGTTTAGAATCCTAAACACATATGGTTTCCAAATCCGGTCGGCAACAGACCATAGATCCGAACAAATAACAGCATATCATGCACAAAGCATTTAGCACATAAAAGCATTTTAGGCACAATTCCTAAAATAAGCTAGTGCTCTCACCTCACAATCATCGCTTAGCATTCTAAGTTTAAGTCTAGAAATCCTACAAATTCCTAGTTTGCTTAAACTAATGCTCTGATACCAACTGTGACATCCCCATTTTCATGGCCAGAAAAGACCGATTTTTTTTTTGTTTATGCTTTGTTTGAAAATCAGAGTGACATTTTAAATAAAAGTGTTGCGGAATTTGTCCCAAAACAAAATATGATAAAGATTTATCAAAAGCATTTCCAAGGAAATGTATTTCATTAAAAGACTTGGGATGTCATGTTCGATATAGATCAAAAGCATAAAAAGTACAATATAAGCCTTACTACATTATTTCGTATCTACAGGCCTATCTCCGTAATCCCTCATCCAAAACATCACATTTATGCTCATGCGCCACTACCTGTAATACAAGAAACTGAGTGGGTCAGGCTGGGGAGCCTGGTGAGCACATAGGGTTTTCAACCCACAATAAATAAGTTTATTAATTTCATCAATCAACAATAACCCGATTACCCGTTCCCGTTATCCTCACTTTACGTCCCTAAACACCTATCATAAGGGACCTAACCTAAGGATCATCATCGCGATGGACACTACTGATAAGGGGATTTTTTAGCAATAAATGTCCTAAAGGCAACCATGTGGGGGATGGAGTACACCGGTGAACCCATCGTTCACAAACACCTACATGTTGCGAGCCTGCTAGTGTTCCACTAGACTGTCTAGAAGAGCCCGTGGTCGTCATCCATACTCTGCTAGATGACAGAATCAACAACATCAACATCGAGGCCTCTCATCATTTTATCACACATCACCTATTACATCTACCCATGTTTTACCCCAACATTTTCGTAGATATAAAATACATATACAGTTTAAATCATTGAAAACATGTATAACAATGTTCATCCAGCATAGATAGCAAGTATTCAGATAATATGCACACATAGCACATAATTTATATAAAATACTTCATATCTATGTGTAAGCTGAAAGTAACTATGCACTCACCTGAAAGGTGGTGACTCAGCACTCGGACAGCGCTTCGATACTCTTAAAACAATTTTCCTTCGATAAAACCTAGTATCAATACCACTAGGGTTTAGTCTAACATCAATCGCGACTAATTAATAGTCTAGCTATTATTATTATTATATAAGCGTTAAATAACACTCAATATAACTCATAATAATAGCCCAAATAATTATTTTAAAGACCTAATAAAATTACTATAATTATTTGAAAGTTATATTAAAAATTACGTAAGCATAGCTCACTTACAACGAATTTTAAAGAAAACCGGGCTTTATTTGGAGCAGCGTTTCGAAACCAAAAGACACTTTTTCTCGGGACTTCGGGAGCCTCGGGGCTTCCTTTGGGTGCTAGGGGTCTTATCTAGGGTTTAGGGGGGGGGGGGGTTAAAATGGGTAGTGAGAGAAAGTAGAGAGAGAAAGGAATGAAGAAATGAGTGATTTCCTCGGCAGCCCTCGCAGGGTATTTATAGGGCGAAGCCTCGGTGGTACGCGGCGCGTTCAGAGGAGCTACGCTGGGCGTAGTTTCGAATGAAGTTCCCAGCTGCGTCCAACTGTCTTACAGTTCGGACCGGATAAGAACCGAGGGAACGTGGGGTGTTCCGGATCTCGTACGCGGGGTGTAGGGCGATGGCGAGGTGACGTGGCGTGATCAGAAGCGAGCCTTGTCATCGGTATCGGACGGCTGTGGCGCTGCCATGTCATCACTCCTATCATCAGCTTCATAATTTCGATTTTAAACTTCAAAAATTAGTATCTTCCTCATACGAGCTCTATTTTTGATGATATTTATATCCACGTGAAGGTGGGAACGTACTCTACAACTTTCGTTTAGACTCCGTCGGCTAATATTGACTCTATTTTAAAGTTTTCATTATTAACAGGTCGGGACATGATTGATCCATTAAATTCTCATAACTTCTTCATCCGATGTCTGTTTTTGCCCATATTTTTCTCATTACGCTACTTTTAATGAGATCTTCGATTCTCGTTCAGGTAGTGTTGGCTAAAAATAGCTCGATCTAGTATTCGAATTTCGGGTTGTACACTGCTAATCCGAAACTTCGAAAAATCATAACTTCTTCATACGAAGTCAGATTTGGGCGTTCTTTTTATGGAGGCTCTCGGTTTAACGTATTCTACGACTTTCTTTTAGATTGCTAAGGCTAAATCTCGCTCTATCGTAAATTCACTATTTACGCTTTCTGGTATCGTGCCGGTTCTGTCGCGAAACTTCGACGGGTCATAACTTCTTCGTTATAACTCGGATTTCGACGTTCTTTATATCCCTGGAATCCTTGTTTCGACCACCACAAATTTATATAAAGATATTGGGCTTATCTCACACTTTAATCTTGACGCTTATTTTTATTCTTTATTAATTATAGATTTATAATTAAATAATAAGCACATAAATACACATAAGTCACATAATACTCAAATATTTCATCTTTATTACTTCAAAAAGAGTTACAAGAGTTGACCTAGACTATTACATTTTCTAAAAATGCTTAGCCCTGAAACTCGGGTGTTACATGAAAATAGCAAAGACTTGCTACCAACTTCATAGGTACTTGATTTGGAGAATAGGTATTGGACTTGACCCAAATGAAAACCACTTTATGGATCATAGTTAAGAGTGATGTTTTGATCAAGGTTGTATCTTTTTAATCTTAGACATGAGATACATATTTGGGAATTTAAGTGTAGGAATTGTTGTGCTTAGACATGGTTTAACGTTGTTTTGTAAAAAGTAGTCATAAGGACCATCGTTAGGTATGAGATGAACTACATTGATGGGCGTATGTAGTCAATATGATCTTTGTATTCTTAGACCCGAGATGCATATTTGGGACTTGAATTGTAGGAATTGTTGTGCTTTGACATGGTTTTATGTTGTTTCATAAAAGGCAGTCATAAGGGCCATCTTTGGGTATGACATGAACTACATTGATGGGCATATGTAGTCAAGATTGGATTTGTCCCTCTTATTCGTTGAGAGAATGACACCTAAGACCTTAGTTAAATTTGAACAGTAAATAAAATTGATCGCAATCCATATCTCATGTTTGACATGATGTCTGAGACAAAGGAACAATAGATACCACACCTTTAGTAATAATTGTAGCTTAGAGCGCATGGAATTGGTTGTTGATGAAATGACACCCTTCATATGTTGTTAAGGGTAGTAGCCTGTTGCTAGACGTCAGCTATTGTCTACGTCAGTCTATAATGAATCTTGTGCAAGTGGGAGATTATTGGATCTATATGACCAAGAATCATTATGGAGTGATATTTCTAATAATATATGATCCTATAGGGTCACACCTTTATCAAGTTGACACATTTTGAATATTAATTATTAATGTGATTATTAATAAATAATATCAATTCTTGTATTTTAATTAGGGAATGATTATTGTTTTGTGAAAATAATAATTATAAGAGAGTATTACTAGTTATTATTTCATATGGTATGCATTAATAAGTCATGCACAACATTTTGGACTAGTTGGATTCTTTTGTCTTTTACCTACACACAGTTTATATTTTATAAACGAGGAGTTTATAAAAAATAAATAATCTTTCTTATATAAAGGAGTATGGCCGAAAGTATGGTGTGGGAGGTTGCTTGTTAACCTTCCATCTTGTGTCTCCCATGCTTCTAACGGCTACCATTGCTTTAGATTATTTTAATGGTTAGGCCTTACCTCTCATGGACTATATAAGAGTGTCTTATGTATGAGAAATGTGCAAGTTTTTGATTTTCTTTCTTCCCCTCTTCATCTCTCTAAACTGTAAGCATGAAGGAGCTCCAAACCTTTAAAGTTTGGTGCTTTACTTTGGTGTTTAGAAGACCTCTTGAGTTGTTCCCTTTAGTGCTTACTTGAGTTAAGAACTTAAAGGATTTAGATACTCAAGAATACAAGACGGAACTAGCATTCCAAGTGCCTTACTCTTGATGGTGGATACTTGTAGAGAAGGTTATACACTTTGATCTTCTGCTATCTTCATCAACACCCCAAAACCAAGTGGGTTCAAAGGCTTTAAAGGTTATCTCTAAAACATCCTATGGTTGGTTTTATTTCATTCTAAACTCTATAAATTGATCCATGATCGTTTTGTTTTGTTATGAACTTAAAATAAACTTGTTATTTTTAAAGTCTTACGTTGCCGGTTTTTGTGAAAAATAAACTTTAATTTCGTATCAAAACCCTACACCTCTCGCAACCAGAACTGGCTCTCTAGTTAATTTAGGATGATACCATATTGACTATCCTTCCCAGTGAATTATTAATCAAATAATATATTATCCGTACCACCTTCTATCAAGCCTCGTTGACCTAACAATAGCTTTCCCCATACTCACAACCTGACCTATCTTGGATTCTTCCCGACCTCAAGGAACCCTGGCGCTTCGTCCAGATATACCGATCCAAAACCTTGACATGGGTACAAACTCTAACTTAGCATGCACTTGGAACTATTCCCGACGGTCCCAATTGACCATCCCTCACTTAGATTTATCCACATTCTGATAACCTCATAATCATTGGATTCTCGAGCCATCCTAAAATTTCCATACCTAACACCACCACACTGATCTTATTGGAATAAGATCCCATGATCAAACGATATCGGGTGCTCACACCCCAGCCAGATGAGCACTTATATATTCCCGAAAAATATTGTTGTATCCAAAGTACCTTCCCTTGATAAAACTCTACATTCTTTTACAATCCCAACCGACGACAAGGAACCCAAAAGAACCACAATTTCAAACAAAAAGTATTCACTCTAATGCCCTACTTTTTATCGAATCAAACTCGAGTTTGCTATAGAAAATAACTCCACAATTCCTCCATTTAGGGCAAACGTACCCATAAGCCATGATATACTAGAACATGATGATAGTTCGTCAAGTCCACTGACCTCCAACTTATGTGGCTCATGCGAAACTACAAATACCCAACCATGAAGTTTATTGACATATCAATCCACTGCTTATCTTAGACTATAGGTATGAATTTTTACATCGAGCTGACAATCCTTCAATAACCAATGCTCGACCCGAGCAACCTAACCCCCTCTTGATTATTTCATCAGCCTTCCTGAAAGAGACTACTAGAAACAATGAGCTCATTAACCAACAACTTCCTATCATGAAGACAACTAATGTATTTCCGAGCACCTATATTTGATGGCAACTTGCTCTGAACCTTTCCTTCAAACAAAAATCTCACATACCCGAATCACTGATCCCTAAAACCCACTCTTGGACTAAAAACCTCTCAAACAAAGATCCATATTTCATGAAAGACCACGACCCATGATTTTCCCTTTTTATCCTCGACCCAAAACACAGTTCAAAGGTTAAGATCTCGCAACCATCATTACCCCTTCTAGAAGGACCAAAATTTTCCTCCTTAAGGACCAAAGCCTTTACATAATCGACTTCCGGCCGATGGCCCTGAATCACAAAATGATCCAGAACAGGGTGTTACAAAGACAAGTTGCAATCCCTTCGGCAAGGTGATCAACTTGTGGTTGATTACTCTAAAAAGCTTGAAACCCTTTGTGACCAACTAGCTGCCATGGGTCGCTCCATTGATGCGAATGAAAAAAATCCTTTGGTTCTTGAGTGTTTTAGGTGAGTCCTTTACTCAATTTGCATTCACTTACCAATCATTAACCTAAATTCCATGTTTTGAAGAAATGGTTTCTAAGGGTATTGGTTTTAAGATGGTTCATTCTTCGATGGAACATGGTCTTCTCCACAAGTTGAATTCTATAGTTACAATCATAGTGCTACACATCAGTATGATCGTACAAATCAGAAACCTCGCCATACTAAGTTATCTGTCAACTATGGTAATTCCTTATAGTTTGTTTGTGGTGGTAATCAACGGAATTGTCATAGTAGTAGACGCAACTATACTCCATGATGTCAGATATGTAGCACTGTAGGTCACAAGGCAAATCCTGTTAGGTTTTATACAAACAATCCTATGTGTGCATGCAACCCTAGTTGGATCTAGGTTTTCACTATAAGACATACAACTTTATGAACACAAAATAAACCCTGGCATGCTTCTATAATTTTCGAAAAATTACATAGAAGTGTAGTAGACATACCTTTGTTGTTATATAGCAATAACAACTAGTTTCCTTGATCTCTTGAACTCTCTTGAACTCTTGAAAGCAAGCACCACAATTGTAGTGCCTCTAATGGCTCACAAACACCTTGAAGCAAGAAAGCAACTAAGAGAGAGAAGGAATGATGCTAATTTCGGCCCTAGGGTTTCCTTGGAATCAAGTGGCCTCAAATTGAAGCATAGGGCATGTATTTATACTATAGGGTGCTAGGGTTTTAGTCAAAACCCTAATGGACAGCTTAGCCACCAAGCAGCCCAAGGAGCCTTATGGAATGAGGCCTTGGACGAAAATATGATGATCCTTCATCATAATTTCGTTCCCCCTTAGTCCATTAGGTTTCCTAGCCCAAAACTCAACTATCACACATTTGACAGTTTATACCCCTTTATTTAATTAATCTCTTTTAGTCACCAAATTAATTCCTAATTAATTTATGACTAATACTAATTAAATAAATATGATTTCTCCTTTAATATATTATTCTTATAATATATTAATAAATCATAATATCTCCTCTCTCATATCAAATTACCTTGTCAAGTTGCTTTGGTGAAGGCAACCCAAAAGGACCATGCACACTCGGGTCAAGTATATACCAAATATGGTTACTGACTTAGACACTAATCCAACAGTCTCCCACTTGGATAAGTCTAGTAACTATATCTCACATATGACTTCTGTACCCGATAGCAATCGTAGCTTTCAATAGCCGCTGTCAACCCTGACCAATAATTTGTCCTTTAGATAAGGGATCGTATAATCCTCTGTTCTAGATATCATGCTAACAATACTTATTGTCTAGCACTCTATTTCTTGATCTCTGATTTGTTCGACATAGAACTCAGTTGAACACATCAACTTTATCCTGACCGGGCCCGACACATAAGTCAAACCAAATCATCAAATGGCCAAGATATCGCTTTTATCCTCATAGAATAAAAGGAACAGAAAAACGTCGACTAATATGCCTTTATCATTTACTAGTTAAACCACACACAATAATACGTTTTATAACATCAAGTTACTGATGCGTTTTCGCATTATCAATGTATAATCAACTAGCAAACAATAACCATATCTCTAGGTTTAAAGATTATATGATATTATCATCTTGCGATCACTTGTGATAACATTCATGAAGTAATACTAGCAAGTGTGGGTCTATTTCAATGCTCAATACAAATTTCATAAGCACTCATAAACTTTGCAGCAAACCTTTGCTATGTCTAAAACTTTTCAGACAATCTACAAACAAATTTATGACAATCTTCCTTCATATCTACTTCCAACATATGAGCGATTGTGAACTGTTCGAATAATCTTATTATTTAGGAAGTCAAAACATGCAAAATCGATACAATAGATAAATAATCAACACAAGAAAGAAACTTTCTTATAAATAACACACCTTTATTTAATCATCATTTGTTGAATATGACATTATCTATTACAAGTTTCCTACCTATCTAATCTAAACTAATATCGTCCTTCAGCCCTACGCTCCTAGCGTGCTGCAAATGCTTGACCCTACTCAGTCCCTTCATAAGGGGATCTGCTAGGTTATCTTCTGACGATACCCTCTTCACAACGAGGAGTCCCTCTTCTACCCGATGTCTAATAAAGTGGTATTTCCTGTCGATATGTCGAGATCTACCATGATCCCTTGGTTCCTTGGTTAAGGCAACCGCTCCTTTATTATCACAGAAAATTTCCACGGGCTCCTTTATGGATGGCACGACTCCAAGGTCTCCAATGAAGTTCTTCAACCATATAGCCTCCTTTGACGCTTCGCTCGCCGCAATATACTCTGATTCGCACGTTGAATCAGCTACGGTCTCTTTCTTGGAACTTTTCCAAGTCACTGCTCCTCCATTTAGGGTAAAGACCCAGCCCGACTGCGATCGGAAGTTATCCCGATCCGTCTGAAAACTAGCATCACTGTACCCTCGTACCCTTAAGTCATCACTCCCACCGAGGACTAGAAACCATCCCTTGGTCCTCCGAAGGTACTTAAGAATATTCTTAACCGCAATCCAATGTGCCCTACCAGGATTCCCTTGATATCTGCTGACCATGCTTAAAGCGAAGGCCACATCAGGGCGAGTACAAGTCATAGCGTACATGATAGAGCCTACTGCGGAAGCGTAAGGTACTCGGCTCATATCAGCTATCTCTGTCTCTGTACTCGGGCTCTGAGTCTTACTCAGCTTGGTATTGCTTTGGATATGCAACTCCCCTTTCTTGGAATTTTCCATACTAAAACGCTTTAGCACCTTTTCCAAGTATGTATCCTGACTGAGTCCTATCAGTCTCTTTTCCCTGTTTCTTACTATTCTTATTCCCAGAATATAAGCGGCTTCTCCGAGGTCCTTCATAGCGAAACATTTCCCAAGCCAGGACTTGACCTCCTGCAAGGTTGGGACATCGTTTCCTATGAGTAGTATGTTGTCGACATACAATACGAGGAAGCTTACTATACTCCCACTGGCTTTGACATACACGCAAGATTCATCTTCGCTTCGCAGAAAGCCAAACTCTTTAACCTTCTCATCAAAACAAAGATTCCATCTGCGAGATGCTTGTTTCAATCCATAAATAGATTTTTCAAGCTTGCATACTCTATTTGGATGCTTCACATCGACAAAACCCTCTGGCTGATTCATGTAGACATCCTCAGCCAACTTTCCATTGAGGAAAGCGGTTTTCACGTCCATCTGCCATATTTCATAATCATGAAACGCAGCTATGGCAAGCATCACCCTAATAGACTTTATCTTCGCAACTGGTGAGAAGGTCTCATCATAGTCAACTCTGGGAGTTTGAGTAAAGCCCTTCGCAACCAATCGCGCTTTATAAGTATGCACTTTCCCATCCATGCCCGTCTTCTTCTTGAAGATCCACTTGCACCCGACTGTCTTACGATCCGGTACATTATCAACCAAATTCCAAACTTGGTTGCCGTACATGGACTAAATCTCGCTGTCCATAGCCTCTTTCCATTTTGCAGACTCTGGGCCTGCCATGGCTTCCTTATAGCTGCTAGGTTCATCCAAATTTACTAGTGTACTATCACTAATAAATGTATCCCCTTCAGTAGTAATATGAAAACCATAAAACTGGGGTGGAACACTAGCCCTAGAGGAACGTCGAAGAGGTAAGGACACGTCAACAGGTTCAACAGGAGTTTCCTCCTCAAGTTGAGTGCCAGTGTCAGAGGTTCCTTCTCGCTTTGATCTTGAATTTCTTCAAGTTCAATTTGCCTCTCACTGTCTTCTTGGCCTATCAATTCCTTTTCTCGGAAAACTCCTCTTCTAGCAATGAAGACAACATTGTCACTCGGTCTATAGAAAAGGTAGCCAAAAGACTTCTGTGGATAGCTGATGAAATAACACTTCTCACTACGAGGTTCTAGTTTGTCGTGAGTCTCTCGTCTTATGAAAGCCTCGCAACCCCAAACCTTGATATGTGCCAACGAGGGAGCCTTCCCTGTCCACATCTCGTGAGGAGTCTTGGAAACCTTCTTAGTGGGAACTAAGTTAAGTATACGGGCAGCAGTCTCTAAGGCATACCCCCAGAAAGCTATTGGTAACGAAGTCCGACTCATCATAGAACGAACCATGTCCAACAAGGTCCGATTACGTCTCTCAGCCACACCATTCAATTGTGGCGTTCTCGGAGGCGTCAATTGCGAAACGATTCCACATTCTTTTAGATAGTCGTGAAACTCAAGACTTAGGTACTCTCCTCCTCGGTCTGACCGAAGCATCTTGATTTTCCTACCCAGCTGATTCTCCACTTCATTCTTAAACTCTTTGAACTTTTCAAAGGTTTCCGACTTTTGCTTGATCAAGTAGATATATCCATATCTGCTATAATCATCTGTAAAAGTCACGTAGAAGCGGCAAGCATCCCTTGTGGTGGATCTAAAGGGCCCACACACATCGGTGTGTATGAGATCCAATAAACCCTCACCCCTTTCACAAGTGCCAGTAAAGGGTGACTTGGTCATCTTCCCAAGTAAACAAGACTCACACGTGTCATCGTCCCTAAGGTCAAATGACTCCAACACTCCATCCTTTTAGAGTTGGGCTATGCGTTTCTTGTTGACATGGCCAAGACGACAATGCCACAAGCATGCTTTGTCTAGACTAGTAGACGAATCAATATTCAAAACATTATTTCCAAAATTATCAACAATCATCACTGATTCATAAATCCCATTACAAGGTAATGCATTGAAATAAAAGACACCATTCAAATAAACATTAATAGAACCATTACTATTATCAAAAGAATATCTGAAACCTTGTCTAAACAACCCATGAAAAGAAATAATGTTTCTTGCCATATCTGGCGAATAACAGCAATTCTCTAAATCTATTCCTAACCCATTACTTAACACTAAAGAATAAACACCGACTTTGGTCACAGGCGACGATCTTCTGTTTCCCATAATCAGGTTCATCTTCCCATGCTCCATCTCCCTACTTCTTTTTAGGCCCTGCAAATCAGAACAAATGTGGTAACCACATCCTGTATCAAGAACCCATGAAGTAGCAAATGATGAGTTATTAGATTTAATAGAATACATACCTGCAAATGTGGGCTTGATCTTCCCATCTCTTATGTCCTGCAGATATTGTGGGCAGCTTCGCTTCCAGTGGCCCTTTTGGTGGCAATAGAAGCACTCTGCTTCTTTAGGATCGGAAGAGGGTTTAATGGGGCCTGCTTTGGTCCCACTTGATGACGAACCATCACGGGGTTTCCCCTTATGGTGGCTCTTACATGGAGCCTTCCTCTTTTTACCCTTTCCTTGACCTATCGCCATCACGGGAGTGGCCACAGCAGGTGACGGTGCAACGGATTTGTCTTTGAGGTTGCTCTCAGCAGTCCTCAAGAGTCCTTGGAGCTTGCTCAAGGAGACCTCCTCTTTGTTCATATGGTAGGTCATCCTAAACTGATTGTAGCAGGAGGGCAAGGAATGGAGGATTATGTCGATAGCCAGATCCTCATCAAACTTAACATTAAGTTTGAGAAGACGATCAACATACCTCTGCATTTTCTGCAAATGAGAGGTTAGGGATTCTCCACTCCCCATCTTAGCGGTGATCATGCTAGTAATGATCTCATAGCGCTCTTGCCTCGCGCTCTGGTGATACCTGTCCAGCAAATCCTGATGCATTTCATATGGATACATGTCCTCATAGGACTTTTGGAGTTCGAGGTTCATGGTGGCCAGCATGATGCAGTGAACTTTCGTGGCATCACGCTCGTGGGCCTCAAAGGCGGCCAGTTCCTCAGGAGTAGCAACATCTGGGATGATCTTCTCAAGCTTTTCATTGAGGACATATTCTTTGTCCTCGTAGCGTGTGATCATGCGGATATACCTCATCCACTCGTTGAAGTTTGAACCATCAAATGTCACTTTCTGACACAAGTTCATCAACGAGAATGACCCAGAAGCGTTGTTGTTGTTGTTGTTGTTTGCAGACATCTGAAAAAGGAAAGGAACAAAGTTTGATTAGAAATGAATCCCTAATTAAACACCCAAATGAGTAATTAGGGCTAGGATCCAACAACATTATTTACAACTTGGAAGGGGATGCCGTACTCTAAAAGTAAATAATTTGAAGGTAAGTGAATGACGATTCACTAATTCTCACCATGAAAAACGAAAAAGCAATTTAGGTTTTAAATGTATTGAAAACTCCTAGATCTTTGAGATTCATTGAACTTTTCAATGGCATGTTAAAATCTCGATATGCATTTCAAATTTGCGACTGGGATGCCGAGGATCGCAAACAAATTTGTGAATAACCATGCGAATCAACGTGGTGCACTTAATGTCTTTATCACCTAATCAATGTGCCGGTGAACCACACACACTCCATTGATCTATGACAAACATCGAGTCACCCTTCGCTACCAATGTCATTCCCAAATTGATGTGCTGGTTAACCACACGCACTCCATCAATGTTTGACAAGAGTACGAAGTGCAATTCCATGGATTAGCATCATTTTCACATTTTACCCTAAAGTAACTAAGAGTGGGAATTTGTATAACAATGTAGTTACTTTAATATTTTCATTATACTTTTAATGAGGAATTAAGTGCCCTATCCTATCCGTTCGGCTAACGACCCTCCACCAGTCAAGAAAGCGGTAGATGTGAGTGTACATCCATTAAGCGCCATTTTATAGGCAGCAACCTTATACCCACCTTATAGACCGGCTTCGTGAGTGAGGCCTACTAGCGATAAGACTAGCTTATTCTTATACATATATAATAATTAATCTTATAATATCATAATTGTATAAGGGTGTATTTTAAAGCATTTCAAAATACTAGTATCTTAATGTGTATTTAAAATTTTCGAATATTAAGGCTATTTAATTTAAGAAATTTTAAACACCAAGAAAACTTTGATTTAATAATTATCAAAATTAAACAATTAATTTGAACTATTAAATCCTTAAGGTTAATCATAAAATTAAATTATTAATTTAATTAATCCTTTTATCCCTTAGATTTTTAAATATATGGAAAGGATAATACAAGATCTTCAATTATCTAGTTTAAACAATTAAATTGATAATCACAAAGATAGCAGTATCCAAATCCCTAAAATCTTGGGATCTTATCTTGGGGGGCAAGGGATTTTCGAAATCCCTAGGGTTTCTTAACCCTAATTTTCGAAATATGGAGGCTAGGCAAAAGAGTTTTAAGAACCCTATCAAAAATCGCCAACTAGGGTTTTGCAACCCTAATTTGCGAAAATCACCAAGCCTTAGGGTTTACTTGCCATAAACCCTAATTTTTCAAATTCATAATATGCATCAAATCCAATTGAAAACAAAAAACCAATGGCTCTGATACCACTGTTAGGTTTTATACAAACAATCCTATGTGTGCATGCAACCCTAGTTGGATCTATGTTTTCACTATAAGACATACAACTTTATGAACACAAAATAAACCCTGGCATGCTTCTATAATTTTCGAAAAATTACATAGAAGTTTAGTAGACATACCTTTGTTGTTATATAGCAATAACAACTAGTTTCCTTGATCTCTTGAACTCTCTTGAACTCTTGAAAGCAAGCACCACAATTGTAGTGCCTCTAATGGCTCACAAACACCTTGAAGCAAGAAGGCAACTAAGAGAGAGAAGGAATGATGCTAATTTCGGCCCTAGGGTTTCCTTGGAATCAAGTGGCCTCAAATTGAAGCATAGGGCATGTATTTATACTATAGGGTGCTAGGGTTTTAGTCAAAACCCTAATGGACAGCTTAGCCACCAAGCAGCCCAAGGAGCCTTATGGAATGAGGCCTTGGACGAAAATATGATGATCCTTCATCATAATTTCGTTCCCCCTTAGTCCATTAGGTTTCCTAGCCCAAAACTCAACTATCACACATTTGACAGTTTATACCCCTTTATTTAATTAATCTCTTTTAGTCACCAAATTAATTCCTAATTAATTTATGACTAATACTAATTAAATAAATATGATTTCTCCTTTAATATATTATTCTTATAATATATTAATAAATCATAATATCTCCTCTCTCATATCAAATTACCTTGTCAAGTTGCTTTGGTGAAGGCAACCCAAAAGGACCATGCACACTCGGGTCAAGTATATACCAAATATGGTTACTGACTTAGACACTAATCCAACAAATCCTTTCCCTTAAAATACTTCATAAACTTCCCACAATGCATCCAATCTTGCAGAAACTTTTGCCAACTCTTGCTCTGTCTCAAATTCTCCTAATTGGTATGTTGATACAGGTACTACAGCTCACATGACACCTCAAGCCTCTACTCTTGACACATCATCCACATTGGTGGGATGTCAAGTCCACCAAGCAAATTACACCATTTTTCTTGCAAATAAAACGTAATATAGTAGTAAAAAGGGGATTGATCCACTGGGAAATGGTTGTATTTAATTACCAATGCAATCCAATTAAACAAGTGAAATAAAACTAACTACACTTAAACTAAAATGGGGGGTTTTGTGAATTGTTTGAAAACTAAATGACTTAAAGAATAAAAAAGCTTGCAATTAAGCAATATGGTGAGATGCTCAAATATTAGAGAGAATTGGTCAACCTAGGCAATTCAACATAATGTACATTTGTTTGTCTATCATTAGAAATCAATATGTAAGCTTATCATTTAACCGAAATTACTTAAAGCAATCGTGAATCATGATATGCCAACATTACTCAAAGGTAGTATGTAGGTTGGGGAAGCCCACAACACACCTTCTTAATCATAATTAAGAACCTAATTGAATTAATTGAACTCAAGATAATTGATTAGCCTTAAGTATAATGGAATTCCCAATTACTGGAGGATTTCAATGCTCACACATCCATAAATGTCACACCCCCAAACCGGAACGGCAGAAATGTTCGGGGGGTGGATGACATCATATGTAGTATCACAACAATTGCATCATAGTAATCAAAGTAAACACAACCATTACATTGATTAAGTAAAACATTTACATTTGTTTGATTCATGATTATATACATCAAAAGTATAACAAAAAGAAAGACGAGACTCTATACACTCCATTTTCTGAAAACTCTGCCGATGTACCTGTCTACTGATTTCCTGAGAATACAAGCAGTTTTAAAAGAGTGTCAGCATAAAGCTGGTGAGTTCATAAACATGTTTTTGTAATGAAAACCTGTTAACGAATTTCTAAAATTTATGTATGTTTCCCAAGAAAATCCAATATTTTCTAACATATATGCTCGATACTATATTCTGTTTTGTAAACCCTGGTTACCACCAGCATGTATAGTAAGTTCTTGTTTGAAAACCCTAGCTACCTCCAGTATGTATAGTACGTACTGTTTGAAACCCCTGGCTACCACCAGAATGTATAGTATGTTCTTGTTTGAAAACCTTGGCTACCACCAGTATGTATAGTATGTTCTTTTTTGAAAACCATGGCTACCACCAGTATGTATAGTACGTTTTGTTTGAAAACCCAGGCTACCACCAGTATGTATAAACCCTACCTACCACCAGTATGTATAGTAGTTTTATTATTTAAAATAAAACCGTGTATTGTATCCCTGGAATCCTCCAGTGTAATGTATGGTAGTTTTCTTAATTAAAATAAAACTAATGAAGACTGAAATCTCGTAAACAAAGGTTAGTTTATACTATTGTGAGTTCGTATAACCATGCTTGATATGACTAGTGACCTCAGCGATGTTTCTTCAGACGTCGTATGATATGATATTTGTCACCCCAGGCATGCCTGCCTAACTGTAGCTAGCAGTTTAGGTGTGGGATTGTCAGTCCCGAATAGATCTATTCATAAATCTCACGCTATCCCTCCAGGACACTCTGGTTATACTAAGTGTCGAGGATTTTGCCAACACCCAGAAGGGTACAATTGAAGAGATGTCTCACAATCTTGTATTAACTATTTTACGTGTAGTTCTGTATCGTTTTCTCGTAATTGAAACCGTTGTATACTTGATAGAGTTATTAATAGTTATACTTAAATAATTATTTAGTGTTATACTATTGTCATCCGAATGTAGTAAAGTAAATCATAAACTAAAACTGTCATAGTTTATATGTTTGCCATGTATGTAATCTGGATTGGTAAAAACTGTATGATAAACTCCCCAAACTATACCTATTATAGTTTGCCTGAAATGTATTGTACTTGGTTTATGTATTGTTATGAAAACTATGAAATTATGTTTTCTAGCTGAAAATGTCCCTTATGCTCCCCATAATACAAAAGGGATTAAAATATCTATATATTTTGTAGAAATCGTTGGAATAAATCAATTGCATAAGTTTTAAACTTGTTGAAATTAGTTTGTTTTAGTTCACAAAAATCATTTGTGTTTGGCTTGTATCCCCCCCCCTGAAAACATTAAAAATCATAAAAGCGTAGGGGTATGAACTCATTGTTAGTTGTGTGCAAGTGTCGAATCAACGAACTGAAATGAAGACCCTCGAGTTGTAGTGTGTGGCACTTAACGGAATCCTAATAACAATTAAATACGTATATGTATCTAAATTAGCGATTTCGTTAGATAAAGTGTTAGAAAAACACTTGCTTTCGGTTAAGGAATGTTACCGGGACTTGATTGAATCGAGTAAAATGGGTTTTTAGTCTAATGCACCACTTAGGAAGTGTTTACGGTTGTGAATGGGGTTTACGGCCATGAAGGGAGTTTACAGCCATGAACTGTTTACAGCCGTGAACTGCTCCTCGAAGGGTGTACGGCCTTTGAAGGTGTACGACCGTGAATTGGTTTATGGTCAATAAAGGTTTGCAGACTTGAAGGGTGTACGATCATACACTGAAGGATAAGGATGTTGGATTCGATGAAAACGTGTTTTAGATGCTCCTAAACAACTTCCAGAAGTGTTTCCTGATGATTTTTCGGGAGAAATGAGGTGTTTTTGGTGTTTACGGTCATGAGTTTTAGAAAGAGAAGGAGAGAGTTTCCGGCCAGAAAAGTCTAAATGAAGGGTAGGGACTCGTATTTATAGGGGATATTCATGGTCGGTGGTGGGGTCTACCTAGCACCAATCATAAACGAATGTATGGCCGTACACGAGTTTACGGCCGTAAACTCACTTAGGCCGAAAACTTTTTAGTTTTTTTTCAAGGAACTTCAGGGGGTTTTTAGCGCAAATTTGGTTTCGACTCGTATATATAATTTAATTATATAAAACTAGTTGATTTTCTAACCAAGAAGTTTGACGAAAGCTCGATAAAATTAAAATTTTATTAACGGGAATCGGTTAATGTAAATGGAAAAATGTTCGGGTTGTCACATCATCCCCCCGCTAGAGGGAATTTCGTCCCAAAATTCAAACATAGAAAACAAATCATGGACTTGGAAAAAGATGAGCGTATTTCTGTTTCATGGAATCTTCGTGCTCCCAAGTGAATTCAGGTCCCCGCTTGGCATTCCAACAAACCTTCACTATCGGTATGCGACTTTGTTTCGTTCGTTTGATTTCTTGGTCCATGATTTCGACTGGTTCTTCCATGAAGTTAAGGTTCTCGTTGATCTCAATCTCATCAAGAGGGATCACGAGGGTTTCATCAAATAAACACTTTTTAAGATTTGAGACGTGGAAGACGAGGTGAATGTTGCTAAGTTCCTAGGGTAAACGGAGTTTGTATGCTACAGGACCGATGCTAGCAAGAATTTCAAACGGTCCTATGTATCTTGGATTCAGCTTTCCACGCTTTCCAAAGCATATCATGCCTTTACAGGGTGAGACCTTCACTAGAACACGGTCACCAACCTAGAACTCCAAGGGGTTTCGTCTCTTATCGGTGTAGCTCTTTTGTCTATCTCTTGAAGCTTTTTGTCGTTACTGGATTTGAACAATCTTTTCTGTGGTTTCACGGATGATTTCTGGGCCCATGAGAGTGTTGTTGGGGACTTTCCCTTTGGCTAGTTGTGTGTCGCCCACTTCATCCCACACAAAGGGGATCTGCACTTACAACCATACAAGGCCTCAAACGGCACAACTTTGATACTGGTGTGATAACTGTTGTTGTAGGAGAATTCGACCAAGGGAAAATGGGTGTCCCACGACTTACCAAAGTCTATGTCACATGCTCTCAAAATGTATTCTAGTGTCTGAATTGTTCTCTCACTCTGCCCATTTGTTTGTGGATGATAAGTTGTGCTCATATCCAACTTAGTTTGAAGAGCTTTCTGCAGTGACTGCCAAAATCTCGAGGTGAATCTACTATCTTGATCGGAGATAATGGACATAGGCACACTATGCAGATGAACTATCTCTTGGATGTAGATATGTGTAAGTCTTTCCATTTTGAATGTATCTTTGATTGGCAGGAAGTTGGCGGATTTAGTCAGCCAATCGACAATTACCCAAATGGTATCGTACCTACTTGGAGACTTGGGCAACTTAGTGATGAAATCCATTGTGATCCTTTCCCACTTCCACTCAGGTATTTCTGGTTGCTGAAGCAGACATGAGGGCTTTTGATATTCCACCTTCACCTTGGTGCAAGTCAGGCACTTGCCCACAAAGGTAGCGATTTATGCTTTCATGTTCGGCCACCAATAAAGCTTTTTGAGATCTAGGTACATCTTATCCGAACTTGGGTGAACGGAGTATCTAGTCGTGTGAGCTTCATTCATGACAACCTCCCTGTAACCGCTAAACTTTGGGGTCCAGATCCGGTCCATGAAATAGTAAACTCCGTCTCCTCTGATCTCCAAGTTCTTTTCCATCCCCCTCAAGGCTTCATCCGATATGTTCTCTGGTTTCAAGGCTTCCTGCTGAGCCTCTCTGATTTGAGCGGATAGATGGGAATGGATGGTCATTGTCAATGCCTTCATTCTATGACCTGAATACTCTTTCCGGCTGAGGGCATCTGCTACCACATTGGCCTTGCCGGGATGATAGCACATTTCGTACTTATAATCACTAAGTAGCTCTACTCGCTGCCGTTGCCTCATGTTTAATTCTTTCTGATCAAAGATATGTTGCAGGCTCTTATGGTCGGTGAAGACAGTGCATTTGGTTCCGTTGAGATAATGGCTCCAAATCGTCAATGCAAATACCACTACTCCCAACTCCAAATTGTGAGTTGTATAATTGACTTTGTGTGTTTTGCAGCTGTCTCGAGGCATAGGCAATAACATTTCCTCGTTGCGTGAGCACACAGCCTAGGCCCTGATTGGATGCATCATAGAAGACAACAAAATCCTCCGTCCCTTCGGGCAGAGACAAGATAGGTGCACTGCATAGGGCCTGCTTCAATGTTTGGAATGCAGTGTCTTGCTTTTATCCCCAACTAAAGGTTACAACTTTCTGAGTCAGGGTGGTTAAGGACTTAGAAATCCTGGAGAAGTTCTGGATAAATCTGCGATAATAGCCAGCGAGACCCAACAATTGATGGATTTCTGTGGGCGTCTTAGGTGCTGACCAATTCTCAATCGCTTTGATCTTGGAAGGGTCCACATTTATGCCTTCCTCGCTAACCACGTGACCAATGAAAGTTACTTTTCTGATCCAGAATTCGCACTTAGAGAATTTTGCATAGAGGTTCTCCGCTCTCATTGTTTCTAACACTAACCTCAAGTGTTGTCTATGATCTTCCTCACTCCGAGAGTAGAAAAGTATATCATCAATGAATATGATTACAAACTTATCTAGGAAAGGGCGGCACACCCGATTTATTAGATCCATGAACACCGTCGGCGTGTTGGTTAGACCAAAGGGCATTACTACAAACTTGTAGCGTCCATAGCGCGTTCGGAATGCTGTCTTGGGAACATCATTCTCATGAACTCGCAACTGATGGTACCCTGATCTTAGGTCTATTTTTGAGAAGTAACTGGCTCCCTGAAGTTGATCGAAGAGGTCGTCGATTCTGGGTAAAGGATAATGGTTCTTAACGGTAAGCTTGTTTAGTTCACGATAATCTTTGCACATCCGAAAGGATCCATCTTTCTTTTTCACAAACAAGACCGGGGCTCTACAGGGTGAGGAACTTGGTCTTATGAATCCTTTGCTGAGTAGCTCATTAAGCTGGCTGGATAGATCTTGCATTTCTGCCGGTGCTAGACGATATGGAGATTTAGCTACGGGAGTAGCTCCGGGGATTAAGTCGATATAGAACTCGACTTGGCGCATGGGAGGGATTTCGGGAAGATCTTCGGGGAAAACATCAGGAAAGTTGCAAACTTCGAGGATGCTATCAAGGTCTTTAACTTCCTGCTTTTCATTAACAACATGGGTTAGGAATGCATGGCACTCCTTCCGAAGATATTTTTGGGCTTTGATGCATGAGATGATACGAAGGTTTGAGCTGAGTTTATCACCGTAGACTATGAGGGCTTTGCCCGAGGGCAGATTGAGACAGATGGCTTTTTGTAGAAAAGGATATCAACGCGATTGGGGCTCAACCAATCCATACCGATGATGATGTCGAAGCTTTTTATGGAAACTGGCATAAGATCGATTGGGAAGGAATGGTCATTTAGGGTAAGGGTACAGCCTAAGAATACGTCATTAGTGCTTTCTTTCTTTCCGTTAGCCATCTTAACGGTAAATGTTTTGGTTAAAGGTTGGGATTTATGTTGGAGTAGACATTTAAATGCATGACTAAAAAAACTTCTCTCCGCACCAGAATAAAAAAGAATGCATGCATAAGAGTCATCAAGGAGGAACGTACCCATAACCACGGTGGGATCTGCAACTGCCTCTTCTTGGCCCATCGCTAGTACTCTCCCTGCGTTACCCCCTGTTGTTTCCTTGGGGAGATTTATCTTGAAGTGCCTAATCTCCCCATAGCCATAACAAGCTTGACCAACTCTCCGCCCCAGGAGCCTGATGGGTTGGTCGGGCTGGTGCCTTGCAGAAACTAGCTGTGTGTCCCTTCTTACCGCAACTATTGCACAACATTTCCCAGCATTGTCCATGATGATGGAAGTTGCACTTGTCACACCTTGGAAGAGTACCAACATACCTACTGGTAGGTGCTTGGGTGGTTGGAACAGTAGCAGGAGTAGTAGCAACGTGAACTGCCACTGTTTGTTGTTTCTGGGAGGGCTCCTGCCAAGACCGACCCTTTCGTTTGTTCCAAAACTTCTTCTTCCTACCACTCGCCTTTGGTGGTTCAGGAGCGGCTGTTACTTCATCGAGATCAACCCCGTGATCTATCAAAGTCTGCGCCAGGCACTTGGCACTATCAAAAGTGGTAGGCTTAGCAGCCAAAACATTTCCTTGAGTTAGGGGCGTCAATCCCCAAATGTACATTTCTATATTTTTGCTTTCTGGGGTGACCATTCCCGGACAGAGAAGAGCCAGATCGTAGAATCTAGCTGTGTAAGTGGCAATGTCGGAACCCTTCATCTTCAAGTTCCAGATCTCGTGCTCTAATTTTTGCATCTCGCCCCTTAGGCGGTACTCAGCAAGCATGAGTTCTTTTAAGCTTTCCCAACCCATGGCATTTACTACTGGCAGAGTTAGGGATTTGACTCAACCATTCCACCAGTACAGTGCTCTGTCGGTGAAGGTGCAGGTGGCGAACTTCACTTTGTTTGCCTCGGAACAAGCGCAAATCTTGAAAATGGATTCGATCTTCTCGAACCATCGGGTTAAGGCAATGACTCCTCCATTACCGTCGAAGGATTTGGTTTTTGCATTCATGAAGTCTTTATAGGAACACTCATTTTGATGTCCCTGACCGTTGAGATTCTGGGGATGAGTACCACCTCTGGATCCGCTAGCCCCACCGGGGTTTATTTGTGCCATTATTGCAGCCACAGAAACTGTAACTTCTGCCTAGAACATGGCAGGATCGAACCGAGGGGGTGGAGGCGGCGGAGGATCGTTGTTCTTCCTATTGGGTCTTTTTCTGCGAGGCATCGTTTTCTAAGAATAGTCAGGAAGAAGAGGATGGTAAGTCCCCTAGATCTTTGAATCAAGAGATATGAAACAAAATATATCTCAACTTGATAGATAAAGTGTTCTACTAAGCGATAAGTAGAGAAAGGTTACCAATGCAAGTAAACTATTACTAGGAAGAAATGAGTAGCAACACTTGGAACGAATCTATACACTATATTCGGCTCTAGCTAAAATACTCATATAGTATTTTAAGTTGTATGTTCTGCTTTATCGATATCTTGATGTATATAGCTTGGTAAGTTTTAGGCTTGCTGCAACACCACAATCACTCCCAGACACATGTTGGTCATGTCTCAAATAAATACAGTTGATCAGACTATATTGATCCCAGACATGATTACATAACTACCCAGGTTTAACCGCAGTTTCCAGCATCCAAATACTTTTGTTTTGTTCTACTTATGGTACTGTTCTTGGTACATATGTATACTTGTATACTTCTTATAAAATACTTATATTTTTAAAAAGTATGCTTTTAGTTTAGAGCACTTTAGCCCCTTAGTATTTATATTTGTATACCATGTAAGGTTCGGTATACTTAGTTCAGTATAAACAAGAGCTCTGATACCAATCTGTCACACCCCCAAACTGGAACGGCAGAAACGTTCGGGGGTGGATGATGTCATATGTAGTATCACAACAATTACATCATAGTAATCAAAGTAAGAAAACCATTACATTCATTAAGTAAAACATTTACTTTTGTTTGATTCATGATTATATACATCAAAAGTATAACAAAAAGAAAGACGAGACTCTATACACTCCGTTTTCTCAAAACTCTGCCGAGGTACCTGTCTACTGGTTTCTTGAGAATACAAGCAGTTTTAAAAGAGTGTCAGCATAAAGCTGATGAGTTCATAAGCATGTTTTTGTAATGAAAACTTGTTAACGAATTTGTAAAGTTTATGTATGTTTCCCAAGAAAATCCAATATTTTCTAACATATATGCTTGGTACTGTATTTTGTTTTGTAAACCCTGGTTACCACCAGTATGTATAGTAAGTTCTTGTTTGAAAACCCTAGCTACCTCCAGTATGTATTGTACGTTCTGTTTGAAAACCCTGGCTACCACAAGTATGTATATTATGTTCTTGTTTGAAAACCCTGGCTACCACCAGTATGTATAGTATGTCCTTGTTTGAAAAACATGGCTACCACCAGTATGTATAGCAAGTTCTGTTTGAAAACCCTGGCTACCACCAGTATGTATAGTATGTTCTTGTTTGAAAACCCTGGCTACCACCAGTATGTATAGTAGTTTTATTATTTAAAATAAAACCGTGTATTGTATTCCTGGAATCCTCCAGTGTAATGTATGGTAGTTTTATTAATTAAAATAAAACAAATGAAGAATGAAATCCCGTAAACAAAGGTTATTTTATACTATTGTGAGTTCGTATAACCATGCTTGATATGACTAGTGACCTCAGCGAAGTTTCTTCAGGCGTCGTATGATATGATATTTGTCACCCAGGCATGCTTGCCTAACTGTAGCTAGCAGTTTAGGTGTGGGATTGTCAGTCCCGAATAGATCTATTCACAAATCTCACGCTATCCCTCCAGGACACTCTGGTTATACTAAGTGTCGAGGATTTTGCCAGCACCTAGAAGGGTACAATTGAAGAGATGTCTCACAATCATGTATTAACTAGTTTACGTGTAGTTCTGTATCGTTTTCTCGTAATTGAAACCGTTGTATACTTGATATAGTTATTAATAATTATATTTAAATAATTATTTAGTGTTATACTTTTGTCATCCGAATGTAGTAAAGGAAATCATAAACTAAAACTGTCATAGTTTACATGTTTGCCATGTATGTAATCTGGATTGCTAAAAACTGTATGATAAACTCCCCAAACTATACCTATTTTAGTTTTCCTGAAATGTAGTGTACTTGGTTTATGTATTGTTATGAAAACTATGCAATTATGTTTTCTAGCTGAAAGTGTCCCTTATGCTCCGCATAATACAAAAGGGATTAAAATATCTATATATTTTGTAGAAATCATTGGAGTAAATCAATTGCATAAGTTTTAAACTTGTTGAAATTCTTTTGTTTTATTTCACAAAAATCATTTGTGTTTGGCTTGTATTCCCCCCCCCCCCCCCCCACTTGAAAACATTAAAAATCATAAAAGCGTAGGGGTATGAACTCACTGTTAGTTGTGTGCAAGTGTCGAATCAACGAACTGAAATGAAGACCCTCGAGTTGTAGTGTGCGGCACTTAATGGAATCCTAATAACAATTAAATACATATATGTATCTAAATTAGCGATTTCGTTAGATAAAGTGTTAGAAAAACACTTGCTTTCGGTTAAGGAATGTTACCGGGATTTGATTGAATCGAGTAAAATGGGTTTTGAGTCTAATGCATCACTTAGGAAGTGTTTACGGTTGTGAATGAGGTTTACGGCCGTGAAGGGAGTTTACAGCCATGAACTGTTTAGAGCCGTGAACTGCTCCTCGAAGGGTGTACAGCCTTTGAAGGTGTACGACCGTGAATTGGTTTATGGTCAATAAAGGTTTGCAGACTTGAAGGGTGTACGATCATACACTGAAGGATAAGGATGTTGGATTTGATGAAAACGTGTTTTAGATGCTCCTAAACAACTTCCAGAAGTGTTTCCTGATGATTTTTCAGGAGAAATGAGGTGTTTTTGGTGTTTACGGTCATGAGTTTTAGAGAGAGGAGGAGAGAGTTTCCGGCCAAAAAAGTCTAAATGAAGGGTAGGGACTCGTATTTATAAGGGATATTCATGGTCGGTGGTGGGGTCTACCTAGCACCAATCGTAAACGAATGTATGGCCGTACACGAGTTTACGGCCGTAAACTCACTTAGGCCGAAAACTTTTTAGTTTTTTTTTTCAAGGAACTTCGGGGGTTTTTAGCACAATTTTGGTTTCAACTCGTATATAAAAATTTAATTATATAAAACTAGTTGATTTTCTAACCAAGGTGTTTGAAAACCTGTTAACGAATTTGTAAAATGTATGTATGTTTCCCAAGAAAATCCAATATTTTGTAACATATATACTCGACACTGTATTCTGTTTAGAAAACCCTGGTTACCACTAGTAAGTATAGTAAGTTCTTGTTTGAAAACCCTGGCTACCTCCAGTATGTATAGTAAGTTATATTTGAAAACCCTGGCTACCACCAGTATGTATAGTATGTTCTTGTTTGAAAACCCTAGTTACCACCAGTATGTATAGTACGTTCTGTTTGAAAACCCTGACTTCCACCTGTATGTATAGTATGTTCTTGTTTGAAAACCCTGGCTACCACCATTATGTATAGTAGTTTTATTATTTAAAATAAAACCAAGTATTGTATCCCTGGAATCATCCAGTGTAATGTATGGTAGTTTTATTAATTAAAAAAAACTAATGAAGAATGAAATCCCGTAAACAAAGGTTAGTTTATACTATTGTGAGTTCGTATAACCATGCTTGATATGACTAGTGACCTCAACGACGTTTCTTCAGGCGTCGTACGGTATGATATTTGTCACCCCAGGCATGCCTGCCTAACTGTAGCTAGTAGTTTAGGTGTGGGATTGTCAGTCCCGAATAGATCTATTCACAAATCTCACGCTCTCCCTCCAGGAGACTCTGGTTATACTAAGTGTCGAGGATTTTTCCAACACCCAGAAGGGTACAATTGTAGAGATGTCTCACAATCCTGTATTAACTAGTTTATGTGTAGTTATGTATCTTTTTCTCGTAATTGAAACTGTTGTATACTTGATAGAGTTATTAATAATTATACTTAAATAATAATTTAGTGTTATACTATTTACATCCGAATGTAGTAAAGTAAATCATAAACTAACATTGTCATAGTTTATATGTTTGCCATGTATGTAATCTGGATTGGTAAAATCTATATGATAAACTCCACAAACTATACCTATTATAGTTTTCGATGAAAACGTGTTTTAGATGCTCCTAAACAACCTCCAGAAGTGTTTCCTGATGATTTTTCGGGAGAAATGAGGTGTTTTTGGTGTTTATGGTCACGAGTTTTAGAGAGAGGAGGAGAGAGTTTCCTGCCAGAAAAGTCTAAATGAAGAGTAGGGACTCATACTTATAGGGGATTTTCATGGTCGGTGGTGGGGTCCACCTGGTACCAACCGTAAACGAGTGTACAGCCGTAAACTCACTTAGGCCGAAAACTTTTTAGTTTTTTTTCCAGGAATTTCGGGGGTTTTCGTGCGATTTTGGTTCCGACTCGTATATAAAATTTAATTATATAAAACTAGTTGATTTTCTAACCAAGAAGTTTGACAGAAGCTCAATAAAATTCAAATTTTATTAACAAGAATCGGTTAATGTAAACGAATAAATGTTCGGTTTGTCACAATAAAGGAGTCATGATCCATAAGCTAGAGATGATTTCTACCTTCATAAAGACCTTGTTCTAAGAAAATTTAATGATTCATTGCTAAACCACAAAAAGACTAACAATTGTTCATAAAGTACCAAGCTCATGATCAACGTATTAAACAAGCATAAGAATTGTGAACTAAGAATCATAAACATGAGATAAATGATAACCAAACATGAATCCTTCAAAAATCACAAATACCCAAGGGTTTTAGCTCAGTCCAACCAAAATAAAGAGATCAGACACTCGTGGAAACAAGACAATAATCATAAAAGTGTTTTAACATCAAGAAATTAGCAATTATTAAAAGAATGAGAAGATGATAACTCTATCTCTCCAAAAACACATCCAAGATGCTCCAATAGCGGAAAATTTGAAGTGATGGTTGCCAAATCTAACCCCAAGGTAAATGATGGGCCAACTGACAAAAACGCCCTAACTGTGCAGTGACATAGGTACCCACACGCGGTAGTGCAGGTAGACACCTCACCCTCACAAATAATGTTGGAATGCTATTGGTTCCTTCTTCCACTACTCCACCCCACTACTTTTGATTCCCTTGGTCCCCTCCACACCTCAAATGATTTAAAATGAACCAATCATCTTTATGCTTTAAAATGGATAATCCAAGCCCATCTTTAAGAGTCCATGATCCATCTTCAAAAGTCCATCTCATCCAAGTCTTCAATGCATCAAGCCTAATTCTTCCAAAGTGGATCCGGAAAGCCCAAAAACTCCTCAAAAGCCACTAAGCCAAGCAACAAACTAATCCGTAACCAAAATGAGACTCCAAAAACCTACAAAAAAACCATATGTAAAATAGAAAGTACCCGATACAATCCAAGACAAATAAAAGATAGAATATGCAATGAAAAAAGAATAAAAAATGGCTAAAAATGCTAAAATAAACTATATAAAAGAAGTAAATAAAACAAATTATCACACATATTAAGGTAAATCTAAAGTGGTTGTTGGTATCAATGCTTCTTTTAGTGTATATCGTATTGGTTCTTATACACTTGCTCCAAATCTCAGACTGCTAGATGTTATGTTTGTACCATATTTAAGGAATAATCTTCTATCTATTAGTCAATTGGCTTGAGATTACCAAGTTAACGATGTTTTTTCTTGTAATTATTTTATTATTTAGAAATGCAAGACAGGAACCCCACTGGTCCAAGGACCACATAAAGGTGACCTATATGTGATTCGTTAGGCTCACTTAGCTTTCTATGTTGTCCCTATGAAGAGACATGTTTCATGGATCTCTTACTCTTTGGCATGCTCGTTTTGGCCATGTTTTGCATTCTATTATTTCAGTTTTAAATAAACAAAGACACTTATCTTTGTCTAAGACATTTTCATATCATAAAAATAGATGTTTTGTACCCATCCTAATAGGGACATGTAATAGTTGTAATTTATGAATAAATCTAGATTTACTTATTGTTTAATGGATGTTCACATTCATGTTCTAACACGATGTCTTCTGTGTTAAATAATATTTTCTCATAATGTTATTTATGAAGTTAATCTATAATTTTTCATTAAATTAATAGTTCTTATCATAACACCTATATAATCAAATGATATTTGATTGGAACTTATCTATGGCATAATCATCATGACAATATAAATAAGAAATACATATACCAACTTCAAAAGGATGGAATTTTTGAAGGCAAATGAGCTTAATTCATTTGATATATGTGAATCCTATTTATATGGAAAGATGATTCACAAGTGTTTTTATCTATTAGTAGTTAAAGAACAAAAGGCTCAACAAAGAATTGTACATAAGTGATGTATGTAATTTTTTCAATCCATGAATAGATTTGGTGATAGATTTTTATTAAATTTCACTGACGAATTTTATTCGTTACTTTTGAAACCTTTGATTTTATCAAATTGTTTCATAGTGAAGATTGAAATACAAATTAATGAGATCATCATTAACCTTTCGTTGTGATAAAGAAAATGAGTTTTGTAAACCAAGTCTTCTTGGAACATCTTAAGAGTTGTGGAATCGATTCACAACTCATTCCGACAAAGACACCCACTTGTCATTAGAATGTTTCTTGTGGCACAGGATCACCTGGTCACGTGAAAATATATTTTAATATTCGAGGTGGCCTTCATATTATCTAGTGGGATAGGGTCACCTAGCCACTAGCTGAATGTCAATAGTACAAGTTTTTGAAGAGGATATAAATAGACATTGCAATCTATTCTATGTTGTTTTAAAAGAACTATTTTCTTTACAAAATTTTAGAATTATGTTCACTGCAACAAATATACATTGAATATTGTTAGGAATAAATCTGAGATGACGAATGCAGAATATCAAGAACAATCAAGAATCAATCACCATAATATACAAGTAATCTGATAAAGGTTTTGTGTATATTGATTATGATATGAACTTACAAAGAAAACCCTAATCTGGAAAAACCTAGTACACAAAAAGCTAACCTAATGATTATTTATAGGGAACATAAAAATATTTACCAAAAATATAAAACTAATGCCTTAATATAAAACCAATGCCTTAGAAGAGCTCGATGAAGAACTTCTACTGTAAAGACATCGTAGGGAATCAGAAAACGATTAACCCTAAAAAGACTTCCCTAAATAACCAAACATGTCAAATTAGTTTCAATATCTTAAATACTCAACAATCTCCCCCTAGATGTTGAAACTGATAAGGATCACGATTTCCGATCTTCTTGGCATTTCTCCCCCTAAATGTGAGACTCATCAGCACATGGGGTCTTCAAAGCAAGAGAAACAAATAACATCTTTCAAATACGAACTCCCCCTTCAATAATCATCACTCCCCCTTGAATCTTCAACAAATATCATGGAGAGAATCAGCAAAGTTAAGAAGAATTACCAAAAATCTTCAAAACCCGTCATATTAAATGAAATACATCCTTTTAAAATATACCCAATTCTCAAAAAAATTAAAATTGGAAAAATAACAAAAATAAATTTTGTATTTTTCAATTTTTAAATATTAGACAAAAAGAATAGAATAAGAAAAAATTATTTAGAAGGGTTTGAAAAAATAAGACCAAAGAAAAGGATTAGAAATGAAAATATTTTGGAAAGAAGGGGTAAAAATGGTAAACTCCAAGAATTTGAAAGAATTAAGAAGCAAGGGTAGAAATTGCCAAGCTGAGCAAACTGTGGGTACTTTTCATGTAACTCAGATCCTTTTCAGCAATTGATCGAAAGAACGACACTAAGTTGACTATGAAAAGTCAAAGCAGATTACGCATCCAAAAATTCCGATTTCCAATTAAGATACGAGTCTAGAATTCCGATTCCAAGAGTGCTACTGAGTTCCGATTTTAACTTCTGAGTACCAATTATTATTGCGATTTACTTGTTGAACTCCGAACACAATTTCAATTTGGAGACAGAAACACCGACTGCTAATCGATTTCAATAAGATGCGAACGAATTCAATTTCTGAATTCGTATACGAACATCTCTTCAAAACTACGAACGATTGCAACCTCCGAATGTTCGTAGATGAACAGTGAACTAATAATGCCTCCGAACGTTCGGGGGTATTCGGAGACAAACTGTAAAATCCAAAACCGGGTACTTCGAATTCAATTGTGACATTAGGACTCCGACGCCGAATTAAGAACTCCGAATTCGATTGTAACATCCGTACATCCTCACAGCGAATCGGTCGGTTCCGAGAGCGCAGGTTCGCATTTGACGTTTGTGAGAGTTAATTCCAAACACAAGCTCAGATTCCGATTTTGACTTTGGTTATACAACTCCGATTCACAGGAATGAACACAACCACGACTAGTTGGCTAAAGGTCGATAGCAACCCTCGTACTTTTAATAAAATGTCATATTTTGCCCATAAATCCGAAACTAACAAATTATCACCCACGTTTCAATAAATTCCGAATGTAACCACCATTTTACAATAGTTCTGAATCTGACCCTCCTGATTACAGCACACTGACAACTTTCACCCCTTTTGCTGAAATATGTCGGATGGCAGCCCCATTTTTCCAGAAAATGTCCTTTTTCACCAACTTTTTCAACTTTTCAAATTTTTGTCATTACCGACCATTAAAAATCAATAAAAGTTGATTTCTTCAACACAATTTCATATCTTTGATTGAATTATCAACAGATTTTGTCCCTATTTTCGATTTTTTTATAAAGGTCAAAACCTTTTATGAGACATTTGGTACCCATTTAAGATTCAACATTGAAGTTTGATTCTTTCACACCCATTTACTTGAAGAGAAACGATCATCCTCTGAAAATAATACCTGCTTTTTAGTTGGAAATTTTTTCCAAAAACTTCATTAAACCAACCAAATATTTTTTTCTCTTTCCTCCAACTTCTAACATCTTTATCTAAAGAAAAATAAGAATTGAAGTTTCTTTGAACATTCTTGACTTCAGCTTTCTGAACCTTTTCACTTGCAATATGTACTTGTACCTTGGGCATCCAAACCTTCTTTATTTTACTCTTGTTCTTCTTCTTTCTTTTCTGATTTCTAGGCTTCAGAAACGAATTTCAAATCTGAACAACCTCTTCATCTTTCTGAATCTGAACATTCGAAACCTTTGGTACACAAACTATTGGAGTTTGATAAATCTGAACATCTTGAAGTATTGGCTTTCTATAAAGAATCATTCCTTCAAAGACATCATCGGAACATAAAAATTCATTTGTTTGAGTTCCATTTCAACAAAATGTCTTTACATTCACGACTTCTGATTTTTTGCAATGAGATTCGTCTTAAGAACATCTAGATTCGGATTGTAAAACTTCTGAAAGACATGAACCACTTAACTCCCCCTCAACAAGAACATCCGGAGTCAAGTGGATCCGCGATGATTTTTAGAGAGATAAAGTAGATTCGAACACAAAATTTCGAATAAACAATAAAATTTTCTTCTAATTCTCTTCCAGAACACGATTCAAGAACAAATCATATGAAATTATTAGAAGAAGATAACATATCCGAACAAGATTTTGCAATAAAACGAGGTATTAGACTTTTTCTTTTCAGAAAACTTACAAAAATTGAAGAACAAGGTGAGATTCACGATAAAATATCGCCATAAACAAGATCGATTCTTGCAATGATCGATGAGATCTACAAGAAACCGCTCTAATACCACTTGTAGGAATAAATCTGAGATGACAAATGTGAAATATCAAGAACAATCAAGAATCAATCACCATAATATGTAAGTAATCTGATAAAGGTTTTGTGTATATTGATTATGATATAAACGTACAAAGAAAACCCTAATCTGGAAAAAGCTACTACACAAAAAGCTAACCTAATGATTATTTATAGGGAACATAAAAATATTTACAGAAAATATAAAACTAATGTCTTAATATAAAACCAATGCCTTAGAAGAGCTCGATGAAGAAATTCTACTGTAAAGGCACCGAAGGGAATCATGAAACGATTAACCCTAAAAGGCTTCCCTAAATAACCAAAATGCCAAATCAGTTTCAATATCTCAAATACTCAACAAATATATATTTCCAACCAAAAAAGTGTGTTGGGTGTATGGTGTTGCGTCTTGGGCTTGGCTCTTAGCCCTGTTTTGTATCCGGATTGGGCCTGTTCATCTGTGATTTATTTGTTAGGGTTTAAGTATATATAGGTGCTTGCATGCATCTTAGTACGTAAGATTCAGGAGTAGATTTGATATCGTTTTAATTGTTATCGATTGTAAACCCTAAAGCCTCTACAGCGGAAGTTCTTTGTCGAGCTCTGCTGAGGCTTGAATCATTTGAATCATTAAGCATACTGTTGATTCCATCTCTTGTTTATTACTTTGTTTGAATCGTTTTCATCCAAAAGATTTTTAAGCATGTCCTTATGGTCTTTGGACTTTATAAAAGATTCTATTTTATCCAGACCATACATATAAGTGGGATTGACATCATCGGAAGATACAACACTTTCACAGTTGTATGCTTCGGCATCAATTTCATCCTCCTTAAACTCAAGGAAGGGTAGAATCATGCGATGTATCTTCCGCCCTATTTCACAATTTAGATGCAGTGGAGTAATGTTAGCATAAAGTCTTTTAGCAATCAAACAAAAAACATTCCTTTGTCTTAACAATTTCAAATTGTCTCTTTGCAAATAAATGTTTTCATCTCTAGACTTAATTAGCTCCGACTCCTTCTGCTCAATCCACATCCTGCGCTCCTCACTTTTGGATGACACCCTGCTCATTTGGTCAGTTAGATTAGAATTTATGACCCGTGTTTGAGTTAAACAGCTATCTAGACTCGAAATTCTTGAGTTCAAGTTTATTAATTCTTTTTCGTATGATACTTGTGGAACTTTAAACGAAATAAAAATGGATTGTACCTTCTTGATCAATTCGTCAAGCTCATTGATCTGCACACTGAGAGGCTTTGCTGTAAAGCATACGTCCTCTCGTTCCTTGGTTGCATCATTTCCACCATCAGTGTTGTATCCCCTCATCTGAGCCACATCCGTCACCATGAAACATCTTACACTAACATCATCACTCTTCACAACATAAGCCTTTCCATGAGAAGGCTTTCTCACTTCATCATCCTCTGAGTCGGTTGACCAAACTTGAACGCCCCCGAACTCATCATCATCTGCTGAACCCTGCATGAGAAGCTGACTCCTACGCTTGCCATACTCAGCCAAATTGAGGGGCTTCTTGAGCCTGTGGCCTATCCAAAACAAGGGGGAGAAGACAGCTCAAAGGGAAATGATCAATCTCAACCTCCTCCTGTTTCCACTGCTCAAACCAAATCAACCGAACCATCAACTGGTCATGCATCAGGTTCGGGTGCTAAAGATAAAGGCAAGAAGGTTACTGTTGATAGTGATGAAGATGAAGATAAAGAAACGATTGCAGAGATCTTGAAGAAGCAGGCCAGGGAAAGTGAACTGAATCCGAACGCTCGGGTTGCTAGGGAGGCTAAGGCAAATGAAAGGAGGATGAAGGAGGCTCATGATCTCCTTGAAAGTCGAAAAACACTGTTCCCTCCTTGGACTCTTGAAAAGCTTATCAAAGAAGCAATCGAGTCTCCAAGTATCCTCTGGCTAGAACCTGTGATCTCATTGGATCGAGATAACTCTGTCGACTCATAGTTTGACATGCCCCTGACCAGAAAGGCCTTCATCTTTCATGCCTTCGACCACATTGCTGAAGTTCCTCATCCGCACCCAAAGGTTGACAGGGAGTTGATTGATTTCTACCTGAGGTATGCTCAACCTCAGTATAAAACATGGAGTGCACAGAAAATCATCAACGTTCGGGTTCTCAAACCTACAAAAGAGGGCAAATTTATCAATGTTCGTTTCAAAGTCTTGAGGGGATCAGAGAAAACCGAACATGCCATTTCTCTTGCTGATCTTCCCAACTTAAATCCTCATGATTGGATTATTCTGCACAATATCCTCCTCCCCAATGAAAAGGAATATGAGCCGATCATAGATCACTTAAAAAGGATGTTGGGCTGCTATGTCATGGAGGTTGCCAAGCTGGATCAAGAAATCGCTAGTGTCCTTAGAAAGAAGCCTATCGTCGCCCCAGTCGGTTCTACAAGTGATCTGAACAAAATGCAGATGGGGAGGATTGACTCGAAGCGAAACTCGGTCATGTTCACAAGAGGAGAAGGCCAGAAGTGTTTGTTTGCCTTAGCAGATAAACATATCTACTCTACAGCTTGTCTGGAGCATGTTCTGGGGATCATCCATCGATGTAGGCAAAACTCTGACAGTGACAAGAAATACTTCAACGATATGATCCAGTGGTATATTCGGTTCAGGGTAACTCTTCTCGCCATCATTCCTTGCTTATTCAAGGTTACAAAGAGGGCTGATGTAGCTGGGTCTAGTAAGCCGGTGTAGAGTCTCGCCCCATTTGATGCAAAGGGGGAGATTGTTGGGTGTATGGTGTTGCGTCTTGGGCTCGGCTCTTAGCCCTGTTTTGTATCCGGATTGGGCCTGTCCATCCGTGATTTATTTGTTAGGGTTTAAGTATATATAGGTGCTTGCATGCATCTTAGTACGTAAGATTCAGGAGTAGATTTGATATCGTTTTAATTGTTATCGATTGTAAACCCTGAAGCCTCTACAGCGGAAGTTCTTTGTCGAGCTCTGCTGAGGCTTGAATCATTTGAATCATTAAGCATACTGTTGATTCCATCTCTTGTTTATTACTTTGTTTGAATCGTTTTGCCAAACCTGTGTAAGATCTAAACGATCTAAGAGATTCATATCTCATCAAACTGGATTGGATACTTATATTAAACTAAGGATGAAATGGTTTATCCTTATCTAAAAGATATGGTGTCATTGAGCTCATGTTAGATAATAATCTTAACCACTCTAGTATCTACTAATTGCATTTATCTAGAATATCCTAAATGATTGTTTAGGATGAAGTTTCTTCTAATCCCACTAATTTTCATTCCATGAGACAAGTGATTAGAAAGTATTTTTTCTAAGTGGGAGCAATTTGGAGATTTAAGAGCTAAAGATCCATAAGCTAAATGCATCATAGTTTGGAACTAGCAAGTTCTCAACTGTTGTTGAATCTGCTCAATAGTTGATTAGAAACTAATAAAACACATAGAGATGCATTCATGTATTATTATCAAGTATGGGCTTGATTAATCTTCCTCGATATAGTTTGACTATAAAGAGTAAGTGAGTTTTCAAAGGAGAAAAATACATGAATGAAATCTTTCCTAGATTTAAGCTAACATCTCAAAGTAAGAATCTTCTTTGTTATAAGATAATTACATAGTGTGATTTAATTATGAATCTAGACGACTCTTGTGTTTTCTACAAAGCTAGTGGGAGCGCAGTAACATTCCTAATGTTATATGTAGTCGACATATTAATTCATGGAATAAGTATCTATATAGATAGATCATGGCAACTTAAAGGATTAAGTAAAAGTGCATTAATATTCAAGGGTCTGAAAGGAGCTTAAGATAAAGGACTCTGAGAGAGAGTCATATTGTCAAAAACCCTATGACATAATTTTGAGCAAAATCCTAGTGCAAATGTTTTTGAACTAGATAACATGATTGTATTCCATATGCTACTGCAATTGGAGAAATCATATATTTCATGATTATTCATATAGGAAAAATAAGTTGTATGCTTAGATCATGTCGAATGATACCAGTATAATCCGAAAACAAGTCATTGTTTGACTTATAGGAATATTCTAAAGTACTTGCGAGAACTAGAGAAATACTCCTAGTCTACAGAGTATTTGAAAGTAAGCTATGTTTAAAGTTGTTTCACATGTGCTAAATTTTCAAATAGATTGAGATGACTCTCATTCACAATCGGGTGTGTCCTCATTATGAATGAAGAGATTGCTACATGGATAGTGATTCCATGTAGATTTCAATTACTGTTACACATTAGAGTTAGAGTATCTCGTGGTTTGGAGAACCACGTACAAATATGCATAATGTATAGTTCATTATTACTATGAGTAATCCCATTACCCAAGTATTGGTATCTAAGTCATATTCAAGCATCTAATTCATTCTCAATAGTTTTTCTTTATATATGATTTATATATAAAACTGTGAGTGAGAGCCCTTGGAAGCAATTTAGAGCCTAGATAAGTGATTTTGGTGGAAAGGGGCTTGAAGATCAAGAGGCTTGCTGCAAAGGAGTGGTGTAGACCCAGGATCTACTTCAGTTGGAGCACATATTGGAGGTAATAAGTTGTTGATTTGGCTTTATTACAATTAGATCTATCTTATGTTTTAGATTTGGGGCATTTTGGGCATGATTAAGATCTGTGTCGAGTTAGAGGCCTAGATCTGAGGTTGCTACCTCAGATTTAGACTTGTGATAGTCCATAAGGTCATAAAGTTTATGTCAATAAGCTGTTGGTGAAGCCCCTTTGTCTTAAACCCTAGCCCTAGAGTGTTTTGGGCCTTTAGCTCCTAGGTTTCATGTAAAGTTTGCAACTTTACGTGGGGGATAGACGGTAGAAGAGTGGATCTCTGGATTGGAGCCCCTGCAAGGCTCGAAAAGCCACTGTATGGATTGAGATCTGAAGATACTCAGCGAGTCACATGGGTGTACTCGGCGAGTTGGAAGAACAACTCGGCGAGTTTGTTGAAGATTGCCTTGGACTCGGTGAGTCTGGTCGCAGAACTTCAACCTTTTATGGTTAAGGCGCAGATCAGTGAGTTGAGTGGTGACTTAGCGAGTTGGACAGGATGGGACTCAAATATCATTGAACTCGACGAGTCTTGGGGTGACTCGGCGAGTTGAATCGTATTTTGTGAGTTTCTGAGTTTAAGAACTCGACGAGTCTATGAGTTGACTCGGCGAGTCGAGTCAACTGGAAGGTTGAATTTGACCAGGAATTTGACTTTGACCGGAGTTGACTTAGTTTGACTTCTAGAGTTCTGTTTGGAACTAAGTGTTATATTGATAACAGTAGCTCGGGGAGCTAGTGGAGCAGTGGTTCAGAGAGTTGTAGGACAGCAGCCAGAGGGTTATTAGCAAAGTTCAGCAGTGCAGGTGAGTTTCCCTTTGTGTGAATGGGTCTACGGCCACAATACCGGCCCATGTAGTTATAAGTAGGAAGACCTGGGGGTTAGCCCTAGGCACAGTATGCTAGTATGAGATTCGGGACTAAGGTCTAATGTTAGCGGGCGGGTTCCCAAGGAATGGTTTGTATGATAGTTATACTTGTTGTCTGTGTCATACATGTATGTGCCTGGTAGGGAGGTGAGTGTGGGCGAGGTCCCGTATCTCACCAATAGCAGAGTGTGGATGGTGTTCCATACCTCATTAGCAGTAGAGCAGGGGCGAGGCCCAAGTAAGGAAAAGAGTGAGTGTGGGTTGGGCCCATATCTCACTGTCAGTAGGAGCCTGGACGGGGTTCCATGATTCACCAGTAGTAGGACAGGGGCGAGGCCCAAGATAGGCGAGGCCTTAGTACAGTAATCCAGTAGAGTATGTTAGTTATGTATTGTGATATGATTGTATGCTAGTATATGTTAGAGGGCGGGGCCCGGAGATAGGCGGGGCCTAAGGAAAACAGATTTGTACGCCGAGCGGGGCTCGAAGCCAGGTGGGGCCTGGAGACGGACGGGGTCCGATAGCGGGCGAGGCCCAATGCAGCAGGCGGGAGCCCCGTATGTGGTTATGTGCTCAGTTTTATGTATGGCATGTATGGTTTAGTAGATATTTATGGTATGCGGTAGGTTGGGGAACTCACTAAGCTTCGTGATTACAGTTTTCAGTTTTGGTTTCAGGTATTTAGTTTTCAGAAGAGGAGCTCAAGAGGGTTGCAGTGCACACACCATGGCAAGTTAGCCTAGGATGTTTACTCTGATAATTAAACAAATGTTTTGGAAATGAAACTATGATTTATCATATAAACCCTTTTTGTATGTTTGAATGACTTAACGCTATGAATTAGTAATGTTTTTAAAAGAAATTTTCAGACTCGAAATTTGGGATGTTACATTATTACTAATATGATTATTAATAAATAATATCGATTCTTGTATTTTAATTAGGGAATAGTTATTGTTTTGAGAAAATAATAAGTATAAGAGAGTATTACTAGTTATTATTTCATATGGTATGAATTAATAAGTCATGCACAATATTTTGGACTAGTTGTATTCTTTTGTCTTTTACATAAAGACAAAGTTTATATTTTATAAACTTGGAGTTTATAAAAATAAATAATATTTCTTATATAAAGGAGTATGGCAGAAAGTTTGGTGTGGGAGGTTTCTTGTCGACCTTCCACCCTTTGTCTCCCATGCTTCTGAAGGCTACCATTACTTCAGATTATTTTAATGGTTAGGCCTTACCTCTCATGGACTATTTAACAGTGTCTTATGTATGAGAAATGTGCAAGTTTTTGATCTTCTTTCTTCCCTTCTTCTTCTCTCTAAAAACGTAAGCATGAAGGAGCTCCAACCTTTGAAGTTTGGTGCTTTACTTTGGCGTTTAGAAGACCTCTTGAGTTGTACCCTTTAGTGCTTCATTGATTTAAGAACTTAAAGGCTTTATACACTCAAGAATACAAGAAGGAACTAGCATTCCAAGTGCCTTACTCTTGATGGTGGATACTTGTAGAGAAGATCATACACTTTGATCTTTTGTTATCTTCATCAACACCCCAAAATCAAGTGGGTTCAAAGGCTTTAAAGGTTATCTCTAAAACATCCTATGGTTGGTTTTATCTAATTCTAATCTCTATAAATGGATCCATGATGGTTCGGTTTTGTTATGAACTTAAAATAAACTTGTTATTTTTAAAGTCTTCCGTTGCCGGTTTTTGTGAAAAACAAACTTTTATTTCGTATCAAAACCCAACACCTCTCGCAACTAGAGTTGGCTCTCTAGTTAACTTAGGATGTACCATGTTGAATATCCTTCCCAATGAATTATTAATCAAATAATATCTTATATGTACCACCTTCTATCAAGCCTTACTAACCCAACTGTAGCTTTCCCTATACTCACAACCTGACCTATCTTGGATTCTTCCCAAACTCAAGGAACCCTGGCGCTCCGTCCAAATATACCGATCCAAAACCCTGACATGGTTACAAATTCTAACATAGCATGCACTTGGAACTGTCTCTGACGGTCCCAATTGACCATCCCTCACTTAGATTCATCCACATTTTGATAACCTCATAATCACTGGATTACCGAGCCATCCCAAAATTTCTGTACCCAACACCACCACACTGAGCTTACTGGACTAAGATCCCATGATCAAATGATATCGGGTGCTCACACCCCAACCAGATGAGCACTTAAATATTCTCGACAAATATTGTTGTATCCAAAGTACCTTCCCTTGATAAAACTCTACATTCTTTTACAATCCCAAATGACGACAAGGAACCCAAAAGACCCACAATTTGAAACAAAAAGATATTCACTTTAATGCTCTACTTTTGATTGAATCAAACTCAAGTTTGCTATAGAAAATAACTCCACAATTCCGCAATTTAGGGAAAACATACCCAGAAGCCATGATATATCGGAACATGACGATAGGTTGTCAAGTCCACTGACCTCCAACTTATGCGACTCATGCGGAACTACATATACCCAACCATGAAGTTGATTTACATATCAATCCACTGCTTATCTTCGACTATAGGTAGCAATTTTTACTTCGAGCTGACAATCCTTCAATAACCAATGCTCGAACCGAGCAACCTGACCACCTCTTGATTATTTCATCGGCCTTCCCGAAAGACACCACTAGCAACAACGAGCTCCTTGGGTTCGAACTATCAGCAACTGACGTTCTACACTTCAAACTGGATCAGCCAGATACATACCATCCCTGGCTCTTGGAATATATAACACCACGCAAGACAATCTTCTAGATAAAGACCCAACAAACTCAAAGACATTTTGAATCTCAAATGGATTCCTCGAAAACTTCCCAATCATAACCACCTCTATCATCAAGAATCCCATGTAGATGCACAAGCAATAACTCTGATAGTCCATTCATAACACCAATTCTCTATCCAGGAACAAATGGATTACCACACACTTCGTCTCTGAATCCCTAACCATCACCTTACCACGAGAATCTATCAGAAACAAGAGGCATCATCTCTACAGTCGAGGTACAATTAAGACAACGAAAATTTTTGTTCCCGGTTCACTTCTCCTGATCACCTGGAACCACCTGCTAAAACACGCTTAAACTGAACTCAAAGAAGGCATGACCTTTTTCCTATCTTGTACAGTCTCCGAAAAAATGACTCTCTTTACACATATGGAATTTTCTCGAGAGATCAAACCATAAGAATCCTATCGTGTATTTCCACATTTATCGCGGATACCGCAACCATTCTGTTTCCCTCACCGGGGCGTCCTCCAATCTTTGAAATCATATGCTCGCTATTTCTTTACCCCAACACAGAAAACTTGGAAGAACGAAATCCTCAACATAGAAATGACATCATAGATCATCAGCCGATCACCTATGCTCCGGATGAAATCCTTAAGCCGCTTATCCCAATCACTCCTTTCTTGAGTCGCGCGACTCCGACTGGCACTTTCTTAAGCAAGGCCACCTAAAACCTTGAAATCAACCGCTCATCTAGGCATGCACCATTCAACCCCAAACTGACATGGCTACCAAGGCCCAAATAATCACCAAACCTGCCTTTTTCCTGAACAACCATAACCGAAAAGCAGATAAATACCAAAGTACTGCAACAGATCCATGGTGCCTAACCATGTTCCTACCCTCAACCAGATCCTTAGAAATTCTGGGACTTTCCTTCATTCGAGTATGGATACTATGCTTCCAATAGTATATGCCCAATACTACCTTCCACACCTATCCATACTTTCCTCAAGAATCATCCTGATTCATCTAAGGTACTTCTTCATAATGATACCCTCGAAAATCTGCTAATCAGTACACCCAAACCCACTAAAACACTTCCTAGGCTCTCCTAGGTTCTGACCTCACCCTGTGAGTTAACATATTCACTTAATAGTTAACTCACATCACTAAGAGTTCCACAAAGCACACAACAAGCAACATTCGTGCAGTAACACTCCAAGCCATAGAACAAACAAAGCGCATCCCAAGCTAACTTACTACAACCCGTGCTAGGAACGTACGCTCTCACTTTTGTTTGCCTTATGTATGCAAATTATATGCAATACAATATCAAATAGACTGTCGAATAAAAGACTCTACCCTAGGACCACAACCAAACAAGGAACATGAAATAAGGCCAAATCAGTAATTACTACTACCAATACATATTCCCAATCTAACATGAAATTCTCATATACTAATATCAAATACTAATCTTAAAACACATAAGGGTATTTGCGAAATACTTACTTGAGCCTGGATGATTGCACCAATCACACCCCCTTTTATTTAATAAACCATTTTAGAAAATCATTTTTACCAATTCCTTAGTTTGAGTTCAGGCACACTCGAGACTATGCCTGAATCCATCAAAACAAGGCTCTAATACCATTTTGTAACGCCCCAAATTTCAACCCATATTTTTCAATTAAAATTTTAAATGTTTATTCAAATCCCAACTACAAAATCTTAAATAGGACCATTTAATCGTAAACTATTTATCATGGTATCGTCAAGAGTTATCATGTTCACAAATCTCCCATTGATGCCATGCAAACGAGTTATGCGCCTCCTTTAATATAAGAAAACCTGAAAACATTTAAACCACACATCTTAAGCACAAAGCTTAGTGAGTTCCCCAAATACCACATACAACACAACACAAATAAACAACTATGGGTTATCAGCAACCCTGTATACTACCCGAAGTCTCAGTGAGAAAACATCACGCCATGTGGGTTATCAGAAACATGGGAGACTACCCAAAGTCTCAGTGAGCAAAAAGCATACCCGGTGGGTTATCAGCAACCCTGGAGACTACACGAAGTCTCAATATACAGTAACGCATATCACAGTAACAACAAATAAGACCCAACGGGTCAGCACATATATAATACCACACAGGCTCATAAAAACATGCAAGAGTCACAAAGACATCTAGCATCATACATACACAACTTAGTGAGGTAGCATTGGTACCTTCGACTCACAAAAACATGCAAGAGTCACGGGGAGAAGAGTCATATGAATCGAAGAACTCTGAAACACTACGATACGATCCCTTTTCTGCATTGCTTGCACCAGTGAATCCATTAACACCAGAACCATATAAAATATTAATTAATAGCCCAAAATCCTCAAGTTTGACCCAAGGTCAAACTTGGTCAAAAAGTCAACTATCAACGAAAGCCCAAATTAACAAGTCAACTTCAAGCTGAGTATGCCCAGCATACTCAGCTCGTACGCATCGCATACTCACCATCCATAAACGACCCCCATGTATGTATTCACATCGTACTCAAAGGTACGCCCAACATACTCGGACATATGACATTTTTCCATTAAGTACTTATTCTCTTAATTCGTTTCATCCAACACTCAGATATAGACCCATAACATCATTCTAAGTCATAAAGTTCCTATCTTTATGACTTTCCATGTCTAGAAAAGATCCAAAAGCCAAAACCCTAACTTGTTAATCCATTAAGACATCATAGCTCTTGCATGGAAGGAATAAAAGGACCAAGATCACATTTTTATGGTTCCTAATAGCTGAATAATAGATAAAGTTTTCAACTTTATCCATTAGAATGGTCCAAATCCCCAAGATCTAGCCTTTAAATGTCAAAGGGACCAAAAGTGCGTCTTTTTTCAACTTAATCCATTAAGTCCAAGTTTCCAACCTTCAGATCTGAATCACTATGATGTTTAGATGGATAAACTTTTCAATTTTATCTATAACAAGGTCACAAACTTTCAAGATCTAAACTTTATGCACTAAATTAACCAAAAACTCATAACATCCAAAACTAGCTAGATCTAACAAATGCATCATCAAGACTCAAGCTTTAGACCTCTAGAAGAAAGATCAAGATGAACAAGGTCTGGATCTATAAGATCCAATGCAGCCAACACTTCTCCAATGGGCTCCTTCTTCTCCAAGATGCACCAAGAACACTCCAAAGCACATAAAACATCTTCTTCTTTCTCATAAGGCTCAAACTAGGGTTAGGGTTTTATGGGAGGACATTGAAGGGGTGGAGGTTGAGAATGAAAAGGGTTTCGGGGAGTTAAGGAGCTTAAATAAGGCTCAAAACCCTCAAATTGGGCTTTAACATCTAATTGCATATAACCAATGTAATCCTAGTACGCCCAACGTACTAGGTTAGACTTTGCGTTCACCTCTTGCATAGTATGCCCAACGTACACCCTGTACGCCCATCGTACTAGGCTAAACCCAAAACCCTCCAAAATTCTAACATTCATAACTTCTTCGTTCTTACTCCAATTTCGACGTTATTTATATCAACGAAAAGGTGTTGAAGAGCCCACAATATTATCTAGATATCTTGGACTAAAAACCTCTCAAACAAATATCCATATTTCATGAAAGACCACGGCCCATGATTTTCCCTTTTTATCCTCGACCCAAAACACAGTTCAAAGGTTAAGATCTTGCAACCATCATTACCCCTTCTACAAGGACTAAAATTTTCCTCCTTAAGGACCAAAGCCTTTACATATTCGACTTCCGGTCCACGGCCTTGAATCATAAAATGATCCAGAATAGGGTGTTACAAAGACGAGCTTCAATCCCTTCGGCAAGGTGATCAATATGTGGCTGATTACTCTAAGAAGCTTGAAACCCTTTGTGACCAACTAGTTGGCATGGGTCACTCCATTGATGCAAATGAAAAAAATCCATTGGTTCTTGAGGGGTTTAGGTGAGTCCTTTATTCAATTTGCATTCACTCACCAATCATTAACCTAAATTCCAAGTTTTGAAGAAGTGGTTTCTAAGGGCATTGGTTTTGAGATGGTTCATTCATTGATGGAACATGGTCTTCTCTACAAGTGGCATTCTACAGTAACAATCATAGTGCTACACATCAGTATGATCGTACAAATCAGCAACCTCGCCATACTAATTTATCTGTCAACCATGGTAATTCCTTATAGTATGTTCGTGGTGGTAATCAACGAATTTGTCGTAGTAGCAGACGCAACTATACTCCACAATGTCAGATATGTAGCCTTGTAGGTCACAAGGCAAATCCTTTCCCTCAAAATACTTCATAAACTTCCCACAAAGCATCTAATCTTGCAGAAACTTTTGCCAACTCTTGTTCTGTCTCAAATTCTACTAATTGGTATGTTGATACAGGTGCTACTGCTCACATGACACCTCAAGCCTCTACTCTTGACACATCATCCACATTGGTGGGATGTCAAGTCCACCAAGAAAATTACACCCTTTTTCTTGCAAATAAAACTTAATATAGTAGTAAAAATGGGATTGATCCACTGGGAAATGGTTGTATACTTGTATTTAATTACCAATGCAATCCAATTAAACAAGTGAAATAAAACTAACTAAAATTAAACTAAAATGGGGGGTTTTGTGAATTGTTTGAAAACTAAATGACTTAAAGAATTAAAAATCTTGCAATTAAGAAAGATGGTGAGATGCTCAAATATTAGAGAGAATTCGTCAACCAAGGCAATTCAACATAATGGACATTTGTTTGTCTATCATTAGGATTCAATATGTAAGCTTATCATTCAACCGAAATTGTTTAAAGCAATCGTGAATCGTGATATGCCAACATTACTCAAAGGTAGTATGGAGGTTGGGGAAGCCCACAACACACCTTATTAATCATAATTAAGAACCTAATTGAAGCAATTAAACTCAAGATAATTGATTAACCTTAAGAATGATGGAATTCCCGATTCCTGGAGGATGTAAATGTTGACACATCCATAAAGGAGTCATGATCCATAAGCTAGAGATTATTTCTACCATCATAAAGACCTTGTTCTAAGAAAATTTAATGATTCACTGCTAAACCAAATAAGACTAACAATTGTTCATCAAGTATCAAGCTGACGATCAAAGTATTAAACAAGCATAAGAATTGTGAACTAAGAATCATAAACATGAGATAAATGATAAACAAACATGAATCCTTAAAAACTCACAAATACCCAAGGGTTTTAGCTCAGTTCAACCAAAATAAAGAGATTAGACACTCATGAAAAAAAGACAATAATCATAAAAGTGTTTTAACATCAAGAAATTAGCAATTGTTAAAAGAATGAGAAGATGATAGCTCTAGCTCTCCAAAAACACATCAAAGATGCTCCGATAGTGGAAAATTTGAAGTGATGGTTGCCAAATCTAACCCCAAGGTAAATGATGGGCCAAATGACAAAAACGCCCTAACTGTGTAGTGACATGGGTACCCACGCACGGTAGTGTGGGTGGATACCTCACCCTCACGAAAAATGTTGGAATGCTATTGGCTCCTTCTTCCACTACTCAACCCCACTAATTTTTTTCCCTTGGTCCCCACCACACCTCAAATGATTTAAAATGAACCAATCGTCTTTATGCTTTAAATGGATAATCCAAGCCCATCTTCAAGAGTCCATGATCCATCTTCAAAAGCCCATCTTATCCAAGTCTTCAATGCATCAAGCCTAATTCTTCCAAAATGGATCCGCAAAGCCCAAAAACCCCTCACAAGCCCACTAAGCCAAGCAACAAACTAATCCACAACCACAACGAGACTCCAAAAACCTACAAAAAACCATATGGTAAAATAGAAGGTACCCGATATGATCCAAATTATCACACATATTAAGGTAACTCTAAAGTGGTTGTTGGTAACAATGCTTCTTTTAGTGTATATTGTATTGGTTCTTATACACTTGCTCCAAATCTCAAACTGCTAGATGTTATGTTTGTACCACATTTAACGAATAATCTTCTATCTATTAGTCAATTGACTTGAGATTACCAAGTTAATGTGCTTTTTTCTTGTAATCATTTTATTATTTTGAATTGCAAGATAGGAAATCCACTGGTCCAAGGACAACATAAAGGTGACCTATATGTGATTCGTTAAGCTCACTTAGCTTTCTATGTTGTCCCTATGAAGACACATGCTTCATATATCTCTTACTCTTTGGCATGCTTGGGTTAGCCATGTTTTGCATTCTATTATTTCAGTTTTAAATAAACAAAGACACTTATCTTTGTCTAAGACATTTCCATATCATAAAAATTGTGCACCTTGTCAAGTATGAAAGAGTTATCAACTCCTTTTGCAGTTAATGAAAAACGTTTTGCATTTTTTCTTGGTTTAATACATTACGACCTTTGGGGACCATCTCCTCTTACATTTGTACATGGTTTTCGATACTGTGCATTATTTATTGATGATTATTCGATGTTCTCTTTGATTTATCCGTTAAAATACAAATCAGAATCCATTAATACTTTCAAGAATTTTCAAGCCTTGATCCAAAATCAATTTTCTCGAAAAAATCAAGGTCTTCCAAATTGATTTTGGTTGCGAATTCATAATCGCATCCCTTAAAGATCTTTTTCAAACTCATGGAATTCATCTTCAAGTCTCATGCCCAAATACATCATCTCAAAATTATTGCACCAAACGAAATATCGCCACATCATAGAGACAGGTTTAATAGTGCTTTTTCATGCAAACTTGGATATGAAATACTAGTTTGATGCATTCATTGCTACTATCTTTACTATAACTCGCATGCCTACTCTGTTGCTTGATCTGTAACATCCCAAAACTAGGGCTAAATTTTCATTTTTAAAATTGTATAACATCTATTTTAAGTAAAATTATAACCATTTGTTCATAATTAATTGTTCTGAAATGATAGTTAATAAGAAGATAATGCGGAATCTCAAATCGTAATTTGTTGATTTGTGTGTGTGTATAGTCCCGCCTTTGCAATCATACAAGTACCTACAAAATATTTAATCAACAACTGGAAGCACAAAGCTTAGTGAGTTCCATATATTATCACATATGGCACAACACAAAATAATATATATGGTTTATCAGCAACCATGGGGATTATCAACAATCCCAATGGGCTAACAGCACGTCCTGTGGGTTATCAGCAACCCTGGAGACTTTCAGCAGTCTCAGTGGGTTAACAGCACGCCCGAGAGTTATCATCAACTCCAATAACACATATAGCAAACTTCAAATATGACCTAGCTAGTCAGCATACATATACACACACTATGACATAGGTAATATAGTGAGAAGACTCACATAGCAGAGAAGAATGCTAAATCTCACACCCGAACTGTCGGTACTAGACTCTTCCTATTAATCACATCAATTAACCCTAATTAACAATTAAGGTAATTACCCCAGCTCAAATAGTCCAAATACCAAGCTAATCCTCAATTGGGCAAAAGACCATTTTCTCCTTCCAAGTCCAACCCTCTCATTTGACTAAAAGTCAAAATTTTAAAAGTCAAACCCTTGTTGACTTACGCATGGTGTAGACCATACTCATTAGAACAAGGTTTTGGGACAAAAAGACCATAAACTTGTAACCTAACAAGATCAAGAAAAATATTCCTCGAGGTTTGAAATTTATACCTACGGTAGATGAACAATGATGTGTAGATTTTGCATCTAAAATCATGAGTGCACCACCACTTCTCCAATGATCTTCCTTCACCACCAAGAACACCAAATATCACTCAAAAGCTTCAAAACTCACACTCAATGATTAGGGTTTCGAGATGGAGATTAAGAGGGATGGAAGTTGGTCATAAGAAGGTCTAAGAGGAGCTAATTTCCTTAAATAAGGGCCACAACCCCAAATTTTAGGGTTTTACCATGCGCCACTATGCCCTGCATAACTAAGTGTTATGTCATATGTAGTGGGTGAATTCCTTGCATATGTTTAGTGAAGTACGCCCTGCGTACACACAAAATACGCCCTGCGTACTTCAAGATTCCAAAAAAAAATAACTTAAACCAAGGAAAGTTTACTTGAGAACCGGGTATTACAATTACGAACCCACAATAAGATTTAAACTTTACTTCCTTAAAGCCCAATGCTTTTGCATGATCGAATTACGGTCCACAAACCTTGAATTAAAGAACATCTTGAAACAGGGTGTTACAACTCTCCCCCACTTAAATTAGATTACGTCCTCAATATCATTCCTTACTACTTCCTCTACCACCCCATTCGATCCCAAAAGAACTTCCTGAATCCCTGTTAAGACCGAGAAGTCATTTCATACCGACAACCACCTACCAACACTACTATAGAAACACAATATTTAGGAGAAATTACAAAACCTGATGAAGAACGAACCTTAACATTTTGCCCTCAGTTAACGAAAGAAAACCCGATTGTTCTACCCCCAAAAAATTTAAACCCTAAACCATTTTTGACTCCCTGACTAGGGGTGACAATTGATGACATGGCACGACAAAAATACATGACACGAAACGAATTTGGGACGAATATGAAATTCAAATTCGCGTTCATGTCAAGTGTAAAAAACACGACGTCGTTTTGTGTCGTGTTCATGTTCAAAATTCGACACGAAATTGACACGATTTAGCATTTGTCTGTCACATTTTTCATGTTTTTCGCGTTATATGTGATTAAGTATTAATTAAATAAACTAATTTTTATTTTATTTTATCTTTTTCGTGTAGTGTCGTGTTTGTTGTTTTTTAATCGGTTTGTTTTCATGTTAGTTAAAAATTCATGACATCGTTTCGTGTTGTGTTTGTGTTACATAAAACTTTGTTGTGTCGTGTTGTTTTAGACAAAAACACGACACGACAGACTGATTTCCATCCCTATCCCCGACATATAGACACATGCATGGTTTTCCCTGTCCTCGCATTGTCTCACTGATAGTTGGGTACATAATCCACAATCAACCAAGACATCTAGGAGGCTCATAACCACCTGCATTACCGGCCTCCTGGCATTCTACCCAGCGTACCACTACCCTTATGACAATCTAGCAACTATAGGCTATCGGTAACCCTGGGACTATCAACAGTCCTGGAGTCATCCGCAACTCTATAAATACAACCATCAACTACTAAAACTCAACCACTCTAGCATGTGCCCAACTACAAAAAAGGTAAAATAGTGGGATAATCCACACGAAACTTCATCCTAAAACATACATGAATCCTATAAGAAGAATCACAATAATAGGTTGTAGTACACCACTATGACTTTTCCAACAAGTCAACATTCTACAACTCTTCTATCCAACCTGTTGGTTACTAATCCATCTGTGACCACACTATACTGCTCAAGTGCCCACCATTGCCACCCGATTAGCAAACCAAAACACAGGTCTCTTCTACACAAATGCCAACCTCACCCATAAAAGCGAAAACTATGATGGTTCGCGGCACGCTGTGACGCCATTCAACCATTGGGATGAGGAGTTCACGGCACCTCAACGTTCCTACCATCACCTAACCACAAACATGAAGACTCATTACCAATATCTAATGGGTCGAGAGACATACTGCCATCATCCCACGGACCAGTAAGAACCCATACAACAAACCACTCATCGCTCTACCCAAATACATAATTCATACCCTTCTGAGATACACACCCTTCCGCAAACCAGTTGCTACTGACACATCATCAAATGAAACATGACTGCATACCTATAGAATAAGCTAGGCAATTGAACCTTTGTTTCAAACCTGAAATCACTACATTTCACACCCTCCAGGTGGAAACACATCACTCCCTGGCCGATTGTGTTCCTTCTTAATAGTGGCCTTATCCAAAAAGGTATTGTATCAGCGAATCGAATAAACGAAGAACCTCAACCACTACTGATCCCATTCTTCTAACAACCATAACAAGATCTCATACCTTGAGGACGTTGAACAGATCCCATCAATGAGAAAAAGCCTGATAAAACTTCTAATCTCAGATAAGAACTCTAAAATTATCAAAAAATTGTTGCCAAAATCTTGGTCGAATCACTCCAATTACCAACCCAGTCGACGTGACATGCCAAAACCATACTTTGTGTAACCATGATGATACCTTAAAACTGAACAACGTTGCTCTGATATCCGTTCTTCCAATTATTAAGGTCATCTGCCATCTCAAATCCACTAGGAACCACAACTCCATAACCAAGAAATCGAAAAAATACCTACACAGAGACAAAGATACAATCTTAATGACACTTGACTAAGGGTTGATGCATCAAACACACCCTTCGCTAATACCGCCTGAAACCTTCGAATAACCTCAATGAATCCTAAGACTGATCATCCATTTCCCAAATCAACCAAACATAACAACCCATATATAGGTCTAACCATGCTTCCCATACCTGATACATAATTAGGGTGGTTTAAGTTCCTCTATCCAAGTCCATGGGGCTACCATAAAGGAACTACTGACCACAACAAATTCCTTACCCACTAGCTTCCTATTGTGCGGAAGCACACAAACCTAATAACAACTTACTCTATACCAACAATCTGACCAAACCATGAATTTTCCGTGTCCATGGAGGACTCTGGTGAATCCCTGAGGAGCGGAACGAGAAACTTCCAAATCACGAACACTTCAATGATAGCCCACTTCTTTCCTCCATGTAGCCATAAACCCTAAGCTAAATCCTATACCACTGAACGGTAGATTACTCTATCCCATCGCGACGAAACCATAAAATCGGATTGGGCGGTGATTCGCCAAACAGAATACCTAGTTCTCTCCCACTTAGGGTTTGAACCATCTTCGACTGTCGCTTGCAACCCTAAAGCCTCAGACCGATTAACCATGAATATACCCGACTTGACTCTTAGGATGCAAATCACAACACAAGATGATCCTAACAACAAGAGATCTCCGAATTGTAGATGGAGACGTCGGATACCTTTCTCCCAGCATCGCTCATGACACTTAGCGGAATAGGTCAAAATACCATTGGATAAACATAGCACCTTTTGAACCGAACCTACGCAAAGAAAATGTTACACTTGGAGATTTGATCCACAACCTCATCCTACTCTTGAAACTTCATGAATTCTTTATAGATGCTCAAAATAGCTCTAACAAACTCAACACCTCCACATAACTCTTCTGCCTAGAAAACGATCAACTCGATGTCTCTGCAGATACATCAGATCTTCTACAATTTGTGGTACGTATTCCACCTATGACATGGTCTTCACCTTGGCCATCAAACCATAATAACCATCTAGTCTCGAATATCTCTTCGTTGCGACATGGAGACGACTTACTATGAACCAAAATTCACCTTCCTTCAGCAGAACCGATGAGGAGATCTCCATCTCCTATCTTAACCATTGACTAGCCCATAATTGATCTCTCATCCCTTGAGCACAAGAGGCAGGAAAAAACAATCCTGATTCAGCAAGTAACATCCATTTCCATCGGCTGACCACTCAACCTCAGGATGTGATCCTCGAGAGATCATCACAACAGCTTCCTTCTTAAGTTTCGCTACTCAGACTAGCACTAGTTCAAGTAAGGTCCTTGAAACCTCTGCATCGACTAACTCACATATATTTGTACCATTCAGTCCCCAAACTGCCACATACATTAAGGCCCAATCAAATTCCAGTCTCATTCTGCACAATCATAGTCGACAAGTTGACATCATCAAGAACAACTACAATTAATGCTAGTGCTAAACCACATTGTCTACCCCTACTAGCTCCTTAGAACCCTTTTGACGCTTCCTGATTCCCATACGGTTCCTGTACTTTCAATAGTAAGGGCCCTTACTACCTTTCACACCTATCCGTACGTTTCCCAAAAAGTGTCTCAAAGTCCGAAAGTCACTACACCATACTACTATCAATCTCAGATACCCGTGCGACCACAGGTACACACTACCGCTCATCTTAGACTCTCTCTCTAGGATTCTTCTCATGTATGATCATGCAATAAAACGCTTTTCTAGGAACTCCACAACGGCCAGGTGTATCAGCACACCTAAAAGCTTGGAAAATCCAACACAAACTGCCTAGATTCCCAACTCAGACCTCCTCATCCATAAGTGCTCACACCAGCACACTCTAACATACCCCTGAGATCACTAGGAATACTCACCCCACCCTGCTATCAGCCAAAAAGTAAACTTATACAATTATCAACTAACTATGTTATGGATACAGTTACATGCATCAAAACTTAAATAACCTTTCGAGTAAAAGACCCAACCCCACAATGGTTAGACTCAAACAAGAGTTGCGCAATATAGCCGAATCAATTATTCTAAAATTATTTAATCTTTGCAACATGTAATTTAACATATGCACTTAATAGCAAACTAAAATCAATATAAGTTTCACATAGTACAAAGCAAGCATCATTCGGGCAGAAAAAGTCAATAAGCAACAAGGCATCATAATCATCAGACAATTCTAACATGCAATTCCTGAGGATCCTTAGCCTACACACTATCCTGCATCTGTAACGACTCATATATTAAATACAAAGGCATCTCTAATCAAGCACAGTAGCATGGAACCCTGAGTAGATCCTTATCCTATCTTATAGCATGCACATCATACTATAACACATATAATAACAAGTCAAATACAACATATAAAGCAAGTATGGATATTTTAGGAAATCACTTTTTCCGAACTCTCTCTGACTGTGCACATCACGTCTTCTCTTTTCTTCTCTTAGAGTGAATCTTTTCCAAAAATGTCTAGTAATGTTCTCAGTTCCATAGTTTGAGTTTGGAATCCCATGAGTGTTCATCCATATCCCTCAAACCAAGGCTCTGATACCAACTTGTAACATCCCAAAACTAGGGATAAATTTTCATTTTTAAAATAATACAAAATCCATTTTTAGTAAAGTTATAACCATTTGTTCATAATTCATTACTCCAAAATCGGAGTTAATAAGAAGATAATGCAGAATCTCAAATCATATTTGTTGATGTGTATGTGTACAATCCTACCTTTGCAACCCGACAAGTACCTACAAAATATTTAATCCACTACTGTAAGAACAAAACTTAGTAAGTTCCATAAAATATCACATACGAAACATCACATAACAACAACTAAGGGTTACCAGCAACCCTGGGGATTATCAGCAATCCTAATAGGCTAATAGCACGCTCGGTGGGTTATCAACAACCCTGGAGACTTTCAGCAGTTTTAGTGGGCTAAAAACACACCCGGGAGTTATCAACAACTCCAATAACACATACAACAAACACCAAATATGACCCGATTTTTCATAATACACACACACACTATGACATAGGTAATATAGTGAGAAGACTCACCTAGCACAGAAGAATGCTAAATCTCACACCCGAACTGTCGATACTAGACTCCTATTAATCACATCAATTAACCCTAATTAACAATTAAGGTAATCACCCCAGCTCAAATAGTCCAAATACAAAGCTAATTCTCAATGGGGAAAAATACCATTTTGTCCCTACCAAGTCCAACCCTCTCATTTGACTAAAAGTCAAAAGTCAAACCCTCGTTGACTTAAGCATGGCGTACCCCAAACCTACGCATGGCATAGAGTACGATGTTGCTTATGGGCTCAAGATAGGATACGTTGGGCATAACCTAAGTTATGTACGACATAACCAACAATTCTTCAAAATCCAACTTTTAGGTCTTAACTCATTAAGACCTTTCATCCCAACCTCAGATCTGACCTTAAAAAGGCACTCTAATCCATAAAGTCTCCAACTTTATGCCTTTGCATGGAAAAACATAGATAAATCTAAAACCCTAACTTATAATACCATCTAAAACTCCATAACTCTTGATTGGAAGAACACAAAGGACCAAGCTCGCATTTTTATGTGCCAAACACACAAATTTTTTTTGAAAGGATAGCTCAAATGGTCTGTAGTAGACCGTACTCATTAGACCAATGTTTTAGGAAAAAAAGTCCATAAACTTGTAACCTAACAAAATCTAGAAAAATATGCCTCAAGGTTTGAAATTTATACATGTTGTAGATGAATAATGATGTGTAGATTCTGGATCCAAAAGCTTGAGTGCACACCACTTCTCCAATGATCTTCCTTCACCACCAAGAACACCAAATATTACTCAAAAGTGTTAGGGTCGAAGTCTTGTTGTAAAGAGTCAAAGTGTATTTGCTTTATTTCGTATGTAATGTATTTACTAAGTCATTTTATGTTCGAAGCATAACTCCTAGACTTAGTATTTTTTGTACTCTCGGTTTCCTATAAATAGGAATTGAACTTAGAGTTAGATAACAAGTTTTCCCAATATGTTGTCTATTTTTGTACTCTTGTTCATTTGAGAGTAATATGAGTTGAAACCAGATTCTATTTACATTATATGATCTTTAGCTTGTTTAACTCTGATTCTATTCGATTTCTCGTTACAATTCCTCTTCATTTGGTATCAAAGCAGGAATCAAACTGCAATGATCTGATTTTCATTTTGAATCATCTGTTTTTGAGTCATTTCTCGTCTCAAAAAGTTTTCGCGTTTTGGTTCTGAAAATCATGTATGATCTACAGATTGGATTAGATTATGTATTTGAATTGTATAATCGAGTGATCGATTACAAGCTTCTGATCAATTTATTTGATCAAATTTCAAATTCATCAAGTTTTCTAAATTTTTTCGATTGTTCATCAATGGCGAACTTCAACTTGAATATGATGACTTCTTATTCTCATCTACTTGGATCATCAACAAAAATTCAGATGTTGATTCCAGAGTACTACGATCAATGGGCGGATCGTATGGAAGACTATCTGAAAGTCCTGGATAAGGAATTATGGAATTGCATTAAAGGAACAGTTCAACCTCCAACAAATGTTCAGAACATTGGTTCGTCTGGAACAACTTCTGCAGTTGAAGATCAATCCACAAGGCTGAAAACAATGAGAAACGTTGTATGAGAGAGTTGATAGGTGCATTGCCACCTGTTGTTTACAACTACATCTGTGGTTGTAAAATTGCTAAGGAAATCTGGATCACTCTCAATGAGAAGTATCAGGGGAGTGAGAAGACGAAGATTAATTCAGTCAAGCAATGTTTGGTAGAGCTGAAGGAGTTTAGATGAAAGGAAAATGAAGCAATTGAAGCTTATTATGATCGGTCGAATGAGCTGATTTACCGATGCAATAGGTATGGAATCACAAGGTCCTTAATGGAGTTCAATCTTACTTTTGTCATGGGACTTCGTAAGGAATGGAGGAGTGTGAGTATGATGATTAAAAATCAACAGAGTTTTGACAGTTCATCTCTAAATGATCTGTACAACCAGCTGAAAACACATGAAAGTGAAGTTTTGGAAATGATGGAAGAGGAGAAACAGAGCATAGGAGGACCACTAGCTCTTGTTTCTAAAGTGTCTGAGGTGGAGACTATTGAAAAAGAGGGTTCGGATGAAGAAGGTTTTCTGATGAACCCTGATGATGAAGTTGTAGCTTTTTACTCGAACAATCGAGTTAAAAAAAATTCAAGAAGCCTTTTAATCCCAAAGGGAAGCAGAGTGATGGAAAAGGAAGCTTCGTGAAGTATGGTGTGGATGAGAAGAAGAAATTCGAAAAGTCTGAGAAGAATGATGAAAAAGGGAAAGAGTCAAAGACAGAGAAGAGATTGAAAGGTGATTCAGGAATAGATTGCCATTATTGCAATGAGGCAAACCATCTTGCGAACGACTGCATGCTTCGTAAGAAAGATGAGAAGAAGAATAGAGTGAAGGATGAAGCGTACTACTCTGAAAAGCTTGAAGAGGTTCATACGAAGGCTAAGGGAATGTCCCTTGTGGCAAGAGGAGAAGATGGCACTTATCAGATTTGGTCATATGGATCTGATGATGAAGAGATGAGGCATCCCATGGTGCCATGTTCGCAAAGTTTGAGGATGGAGAAGAAGAAGAAGTGATTGGTCGATGCTTCATGACGAACTCAAGCGACAAATCTCCAATGACAACAAAGGTACGTTCTATTCTTGAGTCATTTAACATTCCTTTACAAGCATATGATTCTGAAATAATTGCTTTTGATGATACTATTGCTTACTTTGATGCTATTGTTGTGTCTGCTAGTAACGAAGCAAAGAAACTTAATAATCAACTGCTAGAGACACAAAAGTTACTTGACATGAAAAGAAGCTGAGTAGAGTATCTAGAATTACAATTAAGGAATGTTAATACTGATAGGGAAAATCTAGATAAGGATGTTAGGATGTTACTTGATCAACGAAACATCTATTGTAACACAGCAAAGCGTTTGTATGCGAAATTAACTTCTTTACATCATTCATCTGATATTAGCAAAGAACAACATCGTAAGTTGTTACCTTTTCTTGTCTTTGAAAGAGAAAAAGTTGATATCATCTCATATGATTGTGAAAATACCACAGCTGATTTTAACAAAGTGCCAGATGATAGATTTGCTTATGGTATTGTTAAGATAGATGAATTTCTAAATGTTGATGAACTTCTTGAAATTATGAATGAAAGTTTGACAAAAGATGAACAAGTGAAAATTTTGAAAAGAACTGAATATTTGAAACTTGACTCTCAATTCAATTTTGCTGATATTGATGATAACTCTGATAATATGAGTGAAATCAGTGAAATTGAAGAAGAGGAAAGTATTGATTGTTCTCAGTTATCTATCATTAATGTCACATCTAAGATCAAATGTAAAGACATTGTTAATGATTTGATGGTTGAGGATGACATTGGAAAACCCTCTACTTTGAATGTTTGTGACTTTGATGATGTGGAGATACGAGACAGTCAAACGGATAGTAGTGATGACGAGGAGTACGAAGTCAAAGTTTCGTATGATAATAAGTCAGAAATGAATGTTTCGAATGAAACATCCATTCCAGGAGTTGTTGTTGAACAAGTCTATGGAGACTCAAAAAAGTTTGACAAAGTGATGAATGAAAAAGGTGCTCACTATTTGGAAACTAATATTGTCGTGTATCCAAATTTTACAGTCACATATGAAGTAGTATTTCCAAATCAAGTATTAGTCACTACTGGGAATACTGAGAACATCAAGCCAGAGTTTAATAAATTGGTTGAAGAAGATAACAAAAGAACTTCAGACGAAGGATTCTTTTCGAATCAAAGCACTGTTGAAAACAACCTAACCAAGAATTCATATGTTTTTCAAAGACAAAAACCAAAACGAAAATGGGTTGTAAAATCTAAAAAATAAAAAGAAGTTTTTAAACAAGAAATTGTTGAGACGCCTCAAGTTGTGAAACTTAATTCACAAGAATTTAAAACACTTGTTGAAAAATTTTCAAAAGAAAAAGGAGTTTCAAAAAGAAAGGCACAAAAAGCAATTTTTTGGCAAGTAGTGTTAAACGAAAAACAAACAACCGAGTCAACAACGAAAAAGAAAAATCCCGCTCTATCAAAATCCAAAGTTTCGTCTGATTCACAAAAACGAAAAATCAACAATTTTTCATTTTTAAACTCATCAATGATTTCTCAAACAAACACTCTTCAAGAGACGTTTTTCAAAAGAAAACCACCAAATACTTCTTTTCATTATCCAATAAATGTAGTAGATAAATTTCCTTCAACTAAGCATAAAAGTGATACAAATCAAAAGGTTGAAAATGTTTGAAAGATTGTCAACTTTCAAAATTTTAAGACAACTCACAACCTTGTGAATGTCCGAAAATCTGACAATGTTCGAAAATCAACACATTCTCAAACAAATGTCAAATTCACTCCACAAAAAACAAATTTTCCAAATCCATCAGTTCATAAAGCAACAAAGGTTACGTACTCAAAAGGTACTTCGGATGTGCAATCAATCAATCATTGGCTTGAGGGACAAGGGAAAAAGTTTCAATTAGGAAAGTTTTCTCAACAACAGATCCAAAATGCTTATGAAGAGTATTTGAATGAATCTTCAACTGGAAGTTCATCTTCTGAAGATTCGAATATTCCGGTTCAGAGATGGCAACCAATCAACAAAGCTACACGAATTGAGAAGCCTGAGGTGAAATCAAATGAAAGTCCAAAACTATCGAAAAATTATGTTTCAATATCTTTATCTGATGATGTTGACTTAATTAATAATGTAAAAACGAAACTACGAACTTGGGCTTTAAGTTCTAAATTTCATTCATTGTTTCAAGCTAATAACCAAGGACCCCAAAAGCCTTGGGTACCTAAATTTTTTAATTGAATGCAGGTATTGTGTGACTAGGAATATGATGAAAAATGGTATATTGATAGTGGTTGCTCTCATCACATGACTGGAAGAAAGGAGAATTTAAGAGATTTTCGAAGTCTTGAAAATGTTGGAGTGGTGAAGTTTGGAAATAATCTTAAATGTCAAGTCAAAGTTTATGCCAAGGTAACAAATAACAAATTCACAGTGAATCGAGTTGCTTATGTGGAAGGTCTTCAACATAATTTGATAAGTGTTTCACAACTTGTTGTGGGCACTGGGAATCAAGTTGTGTTTAATGAAGCTGGAAGCATAATATCAAAAGTTGAAACGAATTAAGTGTTGTTTAAGTCGAAACGATATGGAAATATGTTCACGCTTGATATCAAACCGATTGTGGGCAAACCATCTGTTTGTCTACTTTTGAAAGCTTCAAATGATGTTAGCTGGTTATGGCATAGGCGTTTATCACATCTTAACTTTCAAAACTTGAATAAACTGGTTACCGAAAACTTAGTTCGTGGTTTACCTGTGCTGAAATTTGACAATAATACTCTTTGTGCAGCTTGCGAACAAAGAAAACAACATCGTAAAGGACATCCAATTGTCATAGATTCGAAAATTGTTGAATCGTTGGAACTTCTTCACATTGATCTTTGTGGACCATCAACCGTTGAAACACTCAACAAGAAATGCTACATTTTGGTTATAGTTGATGATTTTTCACGATTCACTTGGGTATATTTTCTCAGGTTAAAATGTGAAGTTGCTTAAATAATGATCGAATTTATCAAGAAAATAGAGATGAGTCTGAAAAAGAATGTTCGAAGAATCAAAAGTGATAATGGGTCTGAGTTTAAGAATAATGTGTTGGATTCGTTTCTAATGGAAAAAGGGATTTCGCATAATTTCTCATCACCATACACACCTCAAAAAAATGGTGTAGTCGAAAGGAGAAATAGGTCATTGTGCGAAGCGGCAAGAACAATGTTGACATATGCAAATCTTCCTCAATACCTATGGGCCGAAGCTATATCAACAACATGCTTTACTCAGAATCGATCATTTATTCATAGACGATTAAATATCACTCCATATGAAATAATAAATAATCGAAAACTTAATGTCAAATTCTTTCATGTTTTTGGATGCATGTGCTTCATAATGAACCTCAAAGATAATCTTTCGAAATTTCAAGCTAAAGCTGATGAAGGAATATTTTTGGGTTATTCAAACAATTCAGTTGCATATAGAGTGTTAAATAAACGAACACGAAAAATTGAAGAAACGTTCAATCTTACTTTTGATGACAATTATGTCAAACAAGTAGAAAGACAGTTTGAATAAAAACCTATTCTTAATGAATCAAATAATCAAACTGAAGATATTAATTCAATCAATTTTGATTATGATTTAATTTTTGGTGTCCCAGACAGGTCTGTTGATGCTGAACTTAATGTTGCTGATAATCAAACACCCAAATCCTCGAAACATACTGATGATTCAACAATAACTTCAGATACTATTACAAATGGTCGTATGGAGGGGGAGCATACGAATATACCTTCAAGTGTTGAGGGGGAGCATCAAAATGACAATTATGTTGAGGGGGAGCATAATGAAAAAGAAACAATAAATCTTGATCAAAATGATGAATTTTATGAATTTAATGATAATATTTCTGTTGTAGGATCTGAAAATGAAGATATGTATGAAGATGCACCATTGGAATTTGATCTAGCATATCCACCACTTGAGAAATGGACGAAAAATTATCTAAAAGAGCAAGTTATAGGAAATCCACAAGATGGAGTTTTAACAAGAGCCCAAATTCGTGCGAAAAATGAGGTATTCAATACAAATCAAGAATTATGCACGTTTAATGTTTCTATTTTGAAAATTGAGCCAAAGACAGTTAATGTTGCTATGGAACACTCAGATTGGGTTGTTGCAATGTAATCTGAACTTGCTAAATTCGAACCAAATAAGGTTTGGAGATTGATTCCAAAACCAAATGATGTTTCGATTGTCAGGTTAAAATGGATTTTCAAAAACAAAACGGATAAAGAAGGCAATATCATTCGAAATAAAGTTAGGCTTGTAGTTAAAGGTTATTCGCAACAAGAAGGTATCGACTTTGAAGAAACCTTTTCCCCTGTCGCAAGACTCGAGTCTGTTCGAATATTTTTAGCCTATGCAGCTCATCAGGACTTTTATGTTTATCAAATGGATGTCAAATGTGCATTCTTGAATGGAGAGCTTGAAGAAACTGTGTATGTTGAACAACCACCAAGTTTCATTAACGAAGAATCTCCTAATCATGTATACATCTTAGATAAGGCTGTTTATGGGTTAAAACAAGCTCCAAGAGCATGGTATGCAACACTTACCAATTTCTTAAAACAGTCGAAATTTAACACAAGGATCAGTTGACCCTACATTATTTCATAAGAAAGTTGGGAATCGTCTAATGCATGTTCAAATTTATGGTGACGATATTATTTTTGGCTCTACTGACCCAACTTTGTCTAGTGAATTTGAGAATTTGATGAAGAGTCAATTCGAAATGAGCATGATGGGTAAAATCAACAATTTTTTTGGGTTAAACATTCGTCAAAGCAAAGAAGGAATTTTCATTAACCAAGAAAAATACACGAAGAACTTGCTTGAGAAGTTTGGAATGACAAATAGCACGAAGCTAAGAGTGCCAATGGCAGTTGGAACGAAATTAACGCCTTCGTTAGATACACCTGCTGTTGATCTTACTTTGTTCAAAAGCATGATAGGTTCTCTACTTTATTTAACTGCAAGTAGACCTGATATCATGTTTTCTGTATGTAATTGTGCTAGGTATCAAGCGAATCCAAGAGAACAACATTTAACAGCTGTGAAAAATATCTTTCGTTATCTCAAAGGAACAATTTCGTTAGGATTGTGGTATCCTTCGAAATCTGGATCTTTTATTCAAACCTTTTCGGATTCAGATCTTGGTGGATGTACTCTTGATAGAAAAAGTACAAGTGGAGGATGTCAATTACTGGATGGGAAGCTTGTCAGTTGGCAGTCGAAAAAACAAACTTGTGTTGCAATTTCCACTGCTGAAGTTGAATACATTTCTGCTGCTTGCACTTCTCAAATCATCTGGATTCAAAACCAATTGCGTGATTATGCAATTAATATGAAAAAAGATTCCATTGTATTGTGATTCACAAAGTGCTATACGCATTTGTCATAATCCAGTACAACATTCGAAAACGAAACATATTGCTCTTCGTTATCATTTCATAAAAGATCATGTTGAAGATGGAAATATTGAAGTTCATTTTGTGAAAACAACTGATCAACTTGTTTATATTTTCACAAAACCTCTTGATGAAAAATCTTTTATGAGAATTTTGGCAGGTTTGGTAATGTTAGATGCGAATTTTGTACCAGGATCAATCATACAATCTATTCAGAGCCAAAATGATTCATTCAGAGGCTAATCGTATTAACCATTCAGAGGTTACTGTTCACATTCAGCGCTTCGACACGCTTCATTTTCGTATATTGGATCTGAAAATTTTCGCGTGTTTGGTATCATCTTTAATTTTCGTTAGTTTGTCTTTTATTCTTTGAAAAACTGAAAACCCAAAAATATTTTCATTTCTTTGTAATCATTTTCGAAAATTCAAAAATACCAAAAAGATTTTCTTTTGTTGCATGTTTTATTTTTTGAAAAATTCAAAATCACAAAAATATTTTTCTTTCTTTTCAAAAATATAAAATCCAAAAAGATTTTTGTTACTTTGTTATTTTTTTTATTTTTCAGGTATCAAGGATGTTTACACGAAGAATTTTTCAAGGGTCATGCTTATGTTTCTTAGGGAAGGTATTTTTCTTCAAACTATGCACTAGTTAAGATGTCCCTAGAAGCATGTTGTAGCATGTCGACCCAAGCCTCCAAAGACTCAATGTGTGTTTACGAAAGCCTTAATGAAATTTTTCATACGAAAGTTTCTTCCCAATCAGGCTTACATTCGCATTAGTCACTGAGCTACCTTACTCTTCTCAAATGAGTTAAGAGTTTACTGTTTGGTCCAAGTCTAACAGAGGTACATTCGAATCTTTAACAATCTTTTTCATCACAAAATTCTTCACACTTTTCACACACAAAGACACATTTTCAAGAGGTCATTGATCAAACCAATCATGACTTAGACATGTCAAAAATCTGTGTTAATGATCTTAATTCATGAGACTGTGATGCAAGTGAAACCCAAATATACGAAATTATCAAGGAATTGACGAGGAACTTTGTTCCAAATTCTCACAAAACACTTGTTTTTGTACCAAAAATTTCGTATACTCCAAATCACATTCTTTCGTATGAGAGGTCTTGATCAAATGTTCGAAGCCCGCGACATTTGTTTCCCAACAAGATCCAGCTTAAATATTTTTCTTTGGATGTGATTTTCGTATGAGTATCAATTCTCTTCCTTAGTCACTTTTACATAATATTCCAAAGCAACTTGTCACTGACTACACTCGTCAAACAAATAATTTCGATTACAATTACTCACCTTATGTTTAGGATGATATGAAACGAAATTCGTAAGCCACCCCTTGAAGCCTTGAAAAAGAAGCCTTTTGGTAATTCTCTATAAGTATTCGATTGTAATTCACAGGAATATACACAAGCTGTTGATTATCTCTCTTGATAATTAGTGAAGCAACCTTTGCTTGGGGTTTATCTGATTTCGTGTCGAAATATTAGACATCACAGAACCCAAATTATTGTTAATTTGCTTCTTATCGTTTTCTTTGGCACACTGCACTCACAAAATCCTTGAGGTTCTAAGTATTACCAACTTAGGCTGAAGATTTCACAAGACCGGAAAATGAGTTCGTTTCGAATCCCAAAAACGAAAGAGCCTAGCCTCCAATCCGAAGGGTTCGATCTTATCCACTTTGTACTCACAAACAGTCTAAAGTAATCGTTTGGCAACTTGGCCCTAGTTTCAAGGCACTTTATGAGACGTGATGGGATAGACGGCTACTGGTGCAAGTTTCAAGTAATGGCGTGGCCTACTCTTTAATGATAAATGGTTCAATTTAGTGTGGGCTTACATATAAAAGGAAAATCCTTTTTCCTTTGATCATTAGGCGATCAAAAATTCACAGACGAGCAAAAAGCCCTAATTCTCTCAAAAGTTTTCAAGAACTCACAAATGGCTGCTATTCAAAACTCCAACACTGATGAGGTTGAATCTCAACATTTGATGAAAATTCAAAGCACCAACTACCAAGTTGAGGCCAATGTTTCAGTGTATCCTGAGGAATTGAAAATGCTAATCGTTTCCCTGAAACGATCTGGATTAGCAACTGCAATGTTCAACTCCTTCGCAGTCCCGATGACATGTTTGTCAATGGCTGCCTCAATTGCTTCTTATAACAAGGCTACAGATGTCATTACTTTCAATCTGATGAATGAGAAGAGAGTTCGATTGACGAAGAATATGTTCACTTAGTTTCTGGATATTCCTAAATCTCCGCCATTCTTCAAGCCTAAGAATCCACAAATCATGCACATGTTCAATGAGATGGGTCACCATCCCCCACTTGAGAAGATTAGTGATTTCAAGAAATCAGGACTTCCTTGTATGTGGAACTTCTTATTTGGAAGTTACCTCAGATGCTTGACGGGAAGAAGTGTAGGACTTGACAAGGGCAGACTGGAAGTTTATGCAATGGTAATTGGTCTTTACTTTGACTTGAGTGTTGACTATGCCACTCAGTCGTGGAAGGAGTTTGTCAAAAGTATGGAGAACACGAATATGGTAATGGGTATTTCATGTGCAAGGTACTGGAGCCTTGTTCTTGAGAAGGTGTATGAAAAAGAGGGAATCCAAGTCCCTGCTGATGAAGCTACTGTTGAATTTGCTAAGTATCAGTTTCCAAAAGTTGTGGAGGATGATGTGAATATTTTTCCAAGTGTAGCATGAATTCCATATGCTATGCTAAAGAAGGTGAATCCTACTCACAAGGTTCTTGTGAAGTATTTGCAGACGATTAATCCAGATGTGGAAACAAGGGTTCTGCTTAATGTCGAAATTGGAACTTCTAAACAATCCAAGAAGTCTAAGGTTGATGAAGCAGAGGTACCAGTTACAAATATGAAAAAGTCTACATCCAAGTCTCCTAAGAACAAGACTGAAAGTGATACGAAGAAGGCATAAGAGGTTGTTGATGATAAGCCTTCGAAGGAGGTAATGCCATCAAAGTCAGGAGTATTGAAAAGGTTACGAAAAATGTCAAACAAACGCACTTCGTTTGATGACTCACAGACAGTTTGTAAAGCTCAAGTCAGTAGCAAAGGGGTCATTGTTCGTGAGATCCCTGCTCCTACTTCTCCATCATCTAAGAAACGAAGAGCTCAAGATGTAGCCAAACATATCACAGAGAAGCGGTACAAACGAAAAATTGTTCTTTGTGACGATTCGTCCGAAAACGAAGTGGTCCCTGATACACCACCAGTTTTGTCTTCTCCCATGGTAACTTCTGTTCCTATCATTTCATCAGTTGCTCCTACTATTTCTATTGAACCTTCAACAACTATTCCACTCGAAATAGTGGTGACCAAGCCAATTTATGAGGAGGTCCCTATTTCAAACATCCCTGCTAACGTATCTGATACAAGAGAAAATGTTTTAGTGAGTGTCAATGTTTCACAACCCATTTTTGTTTCTACTTCATTACCAATCATTTCATCATCATCATTGGTTTTGTTACCACCATTCATTCTTCCTATATCCACTGTCACCACATCACCAATCTTTGACAATATCCTTAACCAACCTATCACTAATATTTTCATCACAATCCACTGAACCACAAAAGCCTCATTCCGATGATGAAACATAAGGAAGAGGTTTCGGAGGAACATTTGAAGAATTGCACTTCGATTCATAGGAAGAAGATATTCTGATCATATGCTTATGTCAGGAAAACAATTTAAAGTTCTCAATCGAAAACTTAATTATATTCTTCAATTTCAAGCGGACTCGTGTACAAAGCATTCTGTATCGGGAATAGAAGTTGATGTGATGCTAAAAGCTGTAGAGCATCGTCTGGAACATCAACTTGATGTAAATGACAAAAATAACGAACTTAGAATCAAAGCTTAGGGTGATCTGTATAACTCTTCATTAAAGGAGCTTCGAAATGTTGCAAAAGAGAGGCATGTTCTCTTCGTACAAGATGTGAAGAAGGTACGAGAGGATGTGAATCTCAAACTTGAAGAATTAAAGAAGGAATTTTCAAGTGAACTTCATCAAGTGAATGATAGGTACAACTCGATTCAGGAGAAAGTTGATATCATTATTGGGGCTGTAACTAATTTCATACAAACATTCCAAGCAACTGTACCATCGTTCGAAGCCAAGGCAACTGAAGACAAAAATCATTTTGCAAAACTGAATGCCTTACTTGCAGAGTTGAAAGAAGTTGTCTCTAAGCCCACTCCAACTTCATTCTTAACTCCTGATTTTCTTACTCAGAAATTAAACATTCTTGATCAAGTCATAAAAAAGGCTGTAACTTCCATAACAAATTGCTCAGATGTTGCCCCAGAATGCCCCACCTGCTGCCACAGGGGTCGAAGAGGGAGAAAGGAAGGTGAGCAAAGGGTCGAAGAATGATAATAAGGGAGAAGGCATTCGAAAAACAAATGAAGATGCAAAGGTAGTAGGGAAGGTTCTGACTTTGCAAATTTCGACTTCATTACCTACCAAAACTGATCCTATTACAACAACAATTGTGACTACAAAACCAATTGCAAAACCTATAGTCAAAGGGATTGTAATTGGTTCATCAACTGAAAGGGGAAGCTCAAGTTCTTCAAAACCAAATCCTGTTTCGAATGATAAAGGGAAAGGTGTTACAGTCGAAAAGTCAAAAGAAGAAAAGAAAGCAGAAGTCGAAGTTGATTTAGAACATCAGAGGAATATTCAAAGTATCTTGAGGCTGAGGGAAAGTGATCCTCCAGGCATGGAGAAGGGAGATCCGAATAAACTCTACAGTTATGAATCTATAGAGTCAAGAGTTGCATTCAACCATATATATGCCTTTGAAAAGAAGCCGAAGAAAAGTTATTCCATAGCCAACAGTAGGGGTGTCGAACGGGTAAAAATTTCGGGTTTCGGGTAGAACGGGTCGGGTAGAATGGGTATTTCCTTAAGAAAATAATACCCGATACCCGACCTATATTGTCATTCGGGTTTTCGGGTTTCGGGTATTCGATTTTGAGGTCGGGTCGGGTAATTATCGGGTATACCCGAAAATTTCTTAAATGACACTTATTGATAACTTTTTTTACATGTTGGTTGGTTTAATAAGAATTGGGTAAGAAATACTCCATACAATTAACAAGTACATATATAATAACAATACAAATCATTATAATATGTTATGTACTTTTTTTAATTCCATTCCGTGCGACAGTGAGAAACTGAGAATTGCGATGATGATTCAGGACTTCAGCTTCAGCGTCGTATTCCCTTTGCAAGTTTGCGTCAACTGTCGAGTGTCATTCATAAGAAGGAAACAAAAGGTTTTGTTTTATTTGAAGTGTACGTACGTGACTGCATTATATATTTGGTATTATTTGAAAAACGAATTCGGGTATTTGGGTATACCTGAAAATAAATATTCATACCTAAAACCCGACCTATATTATTATCGGGTTAACCTATTACCCGAATGTTCATACCCGTTACTCGTTCTACCCGACCCATTCTACCCAAATTTGGAACGGGGCAGGTGGATAGAACGGGTTTTCAGGTTTTTTCGACAGGCCTAGCCAACACAGACATGAATCAGCTTAATTTCCCTATTAATGAAATGATGTTCATTACGGCTTAGTACAATATAAGCGAGAAGTTTGAAAATGTTGATGACTACACACACATGAAAATTCATTTTCATGTTGTACTTGGAAAGGAACCCGAAGAGGTGTGGTCTCTCATCAAAATCAAGAAGGTTGTTGCAATAAAGAAAGATGTCTTGTTCGAAAACATGATACAAAATTTTAGGTATCATGTAGTTCGTGCGAACAATCAACAAGCCGATTTCAGTATATCAGATTTTCCACTAATGAACTTGAATGATCTGATTCAAGTTGCATTAATCTTGAAGGATATGGAAGCATCACAAATCAAGGGTACAGACAACGATGTGTTCATACTTGGTCTTGCTCACATTAAAATTTTCATTGACAATTACTATGATTGTCTGGCCCTAACGGACGAAGAGTTGGCTTCAGGTGTGGAAAGGAAAATAACAGTTTCTATGTTACCTTCGAAGCCTCAACCAGAACTGAAGAAGTATGCAGATGGTGAGATATACTTAAAACCTTTTAGCATGGTGTTTGCAGGAAAAGATACAAAGGGGAAAGCCAAAAGATTCTTATTCCAAGTTGCTTAGATAGAAAGATACACAACTTCACAATATACGAACTTCATTGTTCGTATGAATAGTTGTACGAAGAATAATGAAGGAGATAAAACCGAGTTGAAGAAAGTGTTAACTTGGTATTCGAAAATCAGGAGGATGATGCACTTCGCTGCTCAGATTCTCACGAACAGAGTAGTTCGAATCGTTTACAAAGGGGGAGATTGTTAGGGTCAAAGTCTTGTTGTAAAGAGTCGAAGTGTATTTGCTTTATTTCATATGTAATGTATTTACTAAGTCATTTTATTTTCGAAGCGTAACTCCTAGACTTAGTATTTTTTGTACTCTCGGTTTCCTATAAATAGGAACTGAACTTAGAGTTAGATAACAAGTTTTCCCAATATGTTGTCTATTTTTGTACTCTTGTTCATTTGAGAGTAATATGAGCTCAAACCAGATTCTATTTACATTCTATGTTCTTGATTGATCTTTAGCTTGTTTAACTCTGATTCTATTCAATTTCTCGTTACAATTCATCTTCAAAAAGCTTCAAAACTCACACTCAAGGATTAGGGTTTCAATATGGAGGTTAAGAGGGATGGAGGTTGGTCATAAGAAGGTCTAAGAGAAGTTAATGTCCTTAAATGGGGTCACAACCCCGAATTACCCTATGCCACTACGCCCTACGTAGTGGGTGAAGTCCTTGCATGCGTTTAATGAAGTACAACCTGTGTACACATAAACTACACCCCACGTACTTCAAGATTCCCAAAAAAATAACTTAAACCAAGGAAAGTTTACATGAGCAGTGGGTGTTACAAGTATCATCCCACAATAAGGTCTAAACTTTACTTCCTTAAAGCCCAAAGTTTTTTTATGATCGAATTACAGTCCACAATCCCTTAATTAAATAACATCTTGAAACAGGGTGTTACATGATCACAATTCCCCTTTTCAACTGTTATACAACACTATTCCAGACTATGGCTTATTTAAACCATTTCTAGGTGATGGTGTATCTGAATCTACTAGGTCTTTAGAACTTTCAAGCTTCTCTGATCCGACTCCATCTCATCCAGAGAACCAACATTTTGGTAATCCTATGTGACTACCTACGTCTGCATCTGTTATTGGCCCATGTCCTCTCTGTCCGGATACTAATGGGCATGTTGAGCTCTCTTCATCCTAGTCGCACACTCCTTCCAAATAGTCTTATATCCCAACTTCATCCTCGTCATCTCCTGGTACATCTTCACAGCAACTTGCTACTCCAATCACCCGTACTAAATAAGGTGTCTATCGACCCAATCCTTAGTATCCTACCTTGGTAAAAATGCTCTATGGATTGCCTTTCCTTACACAGCTTCTACAAACATATGAGCCCAAAGGTTTCAAATCAACCATTAAATCTCTTGCATGGTTCCAATCCATGGATGAAGAAGTACATGCTCTGCAGGAAAATCGTACATAGGAACTTGTTCCCATGTCCTCCAGGTGTCAGTGTTGTTGGAGTTAAATGGGTCTATCGCACCAAATTTAATGTAAATAAGTTTGTTGACTGTCTATCATACATGGGAGCGTGTTCCCATGGGAGCTTGTTCCCATGCGCGACTTGTTGCTCAAGGCTACACTCAGGTTCCTGGATTTGATTTTAACTCTTCCTTCAGTCCGATAATTAAAGCATCAATAGTTCATATTGTTTTGAGTTTGGTTGTCATGCAAAATGGACTTTACATCAACTGGACATCAAAAATGCATTTCTCAGTGGTGTTCGTTCTAAAAGAATTTTCATGGAGCAACCACTAGGATATGTAGATACTTCTTATACAAACCGTGTATGACGTCTTCAGAAAGCCTTGTACGGTATAAAACAAGCACACCATGCATGGTTTCAATGATTCAATGATTTTGTTACTCGCTTGGGTTTAAGTGTGGTCAAGCTGATACATCCTTGTTTGTTCTTTGCAAGGAACATACTATTTTGTATTTACTTTTTATATTGACGACATAATCTTGACAGGGAACAATGAACCTATGATTACCTCCTTAATCAAAATGATGAATGTTGCCTTTTCTATTAAAGATCAAGGGAGACTTTTTTAATTTCTTACTTTAGAGGTCGGTTACACAACTGGCGGTCTATTTCTCAGCCAACTAAAGTATGCTTGAAACATTCTCATGTGTTAACTTCATGAAAGAAAGAGTGTAACAACACCCATGGTGTCTGTTCAGCAATTACAACATGTTGGGAATCCATTCAATGACTCTACTTTATATTGCTCCTTAGTGGGTGAATTCTAGTATTTAGCCATCACTCGTCTTGACATTTCATTTGTGGTCAATCATGTCAGCCACTTTTTATAGAATCCTATTGATGATCATTTTCTTACTGTTAAGCTTATTCTACGACTCTACATTATGTGAAAGGCATATCACATTTCAGATTGACTTACTCTTGCTCCAATCCTCGTTTTCTCGCTAATTCAAATGTTGATTGGGCATCTTGTCCTGACACCTTATTTTGTGGTGTTCCAAAAAACAGCCTATTGTCTGTCGCTCATGTTGTGAGTCTGAGTATCGCTCCCTTGAAAATGTTGTTGCAGACATTATTTAGGTCACATATCTCCTTATTGATTTACACTTTTGTCTTACAACTTGTCTGCTCTTGCTATGTGACAACAAGGGAGCAGTGTTCATTAGTGACAACCCAGTCTCTCATAAATGTGAAAAACGTAATGAACTCGACTATCATTTTACTCGGAAGTTAAAGACTCAATTTATTCCATCCCACTTAAACGTTGCAGATGTATTCACTAAAAGTCTTCCTCAATCCTTGTTCTCCGCCTTTCGTTCCAAGCTTGAACAAAATCCCACGATTCGCCGGGGGGGATTAAGGATAATAACAGAGATTATGAAGATCCTCTTTTAGATTTTTTTTTTCCTTGTGTCTTACTATTGTATGTATCTTCTGTAATCTCTGTATTTCTTACCTCTTTGTATACTTGTGTATATATGAAAAGTCTCATGCCTTTAACTAAGGCATATATTTCTAATTTAATTAAAATAAAATAATGGTGTGACAACTGACAATCAAATTGAGTGGGTTGAAAAAAAAGCTCCGATGTGTCATTGAGTTGGGAATGGTTCATTCCTTCCACCTTAAGAGGACCTTATTATACTAACACAAAAAACATGGAATCCCCCAAATAATGAATCTGGTGATGACACCATTGTGGGGTGCACCTAAATGTCTCTCACATCCTTGGCCATTAACTTGGCACGCATAGATATGATACATATGTTAACCTTTACTAAATCATATAAAGGCTTAAAGCAGTGGCGAGTCTAGAATTGAAAATCATATGGTTCATCAATATTTCTATAGAAAAATTTCTATACAAATTCAAAGATTTTATTGGTAAGATAGATCCTGAATTTTTTCTAAGATAAGTCACAAAAAAATTCTATAGATATTAGATAAATTTGAAAAATTAGGTGGGTCATTGGACCACCTTCCTTATGCATACCCTCACCACTCGCTTAAAGTAAAATGAAGTCTTATAAAAGACACAATTTTTTTCCCAACACTAATATTGTCAAATTGCATTTAATACCATTAATCTAACACGTTATCTATCTTGTCTATTTTTTTCTCTTATTTTAGCAACAATTGACAGAAATTTGGCTTTAAAATAAAGCTAAGCTGAATTATGTTACTATTTTGCATAAAAAAACGAATTGTTAATGAAAATTTGCATCAAATACGTGGATTGTTAATCACAGTCAGTGCCTCGGCTTCATAAATCATAATCATACAAAGTTCGGTGTCTTCTTTGTATCCATTTACGTTGTATGGTCGGTGTCAAACACCATAAATCAAAACGTTGATCACATTTTCCGGTTGTCCCGTTGTCAAGTAGAGTTAATCATCTCAAGTTGCTTTCTATTTAGAATGCTTTGGTTTTATAACAATAATTCGTAAAAAGGATAAACCTTTGTAAACAAGAATTCCCTCCTTTCACGTCTAGTTCACTTTTAACTTGGTATACTTTAACTATAAGCATCAAAAAAGTTCAAATTCATAATCATTACATCAAGAAAATAATAAAACGACATAAAAACATATAGAAGATTGAGTTATTCTATAATTAATAGAGTTATTTGGAAGAATCTTTTATAAGATTTGAAAAACTTATAAAGTTTAAGTTATGAGCTACTAATTACTAGACTAGTTAGTAACTCTTAAAACTTTTATGGGTTTCATAAACAACTTAAAAGTGTTTGGTTTCATGAAAATGAATATATAAATTCAATCCCACCAAGTAGAGGTTCAAATTTCGATAAATAATTTATCTAAAAATAGATAATAATCAAATAAGAACCCTAGAAATGTAAAAACCAGAAAACATGAAACTGGGGACCAACACCCATCAAGAATCTTGAAATAAAAAGGGGAAGTATTTAATGGATGGTGTAAATGGTGGAGGCCATGGTTTTCTTTAAGTGGTTTTCCCCATTCATTGCATACACATGTCTTTTAAACCCCTTATTCTTTAGTGCACTTCACATGTCTTGTTTTTTCAAGATAAAATCTGGTCAATATACCCTTTTCTTTTGACTTTTAACCCAATCTCTCTCAAATTTACCACAATCTTCTTACCTTTCCACTTTCCACCTTTGACCAATGCCATAGATATAAAGTTTACTATAGGAGATGTAGGTCTAGGTGTAATTGTAAATTTAGATTTGACCTTTACCCTTTTACCATTTATGTATTATTATTTGTTTCTTGCTTTTACTAATTATCAAGGGTCTTGTTTGATAGTTGTTATCGAGTCAGATCTAATTAAATAAGACTGATCGTCTGAATCTAACTGAGTAAGAGACATTTTAGAATAATCATGGTTTAAATGTGATATCAAACAATCTAAATCTAACCAAAACAGATTCAACCTCTTATCAAACGAGTAAAAGACATAGCAAACATGAAATATCACCTAATACTTTTAGTTTTATTATTGTGTATTTGTCTTTGGTTATTTCTTCATTATGAGCTCACACGTTTCATTTGCATGAGATGAAACATTGTGGACCAACATTTCTTTTATGTAAGAAGCAAATAAGAAAAAGTAAAAAAAAAAGATTGATTTTTTATTGATGAAATGGTTTAACAAAAAGAAAACCCCCAAAGTATATAACTAATCAAGTACAACTAAGGCCTACCATTACAATTGCTTCCTCCAAATTTTCTCTTGTTTTCTTTTTGTATATATCTTCATGTTATCTCATATATATACACAAAGGACATATCCATATCTTGAACAAGCCATGGGAGCCCACTTGTAATTACATTGGGTACACGCTATCTCAATTGGAGGAAGACACGATAGGCACAAACAAGATAGGCTTATGAGAAAGGGGGTAGATTGGGAATTCTAAAAAAGGTTAAACATTTTGATGAGAAAAGAATGATGGGTATTGAAAATGGCTACTAAAGATTCATAAAGAGCAATAGTGGTGAGGTGAGGTGGGGTGGGGTGAATGAATGGAATCTTGAATCTTGAAGTTTTAATAAACTTGCAAAGCTTATGATAAATTTACTAATCTAACCCTCTCTGGTTCCCACTTACATTTTTGACTTTCAACTTGAGCTCTTAATGATATGAAATTATTGTGGTTTTAATGTAGTAGTGAAGAAGATGAAGCTGTAGCAATAGATGTAAACCGGGGGTGTATGATGAGAAGGAAATTACCATTCTGCCCTTCATCACACTCAAAAGTGGGGTTTAAATGGAAAATTACCATTTTGCCCTTCAGAAGCTGTAATGGCGGACAGAGGATTCCAACACTTCTCGACAAGGGCATACCATTTCCTTCACACGGTTACCTTTTTTGTAAATCTTGATTGTTGGCACAATTCTGACATTCTCAACGCTTGCAATTTCAGGGCTTTCTTCAATATCAACCTTTCATTAAAAAAGAAAAATTATTTAACAAATGTATACATGCTTTTTTCCCTATTATAAAAATCAAAACTTTTTTATAAACCCATGATTTTTTCCCTTTTGGGTGTTTGAATATAGTACAAGAAACGTATAAAGATAGTAACAATTGTTGTACCTTGAGAAAATTTATAGAAGGATATTTGGCACATAATGTATCAAGAAAAGGAGATATTTGCTTGCATTGAAGATCAGATGTTGTTCTAAAAAGAACAACAGATGCTCCTGCATTTCAAATTTTACAAAAAGTTAAAAACTTTAGCAAGAAACGAAGGGCGTTTTGGGAAAAATAAAGAACAAACAAACCAGTTGAAGCAATTGCAGCTTTGAACTGTTCAAGACCGGTTATTAATTCAACTTCACCACCAAATTTCATATTATAAACTTCTTCCCCAAGTGACTTTTTTAATGCCACTTGGGCATGAAATAAAGATTCTGCTATATCATTATTATTTGGAAGCTCTCTTCTCAAAACTTCATAATCTCTCACTGATTCGCTCCACCTTTCAAGCTGCAATTTAGAAAAAGAAAACATATTTCAAAATTTTGATCAAAAAAGCAAATACCCTTTTGTTTCTTTAGCAAAATGACAATATGTAACAAATAATGTACAATGTCTATATTGGTAGCAAAATGTAAAACTGTAAAAATGCTGTTTCAGTGTTACTTGTTATTATAAGTAAAAGTTAAACATATTGCTATTATCGATAAAAGAATGTAAGTATGATTTTTTTCCTTTCTATATATAGAAATTGGTTTGTTAATATGTAACTCATAGTTAAGAGGCTTGTGAACATGGCTTGAGTTCAACAAAAAGGAAAGTTGAGATTATATTGTTGTAGGAAGGGTATATCAGGCAACATAAATGACTTTGAATGCTCCCCTTCTTTACTTCCAATTTCACTATCTTTATTATAAAGAGTAAAAACAAGAATCACTATATATACCTTGCTATATGTAGCAGCTCTTCGAAGAAGGGCTTTTGTGTAATTTGGATGAATGAGAAGTGCTTGATTGCAATCATCAAGAGATCTTTCAAACAACCCGAGTTTAAACCAACATGCTGCTCGATTACAGTAAAGAATTGGATTTGAAGGATCAAATCTAAGCCCTTCACCATAAGCTGAACAAGCTTCTGTGAATCTTTCTGACTTAAAAAGATCATTCCCACGTGTTCTTGCTCTTGATAATGACCTTATATTTTGAAGCAAAACAGCAATCTCAACGTTTCTTGGATCAATTTGTCCTGATTTCTCAATAGAAGTAACCGCATTCTCAAATCTTTATGAAAAAAAAACAAAAAAAATGTCATTTTGAATCATCTCCCATGTGGGAAATCGTTTAAATGCTAGATATATAAAGAACAAACAGTAAAAGTAAATACTAAAACGATTGATGCAAACACAAAAAGAAAAACAAAAAGAAAAACTCACCTTCCAAAAGACATGTCGATTTGAGCACGAACAAAAAAGAGATATGCTTCTGAAAGCATTCCAAAAAACTTTGCTTGTGAACATGAAGCGCTATTAGATGCTTCGAATTTAGGCATGTTTAAAATGGTTGCTTCTGCATTATCTAATTGACGAAGCTTCAATAGTGCTTCAGCTTTGCACGCAAATAGCTAAAAGGTTTGATAACAACATATTCAGTTTCTTAATTTTTCATTATAATAATGATAATGATTCGATAATCAACTGTTTACCTGAGGACACGTGTCTGCTCCAGATGAGATTGCAGCGTCACTTTCACGTAACACACCAACCCAGTCCCGGACTCTTCTACAGTCGGTGCATTTGCTCAAGTGTTTTTCCACAAGTTGTAATTTTTGGAGCTCTTTCGGGTCGGGTTGGTACCCGGGAAAATAAAGGTGTGCCCTTGCATTTTCAACCTGTCCTAAACTGCCATTGGTTACATGAGATTAGATGAATAACCTAATGAAAAATGATGATTCATGATTATGGGTAAATGAAGAAGTAAAACACAAGAATGGGAAATGATGATTGGAATTTGGAACATAGTTCGTAAAATCAAATGTCAACGAGATGAATTAGATCTGAGAAATGGGTTTGGGTGAAATTTCAAGATTTGTTGAAAAGGGTATAGTGAAAAAGAGGAAAAGATTTGAACTTTTATTGAACTCACCTAATAAGAAGAGATCCTAAGCGATGGTGAGCTCTCACATATCCAGAATCCAATTTAATGGCTTCGTCGCATTCTTTGACTGCTTCGGTCAACCTTTTCAGACACATCAATGCGGCTGCTCGGTTGCAGTGATAGGCTGCATTCGCCGGCGATTGAGCAATTGCTCGCTCGTAGAAACTCAATGCCTCTAAAAAGTGACCCTTTTTGTACTCTTCGTTTCCTAGTCTTTTCAAATCTTCCGGATCCATTGATGATCTCTTTGAAAAGGGTGAATTTGAAACGCCGGAAACAGGGGTTTCTGGTTTACCGCCGGAGACGGTGGATTTGATGGTGGGACTGGAACTGGAACCGGAACCGGAACCCAAACCTCCCCGCATTATGCTGCCATGGCCGTAATTACCGGTGCCTAGACTTAACACATCGGGTTTAGAGGTTCGACTTGTCATCATCCCCGTTTTGAGAACCCTCCCGGAAGGGCATATATTTCCTGTAGGAAGTACATTGACAGGCGGAGATGTAGCGGAACTTCCACCGGTAAAAATTGATGGGTGGCCGCCGCTGACGCTACCGGATTCCGACCGAGTGTGACCCGATTTAACACCTCTAGCCCCACCAACGGAAAATGTCGGTGAACTGTCGACCGACAACTCACCGGAATGGTTATTGGGAGTCCCACTGGAGTCTGACTTTCTAGTACCGGAACCAACCTGGAGTCCATTTCCAGTCCGACCTGAAACCGATCCGGATGAGCTAGAGCTGCTACTAACCGCTGGCCCATCTCGTAAAGGCGAAATGGGCGAACCCAAATCAAGTTCTCGGAAGTCTGGTTTATTGGTGTTATCGCCGCCGCAAGTGACCGTCTTCCGGAGGCGATCGGAGAGTGTATCAAACCCTAACCCCGAATCCGGCTTCCGTGAATGCGACATTCCCGAAAAACTTCAGAAAAAAAATACCCTTCACCAACAGAGAGATAAAGCTTCAAACTTTCTCTCTCCCCACACAATCTTTTCTACTGATGTTACCAATGGCTGTGGTTGAAACTAAAATACAACCACCGACGAATTACAACACAGAGAAACATAGAACACAAGAAGGAAAGAAAAAGAAAGAAAAAGATGGGGATCTCGTGATTTAAAGGGGAAGCAAAGAATGAATGTGAAATGGTTGAAGATAGAGAGAGAAAGAAAGAGAAGGGTTTCACAGAGAGAGAGGAAAGAGAAGAGAAGGAGATGATGGATTTTTTATATTATTTTCAGATTTTTTTTTTTTTTTTTTTTTGTAATTTAATTATTTCCCCTTCTTGCCTGCTGCTTCACGAGCTAGAGGTTACCCTCTTTAAATACTCTCTATTTTTTGTAGTATTTTATTATTATTATTTTGGTTTTCTTGATCTATGCTATCTCTTCTATTTATAATAATGAAATACCTAAACCCCATTAAATGTTGCTCGATATCTAATCAATCACTTTTTATTATATATTGTTTCCATTTTTTTATTTTTTCAATAATTTAAATGAAATTCTAGTGGATGAAAAGGGTACCCACAAATTAAAAAGGAGAAAATTTTAGTTAAAACGAATTAAATGGGCAAAGTATTTTGAAGGTCAAACAAGAAAGATGTGACAAATAACGTGTGAAAAGTTTTAGTCTAATAAATTTTGAAATGGGTACGATGTACAATGAGTTATTAATGAAATACAATGAATTGTATGTGTATTTGATAAGTAGTAGTATATAACTATATATAAATGATTATTTGCTTATGAGGTCAATGTGACATCCGAAACTTTAAACATATTATTCCATCATATAATAAGTTTATGGTATAAATGATATAAAATGAGATAACTTGCGTAACCATGTGCCTTTTGAAAGTCAAAAGGAGACCATAAAGAAACTAACAAACTCATGGGAACTCTTACCAAACTTTCTAACAGCAACCCGATAATAAATCGTTGTTATCTAGTAAATGCAATATAAGCATTTTGCGTGTAGGCTTAAAGTTTTTATAGGTTTAAGGATATATGCTTTTATATTGTACATTGGTACAAATATACATGCTATGTTGATATCATTGATCTCATGTTAGAAGTACATGTATAGTGATGAATAAGATTCAAGACTGCATATGCTAATATGCTTACCCCGAGTGAATTTTTTTGGGTGATTATTATAAAACTAAATTATTGAGGGTGATTACAGTAAAACTGACTAAGATCGTCAATTTTGGAAACCATTGATTTCTTCATTAATTTCGGATTCCTTTGACTTATTTCCAAAACAACCCATGATGGTCAACCGTAAAACAAAACCATACTTATCGTTTTCTTATATAAACGACTCTCCTCTTGAGGAGAAAGGACGACATTTTTAGCTCTTGTTTTCTTCATATGAACTCAAAATCTTCTAGCAATTTGGCTTACGTTTTCTATGCCTAGATTCGTAAGTGTCGCATTGGGATTATCCTAGGCCGAGTTTCTTGTAACCCGGGTATAGGGTAGAAATATCAGTTCGGAAAGTGTTTACACGATCCAAGGGATATCCAAATCTCCAATAAAACCCTACCCAATTTTCTAACAATCGAATTGATATAATCTGTTTCTGGAGATGGGTGAATCAATCCGCGAGATGACCACGAAGTTCACAAAACTAGAGAAGTTTGGAGGCGTTGATTTCAAGCGTTGGAAAAAGAAGATGCACTTCATGCTGACCACTCTTAAGGCAACATATGTGTTGACTACTCCAAGACCACCTGAACCGAAGGAAGGTATTGATGAGACACTTGAAGAGACCATGAAGAGGCAAAAGTGGGACAACGATGACTACATCTGCAAAGGTCACATCTTGAACGGTATGTATGATGCTCTATTTGATATACATGGTGAGCTTTAACTATTAAGGATTTGTGGGACACCCTTGAATTGAAATACATCACTAAATTTAATAACTTTAAGATAGTCGATTCAAGGTCTGTCACTGAACAATACAATGAATTCTTTGGTATTTATGATCAATTTAAACTGCATAACATGAATATGGATGAATCCATTGTTGTGTCAAGTGTAATTGACAAACTTCCACCATCTTTGAAGGATTTAAAACATAACCTAAAACATCAAAATGAGGAGTTGTCATTGGTTCAACTTGCTAGTCATATTCATATTGAAGAATCTCTTCATATGAAGGAAATTGACAAATCTGATAAAACCAAAGGGAAAGTTGAATCTGGACAACCCTCTATTCATATGGTTGAAAAAAAGCCAAGATCCCGAACCATAAAGGACATGGCAAACGTAAGCATGAACATGTCCCAAATAACTCCAACAAAAAGAAAAAAGGAACTGGTTTGTTGGAGGTGCAACAGGGTGGGGATTGCAAGTGTGATTGTTATGTGAACTTAGGCAACAATAGTAACAAGAATGGTGTTGGAAACAGTGGAGCCAATGGAAGTATGAGTGTGTCGTCGAGCCAAGTTGAGGGAGGTAAGTTTTTTACTAACTTGGATAATTATAATTAGAATTATGTTTAATATGTTTCACTAATTCCTGAATCATTCTATGTACAAGATGATAATTATCACACCCCCGGACCAGACGGTGGAAACGTCCGGAGGCGGTAGACTTCATTGTGCAGTATCATAACAATTGAATATAAATGAAACAGAGCAATCCAAACATCATACATTGAGATAACCAACTTACATTGTTTACATATTGTATTTGTTCTTCGAGTTACACAAAAGATACATAAGTAAAAAAGGATCCAAACTACAGCTAAATGGTCTTGCATCAGCATTCCTTGTTTTCTGCTTACTAGATCCCTGAGAATACAAGTCGTTTTGAAAAGCGTCAACTAAAAAGTTGGTGAGTTCATAAGTATTTTTGTATAAAATCGTTTACACTTGTTTAGAATCGTTCTCGTTGTACTTTCAGAAAATCATATATTTTCTATAAAATCATTTGAAGTCTTGCCTTGAAAATCATGGATGTATGTGTGCATGTCATTACTTTTGTTCATCCTTATAAGGAGTGATTTTGAAAAGTAGTGTGATTTGTAAAAGCGAGTTGTGTCCGAGAATAGTTCTTTTGAATAGTAGCAATCAACCGTTTCAAGAAAAATCCCTTATTTTCAAAGAGGAAATATGGTTGAAAATTATGTTCCTCTTATCGAGAAAAATTGAGTGTGTGCGTTCTAGTTTATCGTTATCGAAGTCGTAGAAAAATCGTTTTCTCCAGAAATTCCTATATTTTCTGCTATAAAATATTCGTAAGTTCTAGTTTATCGTTATCGAAATCTTAGAAAAATTGTTTTCTCTAGAAAATCCTATATTTTATGCTATAAAATATTCATAAGTTCTAGTTTATCGTTATCGAAAGCGTACAAAATCGTTTTCCATAGAGTCCTACGCTTTTTACTTTGTAAAATAGTAGTATTTCAACTCTATGCTTTTTAGGAGAAAGAATCATCATGGCTATTGTGGACATTCTACGCGATGAAGAAGCACAGTCAACACAACAAATGCGGACCATCTCCTATCACGTATAAGACAGTCAACACAACGTGTCAAATTTTATTTATGAGGTTTTCCTTACATAAATTTCTTGTTAATATAACATATTCTAGTGAGTCGTTATAACCATACTAATCCTGACGGAGTGCCTGTTTTGGCGTTTCCCAGGTGCCCTCGGTTTGGAAAAGACATTTGTCACCCTAGATTGGCCTGTCTAGCTGTAGCGAACAGCGAAGGTGCGGGGGATCAACCCCGTATAGATCTATACACAAATTTCCGCTCTCCCTCCAGGAGACTCTGGCTATAACTCCTTACAGGACTTAGACATACACTAATATTTTTATATTTAGGTACTTTTGAGATTCGTCTGACTAGAATATTAACAACCTGTTGAGCAATCGTTAGAGATTCATTATTTGTTAGATAAATAATGAAACTCGTACTTATTGAATAGAAATATCGTTCTCGTTCCATATCGTTGATTGTGCTCGTTAACTAGGTGCTCGTATTCATTCCTTTTCGTTTATTGAAAAATAAGTCATTTTAGTCAAGAGAAAAAGTGTCAAGTTATAATTTATATAAATTTATAACTGCCGGTTATGACACACATTTTCTGTTTTATGACATATAGAACATTACTTATGTTCTTGGAGGTTTTATGACAACAGCTTATGACATGTAAATATTTCTGTCATAAAGGTCCTACTTGTATATTTTTTGTCGCAAACTTTTATATCGAATATTTATAAAATACCCCCTGATAGTTTGCAATTAGTTCACAAAGTTTCCATTTTCGAAAGTTACTAGAAGCGGTGTCCACTTATCAAGATCTCTATTATACTTTTAGCTCTAGACATGAAGGCATAGATAAAGGGGTTAAGTTGGACACACCTAATAGTTGGGAGGCTCTTTCATACAAAGTATCCTTTGTTCTTTATGAACTTTAGAAATCCTCCATTCATGAGTATATTAGTAAATAATAATGTAATAATATTTCACACACATACAAACATACGTATATATGTAATCATTTAAGAGTTTAGGCAAGATTTGACTTGTACTCTCCCCCAAAAACATTAAAACATCGAAAAAGGTGGGGTATGAAGCTCACCTTGAGTTAGTTGAGGAGTTGTCTGGAGTTATGGAATGAAGATCTCAAGCTTTAACTCTTGGCTGAGATGAGGAACTTCCCTGGGAGGGATGCTTTCCTAAGGATGATCATCACATATTATTATGCATAAAATAATATGGATTCATCTTGAAATATTATAAAATATTAGATAAATTGGATAACTTACTTTAAATTTCCCAAGAAGAAGTTGAGAATTTTGTTTCCAACAAGATCTTGCTCTTGCTTTGGAAATGGATCTTTGAAAGAGAAAGAGAGTAATAGTGAGAAGGAAATGTGAAAAGTCCATATTTCCTTCTACTGACGTGCTTAAGAGTAAGAAAATGGAGGGAATCTTTGGTGCATGGGGATCTGTTGGTCCATGCATGGATATTTGGTGGGTAAAGTATGGGATACTGTGATTTGCATGGGGAATAGGAGTTTTATCAAATCACCAAGTCAACTTCCTTGTCCTTTAATTGGTTTAGGATAAGGTTTTCCTAACTTCTAACCCTTTTATTTTTAAGTAAATATGCTTAAAATAATTCATTTTAGCATAAAATAGTGGTTATAGGGGTCTTAGTTAAGAAAAACACGAGTTTTGTGGGATTCCCGACCTCAAAATACCTTAAAATGATGAAAAAGTCCGAAAATAATGAAAATACGGAGTCATAAGGTGAAATCTGGAGTCATAGTGTAATTTCCGAAGCTCTACATCAAATTCCGGAGGGAAGGGTACATCCTGTCAGGGTCCGAAGTGGTTGGCAAGGAGGTTCCAGAGCCAACAGGCGAGGTCCGGAGTCATTCTCGGATCCGAAGTCAGAAGCGAAATCGTCTGGATCAACTTGGAGGTCCGAACCGCCCACGTCTCCGGAGTCAGAAGGTTGTTCCGAAGCAATTAAGGGTCCGGATGAGAGGCTTCCGAGATGAGCTTCCTCTTGGCTTCCTTAGGAGACGTTCCGGACTAAGAGGTTCAGGACCAAGAGGGTCCTTTTGGGGTTTCCTCTTCCGGTTTTGAGTTGTTTTCGACTAAGGAAGGTACTTAGGGAGATTTGAGATACGTGGAGGAGAGATTTACTATTCTTAGAAAGATTTCGCATACTTAGAGAGATTTGGGAGAGGTTTCACATACTTTGAGAGATTAGGGAGAGATTCACTGTACTTGGAGAGATTTAGGAGAGATTCACTATGCTTGGAGAGATTTGGGAGAGATTCACTATACTTGGAGAGATTTGGGAGAGATTCACTATACTTGGAGATATTTGGGATAGATTCACTACACTTGGTGAGATTTGCATTCCAACACTATATGGCTCCTTAGGAACTCATATTGAACACTTAGGTGTGTTAGCATAAGTCTCACAATAGTCCTTGCTTACTTAAGGGTGAAATTCCCTGGCCAAAAAGGCTAGTTGTGACAATGATGTTGCTTAGTGGATTAACACTGAGGCAATAAACCATGTATGCAAGGATAAATGGTTGTTTGAAACATTAACACCGCTTGAATATGGATCAGTGTTGAGAATGAGAGACGATTCTTTTATACCTATTTGTGGTGTCAGTGTCTTGTGTCTTCAATTTACTTCTGGAAAGACTATTAGGTTTTTTGATGTTTTGTTTGTTCATAAGAATTGAAATAATCTTGTTAGTTCTAGTTGTTTCAGTTATGATGGTTTTAAACAAGTTATTAAGTCGAATAAGTTTAACTTATCTCGAGGTAGAATGTTTATTGGTTTTGGATATTTATATAATAGAATGTTTTGTTTGAGTATTGTTGACAAATTATTACTTGTTCGAAATTCTGTATTTGTATCTTTTACTTCTAATGTTGATAAATCTATGCTTTGGCTGTAAGATTAGGTCATGTCAACTTTAGAAGGATGAATGAGATGTCAAAAGATGGATTAGTTCCAACCGTTGACATGACTTTCGATAATGTAAAACATGTATGCTTACAAAAGTGACAAAACAACCCTTTCCTAGTGTCACTAGAAATTCGGCTATTTTGGATCTTGTACATAGTGACCCGTGTGATTTTCACTCCATTCATTGGGAAATAAAAAGTATGTAGTCACCTTCATCGATGACTGCACTCGATTTTTCTATGTGTATTTGTTATATTCTAAGGACGAAGCCTTAGATAAATTCAAAATATACAAAACCGAGGTGGAATTGCAATTGGGCAATCCGGTGACTAACAGGGGAGGTGAATATATGGATCCCATATACTTCCAATCAGTGGGTATCATTCATGAGATCACGAAACCATACTCATCCCAACAGAACGAAATTGTTGAACCCGAAAATCGAGTTTTAAAGAAAATGGTAAAGTCATTGATGTCATACTCGGGATTGAGTAATGCATTCTGGAGAGAGGCCATGTTAATGGCCTGCTATTTATTAAATACGGTTCCAAAGAAAAAGAACAAATTTGTCTCATATGAACTTTGGTTCAAGAAAAAGCCAAAGTTAAGCTATTTTCGGGTTTGGGGATGTCGGGTAATTGTAAAACTAACCGAGCATAAAAGGACAAGATTAGGAGAATGTGAAATAGATTGTATATTCATTGGATATGCTGAACATTCCAATGCATATAGGTTCTACGTAATTGAACCTAATGATTTGGTATCGGTTAACATCGTTATTGAGTCACGAGATGCAATTTTTTATGAGATGCACTTTGCAGCTATTCAAAGGACTAAGGATATGACTTTTGGCACTAATGGACTGCAAAATCTAGAAAGTTCATATGATGTTACTGAACCAAAAACACAAGAGCTACGAAAAAGCAAAAGAGGCCAAATTTTAAAAAAGTTCGGTTCTGACTTCCAAATGTACTTGGTGGAAGGCACAAGGGATAAGAAGGGTTATCAATACTCTTATTGCTCTAGTATTGAGGATGATCCATGTAACGACCCAATTTTCACGACCAAAAATTTTGTTTTAAAACATTACTTTAGAAAATATTAATAACTAAAAACATTGTTTGATCAAACCATAACACAAAGTGAACCATGTCTAAAAGCCAATTCATACACCCAATCAAAATATCAGAGTACAAATCCCAGTGAAGCTCGTAAATGCGGAAACCGGAGAGTGTGTGTGTGTGTGACATGCTGCTACAGTGCCGGCTCCTTTCCCCTAGCTGAGGAGGTACCTGAAACCAAAACTGAAAACCGTAAGCACAAAGCTTAGTGAGTTCCCCCATCGTACCACATACCATACAAACACATAACATACTTACTGTCAGGCTATTCTGGGGTGCCTGACTACCCGGTACGGCCGTTCTGGGGTGCCGTCCTACCCGTGTCAAGCCATTCTGGGGTGCTGACTACCCATGTCAAGCCATTCTGGGGTGCTGACTACCCATGTCAAGCCATTCTGGGGTGCTGACTACCCATCGGTCCTAACAACCGATCTTCGGGGACTAGTCCCCTCTTACTACCTTTATCTCATATAACATAACAAGCCAGCATGCAATCATATCATCACGTACTGTCAGACATATCTGGGGTGTTCGACCTACCCTTCGGTCCTAACAACCGAACTCTACAACTATCACATATACATATCATGCCAGCATACAACATATCAGGTAGTAGCAAACCTAGATGATATCACAAAGACAATCATCTAACATACAACTCCTACTGGTGGGCCGGCATTGTGGCCGTAGACCCACCGCTACTGGAAGGTAACTCACCTCGAAGTAGCTGCTGATCTGATCGGGAACTGACTGCCTACTGCTGCTGCTGCTGCTCCGGAAATCCTCCGGCTGCAATTCCCACAACATACTCAATCAAACACTGCTCACTGACCTTTGGGTAAAATGATCATTTTACCCCTGACCATGCCCTAAGTCAAAGTCAGAGTCAACTTTCAGTTGACCCGACTCGCCGAGTTGGCTTTCCAACTCGCCGAGTCACCACCCAAACGATTGTCCTGGATCCCGTTCCTACTCGTCGAGTTAGGCGACGACTCGACGAGTTCTCCTTCTAAATTGATATTCAAGTCCTTCATCCTACTCGCCGAGTTGTATGAACAACTCGTCGAGTTCATCTTCATCCGATGAACACCTAAGTTGCGACTCGCCGAGTTGTATGAACAACTCGCCGAGTCTGTTCTTGATCTAAGGAGATTGCCTTGAACTCGCCGAGTCAGGGCATTGACTCGCCGAGTACCTCCATAGATGAGTTCAGCTTCCGACTCACTGAGTCACACCCCGTGACTCACTGCTCACTCGACACTACGAAAAGGGGACAAATTCGGAGACTCGCGAACAGACTCGCCGAGTCGTTGCCATGCACCCACTAAATACACAGATTTGCTCGATTCCAGTCCATGCCATTCACAGATCCGGACTTCTAGGACACGAATCACACGCAAAGTTTCCAACTTTACGTGTGGATATTCACCAATATGGATTTTAGGGCTCAAAATGCCTCAAAAGGGTAGATCTAGGGTGAACCAGCAACATGGGGCCATAAAGCTAACAGATCTGAGCTCCTGGAGCTCAATCTTGCCTAGATCCAGAGGCCAAACATCTTATTACGACATATAATGCACATACAAGCTTGGGGATTTGTCCAAGAAGGACCTAAATGAAGTACTAAGCATAGAATCATGGGGAAAACGGGCTATACCTCAAAGGAACTGCTGGAAGAACACAATAATGCCTGGATGGCTTCCCTTCTTCAGGATCTACTTCCTTCCTCCTTCAAAACCTTCAAAAGCACACAACAAAGCTTCAATTCTTCAAAGAACAAGCATAAACGAGGGTTGGGAGCTCTGGGGAGAGAATGGGGGCTGGCATGGGGCGGATGTGTTGCTTAAATAGGGTGCAAACCCCTGAAACTTAGGGTTTCATCCAACAGCTGTGACTCGCCGAGTCCAGGATATGGACTCGCCGAGTCGACAACTTAAACGTGTCCCGGGTCCCGCATCTACTCGGCGAGTCGGACCTGTAACTTGCCGAGTCCAAGGCTAAAAGAAGAGAAATACACAAATAAGATTTACGTACCAGGAACCGGGTGCTAAAATCCAAATACATTTCAAGAGCCCATGCAGTCTCGAGATGTAATATTTTGGAAGGAAGCAATTGATGATGAAATGTCATCAATTATTGAAAAAATAACACTTGGGTGTTGACTGATTTGCCTAAAGGTTCTAAACCACTTGGTTGCAAATGGATTTTCAAAACGAAAATGAATTTTAATGGTACTATTGACAATTTTAAATCCCGGTTAGTCATTCAAGGTTTTAGACGAAAACCCAGTGTTGACTATTTTGATATGTATCCTCCGGTTGCACGTATTTCTATTATTATATTGTTGATTGCCTTGGCAAGTATCCACAATATGATCATTCATCAAATGGATATGAAAACATCCTGTTTTGAATGGTGAACTTGACGAGGAAGTTTACATGAAACAACCAGAAGGTTTCATTATGCCCAATAAAGAGCACATGGTTTGTAAATTTGTCAAATCTTTGTATGTGCTGAAACAAGTGCCTAAATAATGCCATCGAAAGTTTTATGAGGTTATTTTTTCCTTTGGTTTCAAGATTAACCAATTTAACACATGTGTTTATAGTAGATTTGATGATGTTGCTAGTGTTGGAGTGATCATTTGCTTATATGTAGATGACATGTTGATTTTCAGTACTAACCAAAATCTAGTGGATGAGACAAAGAAATTGTTATCATCAAAGTTTCCCATGAAAGATTTGGGAGAGGCTGATATAATTCTTAGAATAAGAATTAAAAGGATGAACAAAGGCTTGGTAATGACTCAAAGTCATTATATTGAGAAAATTCTCAAGCGGTTTAATTTTACTGATTGTTCTCCTGTGAGCACTCCTATGGATCCAAGTGTGAAATTGATGGACAACACAGGAACTCCTATTTCACAATTGAAATACTCTAAGTCCATTGGTAGTTTGATATATGCAATGACAAGTATCAGGCCTAATATTGCTTTTGTTGTAGGAAAATAGACCAGGTACACTAAAAATCCTAATGCTCAACATTAGCAAGTTGTGAATAGAGTGTTTAAGTATCTCAAGGGAACCATGGATTATGGCTTGATTTACTTGGGATATCCTTTGGTTTTGGAAGGACATTCGGGTACAGGTTGGATAACCAACCTGGAGGATCATTCCTCAATGACTGGTTGCGTATTCTTGCTCGAGGGAGGTGCCATTTCCCAGGCTTCCAAGAAGCAAACTTGCATTACAAACTCAACAATGGAATCTGATTTTGTTGCATTACATTCTGCTGGTAAAGAAGCTGAATGGTTAAGAAAATTCGTTTATAAGATTCCTTTAAGTTCTAAACTGATAGCACCTATTTCTATCTATTGTTATAACGTTTCCGCTTTGGGTAAGGCCTATACTCAAGTGTGTAATGACAAGTTTCGACACTTAGGTGTTCGACACAGTATGGTTAGGGAACTAATCATGAATGGTGTAATTTCTATTGAGTTTGTGAAATCGCAACATAATTTGGCAGATTATTTGACTAAGGGATGTCAAGAGACTTAGTGCACAAGTCTGTGATGGGGATGGGATTAAAGTCCATCTAATTTTGTAATGGTGAGAAACCCAATTCACTTCTAATATGACAGTAGGAGCTGAATTTAATGTGGAAAGCTCACACTTATAGATTGGAACATATGAAGTATACATCCCAGGTAATGTGTTCGATTCTGCAGTTGACCAGGTTAAATTTTAACTTCTTAATAATTCTTTTGATTAAATATATGTGCAAATACATGGAAAGGAGTTGCCTACGTGATTGTGAAATGTAGCCGCGTTTCAAGAGGTTATGGACTTGGATTGATACGATCATGAGAGGATTAGGACGCGCGGCTTAATAATAGTGTCAAGTTTTATTTTGCTAGAAGTTCCAATAAACTAGTATGTATTTTACTTTCTGGTATTCAAATTGATTGATGGGTTCAATTCTTAGAACACCCTGATTCTCGAGTATTTGTAAGAGTATGATACTAAGTGGAAATTTAATCATTATGGCATTTTAATTTATGTACTGGTTTAGTTTTGTTTAATGTTATGTTTATTCAAGGGTTACACTAAAATGGGGGAGGATTGTTGGTGATTTTAGCGTCACCAGGTCATTTTGTGTAATTGTAACTTACATGTGAGCTAATGGGCTTCGTAAATTGTACTATAAAATATGTTTGGTATGTGCAGAGTGCACATATATATATATATATATATATATATATATATATATAAGATCGAATTAAAAGTCAGTTTGACGACATGTCAGGTGCAGCTCCCCTAGTAGGGTCCAAGGGGCAGAACCCCTGGCTGGGGTCCCGCCGACTAAGATCAAATTCTTGAGGGTGATTATGGTAATTCTTAAGGGTGATTATGGTAAAAATGACTAAGATCATTAGTTTTGGAAACCATTGATTTCCTCATTTATTCTGGATTCCCTTGACTTGTTTCCAAAGCAACCCATGACGGCCAACCCTAAAACAAAGCCCTACTTATCGTTTTCTATATAAACGACTCTCCTCTTAAGGAGAAAGGACAACCTTTTTAGCTCTTGTTTTCTTCATACGAACTCAGAATCTTCTAGCAATTTGGCTTGCGTTTTCTTTTCCTAGATTCGTATGTGCGCCCTTGGGATTATCCTAGGCCGAGTTTCTTGTAACTCGAGTATAGGGTAGTAGTATTAGTTCGGAAAGTGTTTACACGATCCAAGGGAAATCCAAATCTCCAATATAACCCTAACTAATTTTCTAATACATTACATAGTAGTTTTACATATATGTTTAGAACCGTGTGTCACAGGCTAGTCAGGAGGGAAGGCAAGTTGGGCGACTGCCTCGGGCATCGCCAAATCTTGGGGCCCCAAAAAATTACAATTAATATATATATATATATATATATATATATATATATGGTTGTAGATGATATATAATATATTAAACTACAAAAAAATAAGTATTCACAACTGACATGGTAAGCCGCAACAGGCTTTGACATTGATAGGGATATGCCTGAGTTCGAGTCTTGCAACTATTTATTTCACTGCTAAAAGAAACAAAATTGCTTCTAAAGTTTTTTGCGCTCCATTTCTTATGCGTCGTATTTTTTTGCGCTCCAATTGCTCCACTGTATCGTATGTTTTTGCGGTGTCTCGTACTCTCAAAGTCTCTTAAATCTTCCGGTTCTCCTCCCAACTCCTACAGTACTTCTCAATAGCTCTCAAGACGAAATTTAACCGCCTTTATAGGAGAATACAACCTCTCAATTTCTTATTTTTAAGTTTGAACGCGCCTATAATTTCTGATTTCTAAAATGTATTATGGATATCAACCTAAAGATATATTGTTTTTCTTTTCTCATTTTCTTTGTTTATCGATTCCTATAGATTTAGGTTTTGATTTCAGATTTTAAAGTTTGAATACACTTTTTTTTCCTGATATTTAATATAGATTATGGATATCAATAGGTAATGTATTGGATTTATTTTCCTATTTTATTTGTTTATTGATTTCTACAAATTTTGGTTCCTTCGCAGAAGCTTCTTTCACTCGAGAAAATGTGTGATTTTAGTTGCCAATGAAGTGGTTGATGAAATGTCGCAATGAAATCTATTTTCTCAACAAATAGAAGTTATAAGGCTAGGAATGTTAAATGGAAGTCATTTGGGGTTAACTAAAAAAATTTAGAAAGTTAAGGGGCCAATATTGCCAATTGATAAATGATTGGATCTAAGTGTCCCGACTCTCCCTTTTATCCTTCAATGGAATGATTTGAAGCTTAGAAATAAAGAGAAGATTAATTTTAGGGAGAGAACTTGAAATTGGAAAGAGAACTGAAGTTTCATTGATGTTCTAACACTATATCATGAATATAAAGCTTGTAAGGTAGTTGATTCATCCATCTCTTAGTCAGTTAAGCTTCCATTGTTTCCAAAAATTCATCAAATCTGAAGTTATAAGGCTAGGAATGTTAAATGGAAGTCATTTGGGGTTAACTAAAAAAATTTAGAAAGTTAAGGGGCCAATATCGCCAATTGATAAATGATTGGATCTAAGTGTCCCGACTCTCCCTTTTATCCTTCATTGGAATGATTTGAAGCTTCGAATTAAAGAGAAGATTAATTTTAGGGAGAGAACTTGAAATTGGAAAGAGAACTGAAGTTCCATTGATGTTCTAACACTATATCATGAATATAAAGCTTGTAAGGTAGTTGATTCATCCATCTCTTAGTCAGTTAAGCTTTCATTATTTCCAAAAATTCATCAAATTTGAATTCTAATGAACCTTATGCTTAGCTTAAGTTTAGTGTTGAATTATATGTATATAACATTAATCTAATGATGTAAGATTATCTCCATTATCAAGTTTTAGTTTATAAATCTTTAATGGTCATTTGAATCCAAAACTTCATGAATTCATTAATGAATCTGTTAGAATTTGATTTTGAACACTAAATTAGCTCAATATTATTATTATTTTTATGTAGGTTTGATGATGTAAAGTACAAATCATAGTGTCGAAACCTTCACCTACATCAAATGAAGGTTCATGATGTTTAATGGGACTTTTTAGTTCAAAAATAAATAATTCCCTCATCAACTCACTGAATTTTGATTGAAGTATCTTTATAAGGTTTAATAATGTTTTGTAGTTATGTATTACCACCCTAAATGCAAATCATAAGCAAAAACCATATGTAAGGGTCTAGTTTGATGTTTTGAAGCTTAAAGGTGAAATTTGAGGATGCTTACATTAATTCATGCTTTAATAGGTTGATTATGTTATATAAATGTTATTATATGATTAATTTGAAGTTTAAATGTAAATTTTGGATTAAGGTGTCTAAGATCATAACTAAATTGATATAAAGTTGCAAATAGAAACACAGTCTTTTTTAGGTTGCTCTCATAACAAAAAATAGCTAGAAATGATATTAAGAGAGAGAGAAATGATTTGTTAATATATTAATTGAAAATAGATAATTGTTTTGTTAATTTGTTATGTTATTGATAAATTAAAATGAGATCAGTAGTCAAAAAATTGATTTATTAATTGATAAATTGATGAGAAATCAATAAGAATTAATTAAATGTTAATCAGAATTAACTAAAATTACTTTGAGATTAATTGGAATTAATTAAAGGTGTAAGGGGTGGATTGTAATTGTTTAATAGTTGAACAAAAGAAGCAGTTCTATAACCATCCATGATATAGACACTTTTAGCTTGATTATTGGGTTTCTAGAAGCCTCCTTTATGCAGATAAGGAAAATATTTGAATTGAGATTAAATCTATTATTTAATTAATTCAAATATGACTTTGCCTGCAATTACCTAAACTGTAAATAAGACCCCAAGACCAACAAATTTCGTCCATACCTTTACCTACAAGCTTAGGAATAAAATTTCTATCCCTCTCATCTCTCTCCTCTTTATTATAAGGTTTTTAAGGTTTTAAGTGTAAGCCTGTAAAGACATCATACTTTTGCTGCTTGGTTTCTAAAGATACTAAGGTAAGGATCAAAGATTTATTTGCTATGATAAATCTAAAGGTATTTAAAACCTAATTCATGAATTTCGATTTTCATAGAGTTCCTTTAGGGTTCTTGAAGTTCATGGTATGTTGCTATCATTTAGAGAAAATAGAAATCTTTTATAGGTTGCATGTAAACTTAAGTGTTAAGATTTTCCGTTTTACATATTTTTGATAACCTATGTTGTTTTCTATTGACTAGTGTATGAGATGAATTGGTCTTGATTAGGGTTTATCGAAAATAAACCCTTGCTATTGTTTCATTAGGGTTTCTTGAAACCTTAGCATCCTTACCCTTATTTTCAAAAATAACCTTAGGGTTTCTAGTTTCCTTAATTATTATTTTAATTGCCTTAAAATTTGAATAATCAAAACTTGGTAACCCTTAACCCCAATTTCGAAAACTAGAAGGTAGGGAGTAAACTTGAATTAACTAATTAATAGTTTAATTAAAGATAACTATTTAATTCGTAAATGATTTAATTAATTTAGTTAATTGTTTAATTAAAAGATAAAGATAAATCATAAATGGGTTAATACTAATTAATAAAATGTTCAATTCAGATAATTAATATTTAAACCTTGTGTTAAAAAAACTTTAAAAATACACCTTATATATATATATATATATATATATATATATATATATAATGATTAGTTACTATATGTATAAGAAAAGTCAGTCAAATCAATAGTAGACCTCATTTACGAAACCATAATATAAGATAGGTATACGGAAAATGCCTATAAAATGACCGTTGAATGGGTCTTATTTTCACCCACCGCTCCTTTATATGGTGGAGGGTCATTAGCCGAATGGGTTTGATAGGACATAATATTATTAAAAGTATAATGATATAAAGTACTAGAACAATCTATCAAAATCCCACTCTAGCTACTTTAGGAAATGTGATATTATATGCTAATCCATGAAAATGCAAATTGTTTCTTTATTAGTCGTTAGTGAAGTGTGTGTGGTTAACCGACACACTAATATGAGACTATAAAGTTGAAATGATGGCACAACTCGAAAATTATTGTTGTTGATGGAGTGTGTGTGGTTAACCGGCACATCAATGTGAGATGACTAATCTCAGGGTTGGCAAGCAGGTTTGCATGGTTATTGACATCTCGTTTATGATCATCGACATCACAGTCACAAAAGTGAGAGCATGATCTGAGATTAAACATGTCATTGATAAGATTCAATGAATATCAAAAGATCTAGGAGTTTCCTAAAATTGAAATTGGTAAAAGCCTTACCTACCTAAAATAGATTTGAATTTGATTACGTCATCCTTATTCAAATTTTGAATAAAAAATATGGATCCTAACCTTGATTTAAATTTGGGTTAATAATTAAGGATTAAATCACCTAACTTGAATTTTCTTTTCCACTTTTGGATGTCTTAAGAAGATAGAAATGTTTTTCCTCAATCCTCTAGAGATGGTCTTCCAATTTTAAGTCAAGGTGAAATTGCTTTCCTTTCCTTAGGAACTGATGGAAGTAGACATCATCTTTTGAACTCTTCCACCTCCTCCTTCCGTGACTCTCCCAACGTCAAGTTTTCCTCAAGTCGAAATATATGAAACTACTCAAGCCTTATTGGCATGAAAACACAAAGATGGAAATTATGTGTGTATGTGTGTGCATGTTCTGAAAATGAAATCGTACATTGACTGAATGGGAAGAATGGGTGTCATATTCCCGAAGGATTAGACCATTGATTTGGTTCTTATCTTGCTTCCTAAATCATATGATCAGTTTTTAAAAAAGTTTCATATAAGGAATCTTGATCTGACCCTAATTGATCTGACTGAGATGTTGATAACTATAGAAGCAGAGATGCTTAAGACTATAATTGAAGCAAAAAATGCTTGATGGGTATAATCCCAAAAGTTCCTTGAATGCTCACAATGGTAATAAAGAAAAGGTTTCTCTTCCCAATAGAAAATGGATTGGCAAGGTCAAACAGTTTGATCAAATGGTAAAGAGAAAGGCTTGTTTTGAGATCGTTCCATGTGTTGATCCTAATGAGTCTATTTGTTTCTACCGCCAATTGAAGGGACATTGGAAACGAAGCTGCCCAAAATACCTGAAAGATCTTAGAGATTGTAAAGTCAAGTTGTGTAACTACTTTAGGTACATCCGTTATTTGACTCCATTGTTTTATAAATTCCTATTCATAGACTCCTAATACATGATGTGATTATCACATTTTGATGGTATTGAAGGATCTAAGAGAAAGAAGGAAACTTGAGCAGAGCAAGCTAAATTTGATCTTGAGAGATGGACTTTTGTCACATAGCTCGATAGTCATAATTTTAAGATACTACTAAGGAATTAGGATAATTTAATAAATTGCTATTCAAAGATTTCTAGAAACATAGTTTTTCATTTTATGCATTGTAAGGATAAGTTCCATTTTTCATTTTATTTAAAATAAACGGTGAAGTTTTATATTTCTTAATAGCCTCATTTTATCTCTTTGTAATGGCATAAATGAGCATGATAATTACATTTCTAATAATAGCAATATTCATAATGGATATTGAATCTTCTAAAACATGCTTGTGGTATTGTCATATTTGACCAAGTGAAAGGAAATCTCATCACCATGTTTCAATTAGATAGAAACTTAGAGTCATGCAATTTGAATGGGATGATGCATTAGAGTCTTGTTCATTGGAGAAATTATGATTGAATCATTGTTTACATGTTTATGTGTAGCAAAGTGAAGGATTGATGAATCTAGTACATGTTGGTGTAGACTCTTCAGATTCACCACAAGGGATGATAACTCTTTTCGTCATGATTTACTGATGTTTAAGTAAATATGGTTGTGTTTATAAGATTAAGCATAATTCTAATACTTTGAAAATATTCAAAGACTAGCTGAACGAATAGAAGAATCTATTAGACAGAAAGATAAAAGATTCTCCAATTTGAAAGGAAATGAATGTACTTTAGTATCATGTTTATGATCATCTTAGTGATTATGGAATTATGTCACAATTGATCCTCGAATAAGATATTAGTGCAATTGTATGACTAAGAAGAGGAATCAGATATAGTTGGAAATGGTTTAATCAAGAGATGAGTCATAGTTCATTCCCAATTGAGTTTTAGAGTTATGCTCTAGTAACTCTGAATCATATCTTCAAATTCATTTCAAACTAAACAGGTCGATAAAGCCTCATAATATGCAGAGTAAGAATTCTTTCTCAATCAAGAACATTAAGAATTGGAGTTATGATGTTTTTTGGCATTCGAGTTACAAATGATGAAATGAGTCCAATTATCAAGAATGTTATCATGTCGGGGATTTGCATGAACTTTTGCATATTTTTTAGCTCATCAAGGAATGTTTCTTGAGAGAGAACTTATATTTCAAGAAGTCAGTGGGATTCATATTGATAATGATAGTTTCAAGAGTCAACCGACAATGATCCTTTTAGTTATCACTAGTGCACAAGATGAGGTTGAAAGCTTGTAGTGTTTATCGACACATTCTTATTTATGTGCACTTCCAGTTAAATAGGAAATGCTTATGAGTTCTATGTTTTTGACTTAAAATCAAAAGCAAAGTGTGTTGGTCAATGAAGGTACACCGATCAATATGGGTGAGTTGCTAATAGGAATAGGAGAACTGGTGGTATCTGTACCGAACAAGATAACAAAGGAGCAATCGGTCTGAATTTATTGGTATGGTTCTTTTTGGTTTATAGCCTTTGAATTTGAACAAGAGTATAACAACCTATCTCATTCTCTGGCTGTGTATGACCATGTTTTCGTCTGATTTTGCATAGTTGCCCAATCTGTGAAAGAAATTATGTGTTATAGAAGGGTTTGGATCGTGTTGTGTTTGGTTAGTGTTGAGAAGGATGTTGATTGGTTTCCTGGAAGTCGGTAGGTTGATCGTTGAGTATCTTTAGGCCCTTGTGGTGCTGGTCTTGAGTGTTCTGGCCGACGATGGAATGACAACACAATCCGCATAGTACCATGAGTTTATCATTTTAGTGGTTAGAAGGTGTCAAAGTGTATTGTGAACCAGTGACTATATGATTCATATGGGTGGGACCCGGTAGTCATTTGGTTGGTACTCTTAGGTATCAGATTGTTAGTCTTATTGGCTTGTTTGGGTATAAAGACATTTCAGGGAGCCGGAAGGCTCAGTGACCAGATGGTTGGGTTCAGTGTGGTTAGTAAAATGATGTTGGGAGTATTATTGTGCATAAAAAGTCTCTTGATGAATGTTTGCATTATGAACTCCGTTTTCTTGTAGGATGTTTATTAGGAGTTTAGCTACCAGTGTTGGGTATCATTTCTAAAATCTCGAGTCATGAAGTTCCTTGTAAATGTATCTAGTGATTTTTCAGGCCGATGTACACCTGAGCTGATGATGGCTTTGGATGCACTGAAAAATTCTTGGTTTGACCAACATTATGCTCGTGGGAGCAACAGGTTGGTGATGACATGTCAGGAGTTCAAGTGTGTATTTAAGGTTTTGGGCATAATTTCCAGATTTGGGATTGGGTGAAATTTACAATTGAGATGTTTTAAGTAGTCTTTCTACATGGGTTGACAGTGTTCCTAGTCAGGGTACTAAGGGTAGGTATGACGAATGGATGATCATCAATATTAGGGAATGGTTTCTGGGGCCTTTATTGATGGGTTCTGGATTTAGGCGAGTATATTGATGGATTTTGTTTGTGATTGTAGTTTCTTATTTCGGTATTATAGACAATAATTGGATCATGTAAAGGCCATGGGCTTCAAAGGAATAGGGTGTAGACCTTATTGGATGTTGATAACATTTGTTATGTGATCTAAGCCCTTGGTTTGTGTTTTGGAGTCAAAGGGTAAAATGGGGAAAATGATGTTTTAGAATTCCTTCATAGATTATGGTTTTTATTTAGACATGTGTTAAGCCAAAATGATCTAAATAGAAGTGTGTGGCTCATCAATACCTTTTGGTGGATATAAAGATCGCCATAAACGGAATTAAAACAAAGAAGTTATGGCTATTTGAAGTTGAGGTAGATTTGGGTGGAAACCATCGCCATAAAGTGGGGATCAGAGCCCACGGTGTGGTAGTCGCCATGGAGTGGGGATCATAGCCCATGATGTGGTAGTCTGTCTGACCTAAGCCTATGATTTTAGGGTTTTCAATGTATTTAAGCATAAGGTTATGCATTTTTTGCCATTTTAGCAGCCTCCACCACCTCTAGGACCCCTTGGGAGAAACCCTAGCCTCCACCTTCAGGATTTGAGCTTCTCCACTCTCCTCTCTCCTCTTTTGGATGCTTTTTATGATATTTTGATGAAGTTTGAAGATCAATAAGGTTCTTTTGGTTTCAAAGAAAGTTATTTCAAGTTTGGATCCATCAAAGGGACTACATTTATGGACTATTGTAAGTATAAAGTTCCATTCTTGATATCTTGTTCTTTAGATCTTGGCATTTGGGGTTTATGGCCCTTTTGGTCCGTTTTATGGGTAATCTTGAAGTTTATTGGACTCCAACATATTTTGATCAGTTTAAAATGCTTCTTGGACCTCATGGACTTGGAAAGTTATGATCTTTAGACTTCCCTTCTAACCGCACAAGTTATCTTGACCCTTTAGGTCATTTTGGTGTATTAAAGTTTACATCTTGAATGTTGGTGACTTTGTTATGGATAAATTTGGAAAAACTATCCATCTAAGCATCATCTTGATCCAGATCTGAAGGTTGGATACTTGGACTTAATGGATTAAGTTATGAAATATGCATTTAGGGTCCCTTTGGGACTTAAAGTCCATATCTTGGTGCTTTGGACCTTACTAATGGATAAAGTTAGAAACTTTATCCATTAAGATCTTTGAAAGGATCAAATCTGAGCTTTGGAGCTATTGAAATTTGAAGAAAATGGATTAAGCTCGTTTAAGCTGTTCAGACCAGTCCCCACGGCATGTCATTAGGTTGCCACGACGTGGCGACTGAGGAGTCAACAACTATTTTGGCATTTAGTGCCCACGACACGGCCAAGGAAGGCCACGAAGTGGAGAGCTGTTATTAGCAATTTTGACCTTAGCTTTGACCATTGCCTTTTTGACCAGTTTGAATTTTTGGTCAAACTTGGGTAGAATTGAATATTTCGCTAAGGATTGGTCTCATCTTGGTTTTAAGAAGCTTGGGTTAGCTGTGTTGTTGCTGTTGAGCTTCTATTGAGTTGTTTAGGTGAGTTTTCCTCATTATACTTGTGGGTCGAAGGTACCAATGCCCACCCACTATTTTATGTATCCTGGTATATAGGATGATGTTATGTTGGATATATGTTAGACTGGTAGATCTGTATGATTACGTATATTCGTTGGATATATGTTAGACTGGTAGATTTGCATGATTACCTATACTTTCTGGTCATTGATTGTTATTGTATATGGCGACATGTTATTTTTTTATTGGGTTGCGGCGGTCCTGCTTTGTGTTGAAGGCCAAGATACCCGGGGCGATCGGGATAGTCTGTAGGCCTTGCGTGGAGGTCTAGTCGGGCCGAAGGCCTGGTGATGAGTGTATGAATTAATGTTTGAATTAATTAAATATATGAAAGCGATAAAGAACACTAAGATCTAAACAATATCTGTTTAGCTCCGATTACGTCTGAAAAGAGTACAAAGGTTTTGAGTACAAAGAAATAATCTGAGAATGTTCGTTACTCTAGACCTAAACACTTACCATATTTATAAGGTACATCAAACATACAAAAAATACTAGGACTCGACTATACATATCGAAACTACAAAGCACCTTGTAAAAAAAAGATAATGAAAGTGCTTAACTCTCATTATATATAGACATCGAACCTAAAGATATAGCTTTCGACTACTCACTACATCTTTCTACTCTACAATATCCCCCTTAATGAGAATAGACGAGACTTCAAGCTATAATCTTTATTTCTTGTAACAACTCCCTTCTAATCCCCATGTACCAAAGAATGATTTTTCGAATTTTCGCTTTGTCTTTGTTGTTATTCTGCTTTAAGTTATTGATGCGGATCAAAAAATTCGAAAAATGAGAGTTTGTATATCTCTCATGATCATTCACATGGAAAAGAAATTTCGTCAACTTGCCCTTCTTGTTCTTCTCTTGAAACACTACTCTAAAAGTTTGATGAATAACACCATCTTCAAATTCATCAATGTTCATTTTCCCCTTTAACAACGATTGTGGCACTTTTAAAGTTTTATTGATCGTCATAGCAAGATCAATATCTATAATCGTCAAATACTAATAGTAGCAATCAAGAAAGGCCTTTATATGAATAAATCCAATAATGAATGCATCTCTATTATCCTATGCTACTTTAGAAACGTCAACATTGCACAAGATTTTTGTTATAGTGATGAGATCATTTACATTCATCAAAGGAAAGTCAACAATTGTGAACTCGAATGCTACATTATTTTCTCTCATGGCAGAATAACAAAAGTTCTACAACAATCCTTCAAATAACACATTAGGGATAATTGACATCACTTTAACTATCTTCACCAATGACCATACTTCCTCTTCGCTTTTTTCCAAGACTGCATGAAAGCAAATCTTCAATCTCTTGAATTCAACTTTGTCATTGAAATTCTCATCCATTTTGAACTGAGTGGATATAAACATCAGATGATTGATTGGGAAATCAAGCTAATTGAATTCTAAGTTCTCGATGTCATAACTTTTCTTTGGTCTTTAAAGGAATTCATTATTCTTACCAAATACAATTATGTCGATTGTTTCATAACACCAATTCTTGTTAAGATCTCCTTTGTTCAAGCCTGGTGGATCATTCACCCTTTGACTCATGATGCTGCTTATTTGTCTTTGTCTTTCGATCTCAATTGCTTGCAATCTCTTCCTCTCTTCTACTGATTTCTCAACTTGAATGCTTTTCCCTTTATCTTTGGGATCAACATTAAAAGTTGTTTTGACAAGGGCAGAACTTGACCCTCTAGCTCCTTCATTAATCTAAATCCATTTATGTTGAACTTTTGATTGATCGAGATTCCATGTTGTAGTAGTTGTTGTTGATGTGATTATTGGCTTCATTAGGCCTATTGTTGGAATTTGCATAAACAAAAGTCTTCCCACAACTACATAGTGTCTTCACCAGATCTCTTAGACGAGAGAACACATCTTTCTCCCCCTTGCGAGACGTGCATAAAATGTGGAGCATTTATTGGTAGACGAAGGACCATATTGAGGATTAGAGCCAACTCTTCTTTGATGCTTGTCTCAATGCTCAAAACCATTGAATAAATAGAATCTTGAGAGATGGAAGACTGAGACGAAAGATTAACTTTTGACATTGTTTCTTTGAAGTTAGAAAGAAAATCTTCAACCTTTTCAAACACTTTATCATCCTTCTCAGATTTAACTTTGAGATCTTTCAAATAATCCATGTTGAAAGCAGTGATATCATCTATCAAACGAGTAGTTGCATTGGCTATGGCATTAATCTTCTTATGCAACAAGTTGTAATTATCATCCAATTTGTTAAACCCTTTAGACATCAAGGTTCGAAGCTCAGTAACCTTGAGTTCAAGAGAGGCTTTGGTTTTAGACACTTGTTTCTAAAAGAGCTCATGAAGCTCCTTCACAACTTCACGTAGATTAGTAATATCATATTCAAAACTGTGAGACTGATTAGCCATTCTCTCTTCATGTTTCTTATAAAGACTTTCAATGATTGTTCTTAGATGAGACTCTCGAGACTTGAAAATATATTCAACTTCAACTCCACTAATTGATTTCTTGCCACCAGTGTCAGCTAAAATTTGAAGCATAGAATTTATTTTGGAATTAAGGATTTTGAACTGTTTACTCGACATGATTAAATCATCGGATATATCTTCTTCTTTAGGAACTGTAAGTCAAGAAATTAAACCATAACGTCATCATCATCTACATTTGTTTCAGTAATGGTCTTCTCAAGTTCATTGGATTGAGATGAGAACCGAGTAGCAATCGGTTCTTACATAACACCAACAAACATTGGAGAAATTGCTTTAGTTGAAGTAATTGGTGTAACATATGTAGGTGGTGGAGAATATGGTTGTGGTAGTGGAACTATAGTTGTTTCGACAGTTATGGTAGCTGTTGTTGTTGTGTCGACAATCTTCATCCCTTCACCCATATTGACATTTGTGTCCTTATTAGATAAGTTCATAGTGATGTCTGGTGTTTCGACCTCCTCCAAAATGGACTCAATATTCGAAACCCCAGGTGGTGTTACTTTTGTCTTCTCAGGGATTGTTGTACTCGTTCGTGCACTAGAATTGATGTTTACATCCATTTTAGATACGTTTGCATTGACATCAGGATGACTTGTCTCCTAGAAAATCGACTTGATAGAGGCATCCTTTGTGTTGACACATGAAATAAATCTCCTATTTATGTATTTGTTCCATCACTGTCATTATCAGATTCGACAACATTTTCTATGGTTTCCTTAGTTGTACTAGGCTTTTGTCTCTTGAGTTTTTGCGTAACTTCGAAAGCACTCCTCTTTCTAGATGCAAGAGAGCTAGCAGATGAAACCTCTCTAACCACTACCCCTTTCCTTGTAAATTGTAGTTTCTTCACCCCTTAGAAACCCCCTTGTTTCACAACATGTTCACCTTGAGTAGGAATCTTCGTAGCAACTTTCGTAGATTGAGTCACAACAGTTTCAACTATAGTCTCTTAAGTAGGTTTTGTTGGTTCAGATTCAGATGCTTTCTTCGCAGGTTTCTTTGTTCGATTAAGTACCCCTTTTCATGTCTTGGTGGGTACAGTCTCCTTTACAACTTTTTCTGTTAGGTCATATTTTGTTGGTTTGGGCAAGCCATCTATCTGTATAGGTCTGGTTAGTGTTTATTTGTTTATTTAGGGTGTTTACGGTTAGGTGAACCAAAAACATGTTGTTTTCAGTTCAAGATGGTGTTTGTGGCTGCAAGTATGTTTACGGCCGTGAACTGTTTACGGTTCACTGTTCCCTATAAATAGGTGTCAGTCTTGTTAGAAGTGCTAACGTTTGTATGTGTTTGTTCCATTATACCTGACGTTTACGACTAATAGAATGTGTTCAATCTAGATCAATTCTACTTCTCCTTCTTGTTTTGATTGTTTATAGCTTGTTCAAGTGTTTGATCACTAGTTGGTTCTAGATTTGGGGAATTACAATTGGTATCAGAGCCAATCTAGTGTCAAAACTGTTCAAGTTGTGTTTTCGGTTGGAGTATTCCTCATTTTCCTGATTTTCAAGCTTGGTTACTGAGTTTCTACTATTGATCGTGATTTCAAGGCCGAAGGGATTGAAGATCTGCTCGAAATCAGTTGTTTTCATCAATTTCTGGGTGTTTTCGGCTACATTTGTTCATCAGTGTACGGTCGTTAACTCGTTTTCGAACGTAAACATTCTTGTGTTTACAGCTGTAAACCGTTTTCGACCATAAACCTTCTTATATCTACAGCTGTAAACCGTTTTCGACCATAAACCTTCTTGTATCTACGACTGTAAACCGTTTTCGACTGTAAACCCTTCTTTTCGACTGTAAACGGTTTCCAACCGTAAACTGTTCTAAACCGCAAATATATGTACGACCGTAAACTCTTTTCGGCCGTAAACCCTTCTTAGCTATAAACCTTGTTTTCGGTTGTAAACCTCCTTTTGGTTGTGCTTTCTTTACAAGTTTTATTTTCAGTCAATTAAGAAAATTAAAAAAAAATGGAATCACAAAACATGTCAATTCATCCGGAATTGGACTCCATCATGGGAACCACTACCAGAATCCCACGTCTTCTGTCAGCCGAGGGATTTCTGGAGTGGAAATACAGAATGGAAAAATACATCAAGATGAAGGATTTCAAGATATGACGCAACATTCTGAGTGGTCCAGTTAGAATCACTACCACTCTTGAAAATGGAACCATTGTTGACAAAGGGTTTGCAACTTACACTGATGAGGATTTTGAGAAAATCGAGGAACAAGAGAAGGCTTTGGCAACACTTACAATGGCATTATCTCCGAAAATTACACAAGGTTTCCGTGAGTATGATTCAGCCAAATCTTTGTGGGAAGCTTTAATTGAAGTTTATGAAGGAAATGAAGATATGAAGCAAAGCCTCCAGGACATGCTCAGACAGAAGTTCAACATATTCAATCACATTCTTGGAGAATCTTTGGAGGCTCAATTACAACGATTTATCACACTTACCATTGAGATGAGTTCTGCTAGAATTTCAGTGCCAAGATCAGAGATTAACAAGAAGCTAGTGAACTCTCTCCCAAATTCATGGGACATGAATGTCTCAGTTATTAAGAAGACAAAGGATCTCAACCGACTCAGTCTTGTGAAAACAATGGCAATCATTAAATCCTGTGATCTAGATGACAAGCAAAGGGAAATCAACCATGTGAACTCTTATTCTACTGCAAATCTTGGGATTTCATCAAACAATGCCTTTTCATCCTTTACCATTCCACAAAATCAAGCTTTTTTTGTTCCACAACCACTGTCCCAAGTTATTCCACCATCTATGCCTTATTCACATGCAACCTCCTCCTCAAAAGCCCCTATTACAACCTCTGATCCTAAAGAAGCCGAAGAGAACATGGCCCTAGCCTCTGGCCTAGTGAATTGCTACAATGCATTTGTGGCTGTAGAATTGCCTCCTCAGATTTCTTTTGTTGATCTTGATCAGATTCACCCAGAGGATGTTGAAGAAATGGACATTACATGGCAAATCGAAATGGTGGTGTTTAGGGCCAAGCAATTTGCCAAGAAAACTGGAAAGAATAATTGGATAATGAATGTACAGAAGAAGGTTGGATTCAACAAAGGAAAGTTGAAGTGCTTTAACTGTCACGAGCCTGCTCATTTTGCTCGTGACTATCCAAAACCTGATAGAAGAATGAACCATGAAAGGACAATGATGCCGATGTGAAACAACAGGGGAGCTGCTACTAACAACGAGACTGCAAATTTGGCAGTGGTAGCTCAGTCATTTGATTGGGAGGATCAAATTCAGTCCCTAAACATTTCAGGACCTGAAAATGCTTATTTGGCCCAGATCAGTGACATCCCTGAGGGGAAAGTTGAAAAGGATCCTGAAGAAGAGATGATGGAGTTGCAGTTCGCATTCATAGTATCCACTACCCCTGAGCCTGAGAAGAAAGAGGTTAGTCAAACTTCCTGTTCTCAAACCTGCATTGATACTGTTAAATTTTTACGTGAAAAAATAGAATTATTGCGTAGAGAAAACGAGGACCTAAAATATGAAGGATATACACTTAGAAAGGCCCAAAAAACTTTAAAACACAAATAGAGGAAAAAACTAAGGATTTTAGGAAATTACATGAAGAGTATAGCAACAAGTGTGAGAACTAAAATTTTACAAGAAACAACTTGCCACTGTGACTGATGAGCTTGACACATTAAAAATTCGATTTGAAAATGCTGGTTTTAATTTCAAAAAATATGATGTGTCAAGTGAGAAAGTTGCAACCATGATAGAGAAACAAATGAGATAGCAAGACAAGAAATAGGTAGGTCTAGGGTATGAGAGTGTCCCTCCTCCATTTAATCACAATTACAATGCTATCCCTATGACCCAGGAAGAGATGGACAGAGAGGAACATCTTGTTAATGGCAAACCTGTTATACCTGTGACAGAGAGTAGTGCTAGAGAAAAGGATACTAACATTTCTACTTCCTATGTAGATTCATTATTAAGTCATGGCAAGCAGGCATCAGAAGAGAGTGTGTGTGATAATAATAGTGTTTCAAAAGCTGATGTTTCTGTTTTAAATACTGATGTTTTTGTTTCTAACTCTAAAAATGATGCTTTTGTTTCTAAATCTAAAACTGATATTTTGGTTTGTGACGATTCTATGTCAAAATTTGATGATTCAGATGTTATTTATGGTGATGTGTTTGATAGATCTGATGTTTCTGTTACTAGCACCCACAAACACCACCTACACCTGTCACACAACCTGAATCTTGTACATGCACTTGTGGGAAGAGTAACAGAGTCAATAAGAACACTAGATCAGAAAAGAGCGGTACCAATTTTTATGCTAAGAAGCAGACATGCTTTAACTGTGGAACTGCTGGTATATTGCACGCAATTGTCCAAATCGGGCATTTGTTCGTTTTCATGTACATAGAAGAGAGAATGAGTCGCGAGGAAGATCACTTGTAAGAAAATTCTTGAGACATCGTTCTCGTGATGATGATTGGAATGTCAATAATAACAGTAAACGGGCTTCGCTTGAAAAGAATAAACAGGTTTTACATGAAAATACAACAAGTACTTTCACGAAACCGAACGTGGCTAAGCCAAGATCGGGTTTGTCAAAGTCTTCATCTGGGTCTTCGGCTAATCTTAGACGAAAACCCAAATGATCAAAACCAAAGAAAAATGTTTCAGAATCACCTGTAAATGTTTCTAAACCTAAATACCAATGGGTGCGCAAGAATTTAAATGTCCAATCATCTCAGTCTTCTGTATGTGCGTCTGGTAATAAATCAATTTCAAAAAGTGAAAAAGAAATTTTTGTTGCTATAAAGGGAAAACCTAGTGTTTCAATGACCTGGGTTCCAAAAACTGATTAATCCCGCGCATCATGCAGGAACACCTATGAAGGAATGTCGTTAGACCCTGGTATGTCGACAGTGGTTGTTCCAGGCACATGACAAGAGACATCTCCTAGCTGCATGACATTCAGAATTTTAATGGGGGCTATGTTTCCTTCGCGGGAGGAGAAGGCGGGAAGATCACCCAGAAAGGAACTTTCACAAACGGAGTGCTTAGCTTTGAGAACGTCAACTATGCTCCCGAGTTAAAGCACAATTTGTTGAGCGTCTCACAGATCTGCGACAAAGGCTATCTAACACACTTCACTGAGAAATAGTATCTTATCTTAAAGCCTGGTATCGTTATCCCTTGAGATTGGATCTTGGTGAAATCGAAGAGGGATGGAAATGCATACATTATAGACATGAATAATAATATCCCGGAGCAAGTCACATGTCTCTTCTCTAAAGTCTTTGAACACAATTCCATGCTTTGGCACCATCGTCTCGGCCATGCGAACACCAAGAACCTGAATCGTCTTGCTAAAAACGAGATAGTGCGTGGCCTCCTTGTCAAATACTTTATCACTTTTTGAAAAATGTGTGGTGTGTGCTCAAGGCAAACAACATCGTAAAACCCATTTGCTAAAGATTGTCAATTCAATCAACAAAGCTCTCCAATTATTGCACATGGATTCATTTGGTCCGGTCAACATCCTTAACATTAACAAGAGCTCTTATTGCTTGGTTGTGATAGATGACTACTCACGCTTCATATGGATTTCCTTCTTATCCAACAAAAGCGGGATCGTTGATCTGATCAAAAAGTTCATTGTGATGATTGAGAGTCAAAAAATGAGAAGGTGAAGGAGCTTAGAATGGATAATGGCACAGAATTCAAGAACATAGTTCTGGATCATTTCTGTGCCGACAAGGGTATACTGTGTCAGTACAATGCTGTTTGAACTCCTCAGCAAAATGGTGTTGCGGAACGGTGCAATCGTACTCTAATAGACGTTGCAAGGATGATGCTCTGTGATTCTAAACTACCGGTCTTCTTTTGGGCAGAGGCGATCAACACTGCCTGCTACGTCCAGAATCTTGTCCTGATCAACAAAGCCCAGATGAAGACCCCATATGAAATTCTTTACAATCACAAGCCATCATTTGTTCACTTCCGAATATTTAGTTGTCCTTACACTCTCCTTCACTTAGAGTCCAATCCCAAGTTCAACTCTAAGGCCGATGACTGCTACTTTGTGGGTTACTCCGCATGCACTGCTTATCGTGTATACAACAAGAAAACGAAGAAGATTGTTGAATCTTTCAATGTGTGCTGGCTGGAAGAGAATGAGACGGACGCCCGAGTCAGTCCTGACTGGTTATTTGATTACGCTTCTTTATATAAATCATTTAATGTGTTTTCAGATGACGTGTCAGGTTCTTGCTCAGGTACGAAGGTTGTTCTTGAAGATGATGAGGAAGAGGTTGTGTACAGACCACCATTGGTGCCTCCTATGGTGGATGACGCTGTTCCAAGTACTTCTTTAGATTCTCCAAGTCAAAGAATCAATCCTGATACTGAAGCCACTCCACTCACTCCTGCTTAAAAAGAGTTCATGACCAGAGATACTTCCGCTGCTACTCAATCTTTCATGGAGCTTCTCTTTCCCAAGCCAATCGCAAATGAGTACGTGGCAACCACCTCTCATGGTTCCAGATCATCTGAGGCGGATGATTCAGTAGATGACGGACTCATAAATTATAACACCCAAAAGCAGGTATGACCTTATAGCCCTTGAAGTATCTTGATATTGGAATAAGTGACCCTTAAGTACGCTGGGTGTACTTAAGAGTACGCTTAGCGTACTTGGTGAGGAGGAACGCAGAGGAGCAGCACCTACGCTGGGCGTACGTGCCAGCATGTTCAAACCCTAAAAATCGGAATTGAGACCTATATAAACATCCTTAACTCATTTGAACCTCACCTTTAACAGCCTCCTTCACCTTCAAACGTCCATGAAAACCCTAATATCATTTGTGAGTGTAGCTTGAGCTTTAAGAGTGCATTGGTAGTTCTTTTAGTGTTCATCCAAGAAGAGGAAGTTGCCAAGGAAGCTTGGAGTGTCACATGGCTTCAAGAATATGATTATTATCAACCTTTAGGAGCTTCTGGAGGTATAACGCTTATACCTATTCATTTTAATCACTAGATCTAGCTTGGGTTTCTAGTCTTGTCCCTTTAGTTGATCTTGGACCCTTTTCTTGTGAGTTAAGCAACTCTAGAGGAAGGAGATGACAGATTTGAGGTCCCTTAGTCCTTTTTCCAAAATAAAAATGGAGTCTTGGTGAGAGTTTTGACCTCATGCATGGGTTAAGAGCTTCAAAATGGTCTTTATGAGGGTGTTGGGATCATAAGGGACATGCAAAGGCATAAAGTTGCCAACATTATGCCTTGGGTCATCTTAATAGGCCTAGATCTGACTTCTGGACGTAATAGAATCGAGCATTAAGCACTTAATGGAAAAAGTTCCTAATTTCTTAGTATGCAGGGCGTATATCTGTGTATGCCGCACTTAAGTCCCCGAGCCCCAGTACGCTGTGCGTACCAGGGTGGTACGTTGAGCGTACGCGTCGCAGACGGGCTTGGACTTGTTTTGGGCTATTGGGTCTCACTTGGTTATTGGACTTGGATTGCATTCTGTAAATTGTGGGCCATTTCATCTATTATGGGCCTTGGATGTATTGATTGGGCTTTAATGGGCCAAGAGGCCCATTAATGATATTGACCTTAGACTTTGGGCCCATTAGCAAGGAAAGGATAATTGGGCCTCATGAAGGGGTTAGAGTTTGGGTTTGTTTTTACTAAGTAAGGTCCTAACATTAATTTATTGCTATTATTCAGCACGAGAGGTTTCAGACTGTTAGGAGAGTAGCTTTTGTATTTCAACAGACAGAGGTGAGTCTTCTCACCATACCTATGGGTCTAAGGCACCAAGGCCAGCCCATTATGTGATTATTATATATGTGTTAGTCATTATGTGTTTTGATATGCTATGTGATTGTGTGTTCTGCATGGAAGACCCTGGGGGGAGCCCGTGGCATTGGGTGTAAGACCATGTGGGGTAGCTCATGGCATCCCTAGGTAAAGACCATGTGGGGTAGCCCATGGCATTCCCTCAGGTTTTATGTATGCATAGCTTATATGATGTGTTGTAGCTTAATTGCTAACGGGTTATGAGTATGTGATTGTGTATGGTATGCTATGGGGAACTCACTAAGCTTTTTATCTTACCGTTTGTGGATTTGTTTCAGGTACTTCGGAGCCCAAGGGCAAGGGCCAGGCGTGATGACGTGGCGTGCACTCTATCTCTCTTTCACTGATATGAATCGAGGAACACTTTGATGTTTTCTTTTAAATAAATTGTAATGAATGCGGATTTGAAAACAATTAAGATTGGGGCTTTATGATCAATGCAAAAATGATTGATTAATTAAAATGAAAAAAATTCTTTGTTAAATTTGGGTCGTTACATAAATGTCAACAACCTTCCTGTCACACTCAATGACATCAGCCATGAAGTTCCCACTAGACTTCAACGCGATCATCCGATCGAAAACGTCATTGGTTAACTAAGCGACATAGTTAAAACAAGGAGACAGAATGGAGATGTAAATACATGTCTCCACTTTTGCTTCATTTCTCAGATCGAGCCAAAGAACGTAAAAATGGCACTGAATGATCCTAGTTGGGTTGATGCGATGCACGAGGAACTTAATCAATTCGAGAAACTGAGGGTATGAAATCTGGTTGAGCTGCCAAATGGAAAAACGTTTTTAGACACGCACTGGGTGTTCTGTTATAAGCAAGACAATTGTAGGGTGATTGTGCGAAACAAAGCATGTCTAGTCGTTCGTGGGTTTCGGCAAATTGAAGGCCTTGACTACACTGAAGTGTATGCTCCTGTAGCGCGTCTTGAAGCTTTCTGTATCTTCCTGGCTTATACCTCCTACATGGGTTTTACCGTTTATCAGATGGATGTCAAGACCGCCTTTCTATATGGAGATGTGAAAGAAGAAATTTATGTTGATCAACCTCCTAGTTTTGTCAACTCAAAATTTCCGAATCATGTCTACAAATTAGACAAGGCTCTGTAAGGGTTGCATCAGACTCCTCGAGCTTGGTATGTCACTTTAACAAATCATTTGCTTGAACATGGTTATACCAGAGGCACGATTGACCAGACGCTCTTCATAAAGCATGTGGATTCCGATCTCATTCTTGTAAAGATATATGTCGATGACATCATTTTCAGATCGACGACCTCGAAGCCGTGCAAAGAGTCTGAGACCATTATGAAGAAGATATTTGAGATGAGCTCCTTGGGAGAAATGACTATGTTTTTAGGTTTGCAGGTCTGTCAAGATTCAACCAGAATCCTTTTGCATCAAGGAAAATATGTTGAAGACATGTTTGAGAAGTTTGGGTTTAAGGACTCCAAAGCTGCCTTGATGCCGATGGCTGAATGACCCTTGCTGTCTCCAGATCCTGATGGTAAATCCGTAGATCAAACCGAATACATATCAATGATCGGATCCCTGATGTATCTGAATGCGAGCAGACCCGACATCATGTTCGCAGTCTGTCAGTGTGCACTTTATCATGCTAATCCTAAACTCTCTCATTTAATTGTTGTCAAAAGAATCTTTAAATATCTCAAAGGTATCCCAAAACTGGGTCTTTTGTATCCTAAAAATTCTGATTTTGATTTATATGCATTCGGTGATAGCAATTATGGAGGTTGTGAACTTGACAGGAAATCAACTTCCGAGGGATGTCAATTCTTAGGCGACCATCTGGTGTCATGGTAGTGCAAGAAACAACAAACTGTCTCAACCTCAACGGCGGAGGCGGAATATGTTGCTGCTTCTACCTGTTGCTCTCAAGTCATTTGGATTCAACATCAGCTGTTGGACTACGGTTTGAATTTTCTTGAAACACCTATCTTCTGTGATAATGATGATGTGATCCAAATCGCTAAAAATCCTGTCCAACACTCGAAAACCAAGCACATCGACATCAAAGTTCATTTTTATCAAAGATTGTTATGAGCGTTCACTCATCCGGTTGGAGCAGATTCACACTGATAACAATGTGGCGGTTCTTTTCACCAAACCGTTTAACAAAGCTCGATTCAATGTGCTTGTGGGCTTTCTCAAAATGATACGTTTTGAAGACTGATTTTTGTTTTAGGCTAGTTTAAATTTGCGCATTTAATTTCCTTTCTCTCTTATGCACAAATTTAGAGGGAGAAATAAAAACAAAACAAGAATCATAAAATTCAAAAATCCAAAAATATGTTCTAATGGAGGTTGCTGCAGGTGATGTGTTTGGAAGTGATATCAACCAAGTGATAACAGGCAATTTTAAATTGGGTATGGTACCAACGTTGAACTGTCTAGGCTCTGTGCTCAATGTGTTGGTAGGCACGAAAGATTTCAGTGGACTAGCCTAGGTATAGACAAACATTTAAAAGGACTTGAGAAGTATTGACTTAGATATTTTTGTTTGGTCTGACAATACGGCGCTCGGGTAGATTGATTAGTGAGATATACATGGGAATCTACGGGATACACTAAAAGTAATTGATATCTAGAACTGTGGCATAACTTTTCCTCGATGTATGGATGCATGTCCTTAATTTCGGTACTGATAGGGCGTATGGGGAATTCCGATAAAGTAGATCTATAAAAGGTTATTTTCTTGCTTTCTTTATATTAGTCATATGTTTCCTCCTCTCTGTGATTGGAAGAGATCCGACATGGACTGCAACATACACAACTCTATCTCTTTGCATCTTCTTATCTATGCAAATTCTTTCTGTCTGTTAGTCATATGCTGTCTCGTTTGCATGATAAGTTCTTTTCTGACCCGGAACACAACATATGATGGGTTTTGAGCATTCTAACACTCCTATGGTGTACATGCAACCCTAGAAACCTTGGATCTATGTTTTCTCTAATATTCATGCGAATTTGATTTTTCCAAGTTTCTCATCCTAACTAACATGGCACGGGGTACTTGTAATATAAAAACTAGTAGAATGAAATACCTTTCTTGTAGCTTGGATTCCTTAAGAACTTGTGGGCCTAACACCCCAAATGTGATGCCTCAAATGTTTCACACAACACCACAACTCTTGGAATAACTTGAGAGAAGAAACTTTCACTCAAAATCGGCTAGGCCTCTTTTGTTCTTGTCTTAGTGGCCGATTTGCTCCATATGAGGTTCCTTATATAGTGTGTCACATGTAGGGTTACACCAGGTGAACCCTAATGTGCATGGCTTTTCATTTCCCCCATGATCCATGGGTTTTAACCTCCATGGAGCATCCATGGAGCACCCAATAGGTCCTAGCCAAATCTAGTGAATCATGGACCATAAGCCCATTATATAAGAATGAATGATTTACAAATCAATCCCCATATATTTAATTAGTCTCCTTTTGATCACAAAATTAATTCCAAATTAATTCTTGATCAATACTAATTAAATAATATGATTTCATATTAATATATCAGAAATTATAATATATTAACAAACCGTAAGTGTCCTTTTCTCACTTTGTCTATCCAGTTGTTATGATGCCATGCAACCCAAATGGACCATGCCAAACCGGGTCACGTATATACTAAATATAGTTATGGACTTAGACATTTTATCCAACAACATATGCAACATTCTATTTCTCAATCTTTCTAATTCAGTTAGTCACATGTCAATCCCTCTGCATGATTGGAAGATATCCGACCTAGGATTAAGACATATGCATTTCTAAATTTGACTTCTCTCTTAATAATTGTATGCTCATCTAAAGTAAGGAGTACTTCGTAAGTTCTTGATTACTGGGGTATATCAGGAAGCGGAAAAAACATTCTAGTACATTTAAAATTGAACATTCAATAGGTTGTTTGTAGATCTCACTGCTGAATTTAGGTGGACAACAATATCCTTGGTCGTCGTCAGCTAAATGGTCCCTCTAGGAGTATTGGTCAAGAGTCTTGTCACTTGTAATATGTCCAAATTTGTCACAATCTTTCATGTTTAAGTGGACCACAATACCGGCGATTGACTAGATCTAGTCATGAAGGTGGAGGTACTGAAAAACAGATTAAGGTTGTCCTAAAACTTTGATCCCAAAATTATAAAAAGAACATTAGAAATGGTGAAAAGAAATTTGTGTTATTTTATTTTATTTTTATTTTTATTTTGTCTAAAAAATAAAAAATTAAAAAATTAGGCAAAATTAGTTTAGTTTAAATTTCTAGATTTTATTTTATTTTAATTTTAATTTTTAAGTCCTCAAAATGTTTTATTTTTGAAATTTTGGATGTATTGGGCTTGGATTTTAGGCATTTGAGTTTGCAGCCAATGAGATATGGGCCGAGAATGATCCAAGGTATAAATATGTTGGTTTCCAGCTATAAACCTCTTTACCCTCATTTTTCTTTTGCGGCCACAAGCCTTCTTCAGTTTCTCTCAATAACTTTTCGATCCAACCTTCGATTCATCATCTTATTTTTGTTATCATCTGAAATTGATCCCTGAATCGTGTAGGTACTGCATAGGCGAGCCCCACATAGTCGTTTTTCATGGGAGTTGATCACGTTTTGTGGGTTTATTGAGGCAAAAATGAGTTTTGGCATCTGACAGCGTTTACAGCCGTGAACCCGTTTACGACCTTGAACCTGTTTAGGACCGTGAACCAGTTTTTGCCATAAATTTTTTTGAAATCGTTTTTTTAAAGCCTCATTAATTGATAAATGAGAAAACTTAATTTTAATTATTAAATCATTAGTTTTCTCACTTGGCTCGGTTGGTGCAGATCAAATGGCGGACCTGAAATTTTCTGACAACCACAACATAGTTGCTTTTCTGTTTGATCCACCAGCTACTCACCAGGAATTCAAGTCCATGATTCATGGACTCAAAAGATGTTGTCTTGCACATGCTTTCAGGACAAATCCTATCATCTGTTAAGACTTGATAAAGCAATTCTGGAATAACGCCTCTGTGTAGAAAAGAGAAGATAGTGAAGACTAAGTGGAATCACTTATTAATGGAATGAAGATTGTGGTGACCGAGCAATCCATTCGGGAGGCGTTGCAGATCAATGACTAGCCCGAGTTTCCTACTAAGATTTCCATGGAGCAAACAGAAGAAATTGTTGAAAGAATGGGATATGAGGGAGTGTTTCCTCCGGCCATAAAGAAGTTGTTGCCTCCTTATTGGAGATTTCTTGCACACTCCTTCATTATCTACATCTCAGGCAAGAGAGCTAGTGCTGATGATCTCACTTCTAAACACTGGTGCCATAGCTGCTCTTGCTATGGGTCTTGATTTCAACTTCTCAAAATGCATTCTGGATGAGACGAAGAGAAATCTTGAAGGAAATAGGAAGGATAAGTTTCTAATGTTCCCGAGGTTTCTACAAATGATTTTTGACCGCAAATATCCGGAGTTGGAAAGAAAAGGAGAAACTTTGGATTTGAAGTCCTTGGGAGCAAATACTTTTGGGTTGATGAAACAAAACCGAAAGGGTAAAAAAAATTTGAATTCAAAGGAAAATACCCACTTGAAAAATTCGACCAATTTGCGGAGATCAATAATGCATCAGAATCAGAAAGCTCATTTGATGATGAAGATGTTGAAGATGATGTTATGACTACCTCAGAGCATGAAGAAGAGCCTATTCCTTCTGTTGCCATCATTGTCAAGGAATATTTTCAGCTGACTGATGTGGAGGTGAATGATGATGATGATGAAGATGATATGGATCTAGGTGGTGATCTATCTGGATATGATCACAATGAATTATTCTTTGACTTTGAGCAGAATGATGATTTAAGGCTAAATAATGAAGACCTCGATGCTTTCTTTGACAATGTCATTGATGTTGTACAACCTGCAACAGAGACAGAGGGAGTCAGTAATGTTCTCAAAGTGACGCCTCCAACTTTTGATGAGATGGACGATACTTCAGAGAATTTGGATACAAATTCAAGGATTCCTCCCCTTCCAGTTGGCACTCCAACCTCTTTGCCATCTGAGAGTGATCTTATTTTGACGCAATCCTCTCATCCTCCAATCAAAAGGAGAAGAGTCGATCCAAGGCCGGGAGTGCTAATCAGGGAACAAGCTCCGCCAGTCCAACAATCCATTGCAACTGCAACGCCAACCCAACCGACCCTTGAAGAAAGTCAAGTTTTGAAAGAAGGTCCAAGTGTTGCTTGATATTCTTATGAAGTCGGGAGCTTTTCAGTTCCTGGGGGTTCCTCTCCACCACAACGTGCATATGATGCTACCTCTGAGAGGCTTGCCAGGTTGTTGGCGCATCAAGATTTTGACCCTTCAAACCAAGCCAAAGGTATATCTATAGGTGAAGGAAGTTCAAGGGGGAGCGGAACCATCGATTTCAGATCTTAGAGTAGAGATTGGTATGTTAAACCAGAAGATTATCGAGAAGGATGTTTTGATTGGAAATATCGACATTCAAGTTTCCGAGCTTGAGGAAGAAAATTCATTAAAATCAAAACAAATTTCTGCTCTACAGCTCAACCTTGGAGCTTTGATCGCTGGTTACTACGACCTGAAAAACAAACGGATAGCAGAATTTGGCAACAAATTCAAAACAACTATCAAAGAACCAAGTGTAGTCTAGACCTCTCAAAGTGCCCCTGCCAATGCATCTCAACCAGATCTGCTTGATAATTCTCCACTAGTTAGAACCACAAGAATTGTTGACCAATTTGGGACATGACCTGCTCAAGCCAATCCAAGAGTTACTATCAAACAAGCTCAGAATCAGTCCTCCTCACAAAAGAAGAGGAAATGGCTCTTCATGAAAAATTCAGATCAAAATGTTCGTGGAGACCAACCCCAACTGATTGTGACGGAGCTTGGAAAGAGGCGGTTTAGAGATAAATATGGTGACCGGTCATGGATTCTTATGTGGGGTTTTCATGAAAGATTAAATTGCTGGCTGGTGAAGCAAAAGAGTGGAAATGTGGAATATTACAAGCACAATAATGATTTTTCTTCTTGGACGAAGGTGCACCTCACTGAGCTTTCTGAAGCTCCATTCTCCAACCCAGCAAATGATCCTCGCAAAACTGATTTCAAACATTTCTTGGAGAATCAAGTTAATAGGAAATTTTATGGGATGAAAACTGTTGAGTCCTTTGTGTAAAAAGTCAAAGGTCTTCTTGACCCTAAGACCAACAAAACCTTCAAGTATGTAATGTGGCTTGCTACAAATCAGATGAAAGAAATTCCTATTGTTAAGAATTTTTGTGATGGATCGCTGAACAATATGGAATACTGGGTTTATGATGAAGCCACTGCCTCCGCTGTCATCAAATTTCCAGATGGTGTCTTTCGTATCGTTGATAAGAAGGATTTGCTGCAGTTTGGAGAACAGGATATTCACACCTTGGCTCACCATCAATTGTACGATAGAAAGAGATCTTTCAGGTTGCTGCGAAATAATTTACAAGCATGATTGCAGAGATTATTGAGAAGAAGTTGTGGTTGGGTGCGATGGAAGGTCTGATGTGCTGGTCATAGAAAAAGACTGAACTTATGCTAGCCTCAAACCAAGGGGGAGACTGTTAGGTCATATTTTGTTGGTTTGGGCTAAGCATCTATATGTATAGGTCTTATTAGTGTTTATTTATGTATTTGGGTGTTTACGGTTGGGTGAACTGAAAACATGTTGTTTTCGGTTCAAGATGGTGTTTGCGGCTGCAAGTATGTTTGCGGCTGTGAACTGTTTACGGTTCACTATTCCCTATAAATAGGTGTCAGTCTTGTCAGAAGTGCTAACGATTTTATGTGTATGTTCCATTGTACCTGATGTTTACGGCTAATAGAACGTGTGCAATTTGGATCAATTATGCTTCTACTCCTTGTTTTGATTGTTTATAGCTTGTTCAAGTGTTTAATCACTAGTTGGTTCCAGATTTGGGGACTTACATTTTCTTCTACTTCCTTTGGCTTAACATATTGTTTCTTTTTCTTTTGAACCTTAGATGCTTTTGATGAACCTTCAGCACCTTTATATGGGACCTTTGGTGGTAGAATACCTATTGGAGTAGAATCGATTGAAGATCATAAATTCGAGCCACTACAAGAAAAATTGTAGCATCATCACCCACAACTGTAGGAACCGTAATGGATGGAAACTCAACAATATCAACATAAGTAGGAAAAAGAATATCTTATTGAGTACAGACCTCCCTCAAAATTAGGCCCCAAAAACCATCACTCGAAACTCTAGTTGCTAGTTTTGAATGAGAAATCGAATTCCCAAATTCTTCCCATAACAGAGAGCCATAATGAACATTTAAATCGTAATACAACCCAACCATAATAGAATAAAATTCAAGTTTTGCCTTATCCAACCCTAAAATTCTTCCTGTTACATATCATAGAATAATACCAAAGAAGAAACTCCAAATACATGGCAAACTCGACTTCTTGAAGTGACTTATAACAGACAAAGTGGGTTGATGACCCATCTCATTGAACATATGAATAACCTATTCAGTAGCAACTTTATAAAACGTACCAGAAGAAGGTAACTTCAGAATTTGGGCAAATTGTTTCTTGGTAAGTTTCTTCGTCTTGTTTGAAATGAACTGGAATGTGACAACCTTATTTGTTTTGTTGTAAATGGTAGTAGAAGCAGGTTATGACAACCATTGCATCAGAATTGCAAAAGAAGATGATAGTGCCTGATTAAGAATAGAGTTGTTCAAAACCAACACGATCATTCTTAGTTCTTCAGGATAGACTTGAAGCCAGAGATTCATGTGTTGAATCTTCATCATCGGTTGTGAAACCTGTTCGTCATTGGTATTGAATTGATCAATGATGTTTTATATAGCAGCCACTAGATAGATTGAGAGAATTTTTTAGAGTGAATTTGTGATGAACAGTAAGGGTTCTTAAGAGAATTCCAGAAGCATAAAGTTGAAATTGTAATGAGCAGTTTCCTTATATAAGTAGCATGAAATTTGAATTCAAATCATTGCCTAGTAATAGAATGGCACGTGGAATATAGGTTACTTAACCATCTCCATAGAAAACTGCCACGTGTAAAAGTGATGATAACTTTTTGCGTCGAGCCTCGTGAATATCTTCAACCGTCCCATCCAACAAAGTTTTCACACCCCACAACCAAAAATGAACCGCCATGACTTTTGATACTTGTAAAGAACCATCATTCGTTATGGAGGCTTGGCTCTTTCACTTATGGGAATGATAAGTGAAATCATGTGCAAAACTTTGAGAAATCTAAGTTTTGAGTAGGTAATACCGAAAACCTCAAGGATTTAAGTGCTTAAGTGTGCCAAAGAATAAGAGAGAATCAAATATTTTTTTTGGCATTGTGATATCAAAGAATCTTTGATATAAAAGCAGATAGATCCCAAGAAAATATACACTTCATTCGACATCAAAAGAGATGACAAACTGCTTGTGTGGTTTTCTGTGAATTACAATCGAAAACCCATTGATGAGTATTGAAGGACCTCTTTTCATAAGGTTCATGTGTGGTTTCATTTTCATACAAATTTACAACTTGAATAAGTGTAAAGAATTGTACAAAAATACTTGGATGACTAGTGTAGTCAAGAACAAGTAAGCTTTGAAAATTTTGAAATAATGAAAGTTAGAGAAAGATGTTCAAATGGAAATCTCATTACACAAGAATTTAACAACTATATCTTTTGGGTAGAAACGACTTGGGATTAGTAGATTTCATTAAGATCACACAATAGAAATAAAAATGAGATTTTGAACATAAAAAACGGTACATTGAAACAAATGTTTCATGTTAATCTTGAACATAAAATTTTCACCATCAATTCGTTAAGTTGAGGTTTGTTGTGTTTCACCTTTATCATGGGTGAACACATATTTATGACATACATATATCCTGGCTGGTTTCGACCAGAGATGTCTTAGGTATGTGTCATTGTGTGTGATCGTGTTTAAAATTTTGGGTGAAAAAGATCGGATATGAAAACTCATTGTACCTATGCAAAAAATTGGACTTAGCAGAAATCTCTTGAATCATCACGATAAGAGAAAGGTAGCTCGTTGACTAATGTGAATATAGCCAATATGGGAAGAAACTTTCCTGTGAAAAATTTCATTAAGGCTTCGAACACAAAGAGTCTATGAGGCTTATGGACAACATGTTGTAGCATACTTTTAGGGACACTTAACCAGGACAAAAGTTTCGTATCATACATGTTCTCTTTGAATATGTGCATTTGGCATGCGAAACAACATGTTGCTACAATGAGCTTCCACAATAAGGATTTTTTTTTTTGTGTTTTTCAATTTTTCAAAAATAAAATTCCAACATAATTGAAAATATTTTTGGATTTTTGAATTTTATAATGAAAAACAAAAATAAGAAAATCTTTTTGAATTTTTGAATTTTTGAATTTTTGAATTTTATAATAAAAAATAAGAAAATATTTTTGGATTTTTGTTTTTGTTTTTTTGAATTTTATTATGAAAAAAAAAGAAAAGATTACACTTACACCAGATATTTGTTAGAGATAACAAATACTCCACACAAACCAGTATGTTCCTATCTCCAAAGAAATGTCTCATAGTCGAATGCTCACCAAGACATATACTTCCTACCGAAAGACTAACTCCACACACGAAACTGATACTTAATGAATCAGAAGAAAATCGAATGTGAAGGCATGTGAAAGTTGAACGTGAACAGTAACCTTTTAACAACAATCAGACAAGTAAAGAAAGTTAGTAAAACATGAAAAAGTTATACCAACTAGTCAAAAGTGAGACAAACAATCAAAAGTTAAACCAACTATCAAAAGTGAGATAAACAATAGAAAGTTAATCCAACAGTCAAATGTAAGTTCAATTCATTCACATATCAAATTTAAGAAAAATTATGTAGAATGTGGCACATAACAACCTTCCATCATTCCCAATCCATTTAAAATTATCAAAAATGATTTTTTGTCCAATGGTTTTGTAAAAATATCAGCAAACTGATCAGTTGTTTTGACAAAATGAACTTCAATATTCCCATCTTCAACGTGATTTTTGATGAAGTGATAACGAAGAGCAATATGTTTAGTATTCGAGTGTTGAAATAGATTATGATATATGCGATTGAATTATATTTTGCAGGCAAAAGGAACATTCTTGAAGATAAAGGACCAAAAACGACAAGAATTGGAACTTTAGAGGATTAGATCTTAAAAGGAGAAGAAACACGCTGAAAAGTCAACCTCACGACGTGAGAAATCCTTCTCATGACGTGAGCCTCAAGCTTCTAGAAGATAGACATTCGTAGGACAAAATCCGTGTTCGATACGGATTACAGCTAAGCTCATGACATGAGCTCTAGGCCTCACGACGTGAGCAAGGCTTTTCCGAAAAATATATAAAGTCCTTGTCACTTACGATTTTGAGAGTTCTTCTGGAGACTTGGAGAATTTAGAGAATGATTTATGGAGGAAATTTAATTAGGAAAATCAAGTCCAAGCATTGAAGGAAGGAGAATGGACTAAAGGTTTAAAGATTGAAGACTATAATCATCACTTTAGTTTGGTATATTCAATTATATCATTATTTATTGAATTCGAGTGTGTGATTTCAGACATGAGTAGCTGAATCTAGTTGCTTCTATTTAGCTAGATGAAGCTTCAAGTTCATGAATTAGTTTATTAATTATGAATTTTTACTAGTTGGTTATGTGCTTGTGTTTGATTGTTAATACCTAGCATGCTAATGTTAGATACTTTAATTGCTTGAATTCATGTTTTGTATAGCTTAATGACTATTAAATTACATGAACTTGACACATATTTATTTAGTGACCACTGAATTGCTAGACCTAGGATCGACCCAATCTTAGATAAGTAGTTGAACAACACGAGGCTCTATTCTTTACCACGTCACGGTGAATAGTTAGTAGGCATTTTATATAGTTTTTGTTCAATTTTATCTTTTTGTTTTTTGTTTTTGTTGCAGTACTACATGACCTGTGGATCCAACACACCTTTGATACCACCACTTGAAGATCTAGAGTCAACACTTTATGAAAAGACAGAAAAGAACGTAGGAGAAACCCAACCACCAAAAAAAATCACATTTCAAGGATCTTAAATTAGTTTTTGGAAAGAAGAAAGGCAAGAACGTAGATGAATCCAACAATTCCTCAAAAGACGAAAGAAAGGTTGAAAGCTTTGAGAAAAATCTTAATCCTCAAGAATCCGATTCCGAATCAGAATCCGAAGAAAGTAGCGAACCCAAAGACGAGCCGAAAAACGAGACGACGAACATTACCAACATGTCCATGGAGGCATACAAGAAAAGAATCCGAGAGGACACCGGTCCCGACCTAGTGCAACCTGCAATTTCTGCTACCGCAACATTCGAGCTTAAAGGACATATTCTTTCCGCGCTTAAGGAAGTCCCATTTTCCAGCAAAGATCATTAGGATGCTTACAAACACCTTGATGATGTCAATGACATAGTTGATTACTTCAACATCCTGAATGTTCCAAGAGAGACGACGTTATTGCAAAAGCTTCTGGTCACTTCTAAAGGAGCTTCCAAGGATTGGTTGAAGGCGCTTCCACCCAGTGCAATTACTACTTGGGCGCAAATGCATGAACACTTTTTAGAACATTTTTGCCCACATTCTAAATTTGCTAAACTAAGGAAATCCATAACAAACTTTGAGCAACAACCGGGTGAGTCACTCTATGAGGCATGAGAGTGATACAAGGGATTAATAAGAAATTATTCCCAAAACTATTTGAATGAGCAACAAGAAGTATCAATCTTCTACGATGGGGTAAACGTGATGACAAGGCAACTCCTTGATGCTTAAGGACCTTTAACAAAGAAAAATCCTGGTGAGATTAAGGAATTGATTGAAGAGTTTTATAAGCATTCACATGAATACCACAATCCCAGACATGATGGAGCAAAAGGCATTAGGAGTGGCACTTCTGAGGATATGACAACTATTTTTTCTATGCTAAATACTATGGATCGAAGAATGACCAAGATGGACTAATCCATACATGCTATTCGTATGGGTTGTGAAATATGCAACGGTCCACATTTGACTAACGATTTCCACTTGGATGAAAACAGAAATAAGAAGGCTCAGTTATGCTACTCTAGTGGAGACAAATACGATGAAGATTGCAGGAAGCCAAAGAAAGAGTGGTTTCCATATGATGAATAGAAAAAGCGAAAAAAAAATTAGGCAAATAGACCGAGGCTTTTACCAAAAAGAGCATACATAACCGAAAAAGAAAGTTGATTTAGAGTCCATGCTAACTAGATTCATGGAGGCTTTGGAAAAACAACATGATGAGACCGATGCAGTGATAAGAGACCAACAGATTCTCATGAGGGACCAGCAAGCTTTGCTAAGGAATCATCAAGCATCGATCCAAAACATCAAAGCTCAACTTAGGCAATTAACTACATTGGTTAATGAGTGACTCTCTCAATAAATTCCTGATAAAAAGCCACAACCACATGTCATGCTCATAGATACTGAAGAAGATACTATCTATGAGTTCCTAGAAGCCCTATAAGTAGAGCCACATCAGCCCGGACCACAACCGAAGAAGTCGAAGATTAAAGTATTTTTTTTGCTGAATCATCAATCTCATGTCATGAGGATCCCATTCTCACGACGTGGGGCCAATATGAACTGAAATTTTTGGCTAATGTTCAAGCTTGTCGTCCTCCGCTTCCATTTCCTTCTTGAGATAAGATTCATCCACTGGAGCAAGAACATTTAATGTTCATGAAGCAAGTCAAGGGTATCCCTATAAATACTCCTTTTATTGAATCTTTGGCACAAGTACCAGAATATGTGAAGTTTCTTCAAGACTTACTCGACACTCGCCAACAACTAGAGAAGACTTACAAAGTGATCCTTAGTGAGCAGAGTTCCAGGGTGATATTGGGTGAACTACCAAAGAAGATGGGACATCAAAGGATGCCTTACACTTCCTTGTGAATTCGGGAATAATATGAAGACTTATGCTTTAGCCAATTCTGGAGCTAGCATAAATTTAATGCCTTATTCGTTCTATCAGAAGCTAAATCTTCCAGATTTGGAGGCTACAAGAATGACAATTAACATGGCCAATCGTTCAGTAAGTCATTCTCGAGGAATAGTGGAGGACATATTAGTAAAAATTGGGAAATTTGTTTTTCTAATTGATTTTTTCGTATTAGATATGAAAGTAGATCAAAATGTTCCCATAATCCTTGGACGCCGTTCACTTAATACTACTAGAGCTTGGGTGAATATATGTGACTCAAAACTCACATTGTGAGTGGGAGATGAAGAAATGACCTTTGGAGTGGAAAATGGATTCAAAGAAGCCTATGCTCCAAATGAAGTGTTTAACGTGGATGACGAAAACGAGCTTGAGGTATTGGAGAAATTGATGGAAGAAGAGATTCAAGTCATTCAAGAAGTTAAGTGTACTAAGCCAAGAGCATCCATTCCGATGGTTTTCAAAGTATTTGCTTATACAAATCCAAGTTCTTTAGTTGGCGGGGAAAGTGACGAAGATTTGGTGTCGAGCGATGAGGAAGAAGTCTTGGAACCACCAACCTTTGTTGATGAGAAGATTACCACTATGGAACTAAAATGCGAAGAAAAAGAAGGTAATGAACACGAGCTTATTGTGAAGAATAAAGGAGTAAAAAGGAAGCTTGAAGAAGGTGATGCTAAGGTTAAAAAAGAAAATTCTAAAAAGGCTTATCTTAGACGAGTGCAAGCGTACAAAAAACAATGGAAGGATCAAAAGGTGAAAATGATGATTGAGACTCCTAAAGATTCAACGTGACGCTGCACGGAGTCCGGCTCATGATTCCAATAAAAAGAAGCGCTTCTCGGGAGGCAACTTGAGATTTTTCTTTTTGTTTTTTGCATTTTTAATTTTTGCATTTTTAATTTTTGCATTTTTAGTTGAGATTTAGGGTAAACATCATCCAAGTCATCTTACTTTTTAAAACACAGCAAAAATGAAGTGTGGGGTTCATAAATATGGAGTGGTTAAATATTATTTAGAAAAAAATGGAATTTTTGACAAAAAAATCTCGATAACACGTGGTTTTAAATCCCACATTCCTAATCCATTAAATTGGCCTGAACGACCAGCCCAAATAACGCATAAACGACGTGAGCTCTTTAGCTCACGACGTGAGCTTTAAAATGTCACGGGGTGGGGGGACCGGTTTAATATGACTTCACTTTTGACCCAAGATACGTTCTACTCACGTACGCATGAGCGCAAATAGGCACACTTCTGAATTTTGCATCGAATTTCTTCTAGAAATCCTTGATTTCGTGTTTTATGTCCCACTTTGGTAAGATTCCTACTCTTAAAACTTTTCAATTTTGATAATTTTCTGGTGATTAGAACTTAGGGTTATTCTTGAGGGTTTGATTTCGAGATTGTTAGTATTTTTTCGCAAAAAATGTTGCTACATGTAGGACATTTGTCCTTAGAATCAAAGCCTAAGTGAACCCTATGTTTGATTTTGGTCGATTAGTGTAGAATAGTGGCTCGATTCCGTCTAATGAATACGAACTCATGACGTGAGACCTGGGTTCTCAGCCTTTTGTTTTGCTGTTGTTTTTGTTTTTTTAATCATTGTGTCTTTCCTTGGTCTTGTTTATTGTTTATTTTGCAGGAAATGGCTCTAAGAAGAGCAAATGTGTAGTTCCAAGGGAATGTTTTTGACCACCACCCATTGTACCAATTACCGGTTAACATGTCCCAAAATGTGGTGATGAACTTTTCAAACAAGTTGGGTTGGCTTCACAATAGGGAATTCACTATCTCTCCTAGAATTGATCGGGTGAAACTTGCAGATGTGGGGCTTACAGAAAGAATGTCTCCTTATTTGAAAAAAAAACATTTAATATGGATGTTTTTTCTTTCACTTGTAACAGGTAGAAGAATTTATTTGAAATAAGCCAGTCGGTTTTTCAAGAGCTATGTGTGGAATTTTTCGCATTAGTATAATTCGAGGATGCTACTGTTGATCCATACTTTTCACGGGCTTTAGTCTTCGCCTCAGGGGCGAATACAGGGAGTGCATTTTGGTAGATTTTTCTTGGCGCATGGGGATTTATGGTGAAAATGAAACACGCTCCCGAACTTTTGATATCTTCTTTAGGACAGTTGCTCAAGAGTATTTACTGAGAGTTAGTGGCTATGATTTTTGGGCAACTATAGCAAACGGGGCATTCCATTCGGGGGTCTCGCAAGAAATTCATATTCGGTCCCCGATACATAGACTCCTTCATTGTTTGGTGACTTTTTCTATCAACCACAAGAAGCATGGAGCCAAAGTGGCAAGTTTAAATTATTCTTCTTGTGGACAATTCTTGCACCAACGGTTTTTTGTAATATCCCCTATCATCTTGCTAGCTACTTGGGTAACAAGGCATCCATTTCCCGAGTAGGAAGCCCTATCAATGAGGGACACTTTGTTACTTTCCTGGCGAGATATTATGGTCTTTTGACACCTCTTTTGGCTAGGACACTAACATGCAAGGCGAAGGATGATCTTTCTATGGGATACTTGGAGTCTATGTATGTTGTTGTCATTATGGGTTCGTATTGGAGCATTCCTGCCGACAATGATGTGGAACAACATGATCATCCCGAGCAGTAGCCACATCCTAGGGGTAGAAAATATGTTCGGGGGCGCGGTGAGAGAGGACAGCCAGTGCACCAGAGTACACCAATAGGAGGAGCACCTTTTGGCTAGGATACTATGGATGGTTATTTTTATCAAATGACCTTGAGCATGAACTAGATTAGAGGGACAATGGAGAATATGATCAGACACTTCAATGTTTCCCAACCACCTTATTTAGGAGATCACCATCTAGTTTGTCCAACATGGAGCGATTATAGGACAAGACACAAAGATGGAGCTGGGCCGAGTGCGACACACGACGAAGAAGACGATGACTGATATTTATCCTTTTCTTTTTCTTTTTTTCTTTTTCTTATTTTGGTGTGTTTGTTTTTGTTTGTGTTTATTTGGTTTTGATTTTGTAACAAAACGTTTTGATGATTATGTTGCTTCCTTCCTCATATTGGTTGTTTGTCTACAGAAAATCGTGAAAGAAAATAGAGATATTAAGATAAAAGAGTATACTAGTCAAGCCGTGTCGTTTAGAGTCGAGTGTCGAGACCCATAATTTTAATAAGTGTGGGGTTAATTTTGTGAGAGAAACAAGACTAGCAATGAGGAAAGAGTCAAGAAAATATAGAGTCTTAGAAGGGTCTTAATATATCAAGACATTCAGTTGCATTGCACTTGTTAGAAGAAGTTTTTGCTAGTTGACAATCTATGAGACCCAGTTCTCATGACGTGAGCATTTATCCCTCACCTCATGAGCTCGAGGACGATAATATTTTGAAGTCAATTTCATATGACACCACGTCGTGAGTTCTATACCTCACATTGTGGGTCGGATTTTTCTATGATATTGGAAGCCTTTTATTCCATATTCATGTCATGGATTACTATTATCATGACTTATGATATCATAAATCTGGTTATTACTCTTTCTCTCAACCATAAAATATGGCCTATGCTTTCCCACATTACGATGCATTACTGTGAAGTTTTTATACACCATGCTTGTTGAAGATGCGAGTTTTTGCTTCACATTTTGCTGACACATTCACATATCTCAAAAGATCCCAGTTCCATTCACAAATTCAAGAAGTTTAAGTTATCTGCGCTTTCCGACTCGACTTCACCACTACTACCCCAGGGGAGTCTGTTCCTTTTTCTCCCTTTTATTGATTTTAAATTATTTTATGCATTCAATGAGGGATTTGTATGTAATAAGTGTGGGGTAGGGGGTCGAAAAAAGGAATTTAAATTAAAAATTGCTAGGAATTTAAAAATTTAGAAATAGATTTGAAATAATAATCTAAAAATTAAATCTAGTGATAATTTAAAAACTTATGTTGCTAGTGTTGCATGGGATAATCCAATGCGAGCTCAAATGTTTAATTGACCCAACATATGTTATAGTATATGTGTGGCTTCCAACTCCTAGTGAAAAGTCATGAGATATGAACACAATCTGGTAGTTTGAATGACCTAAAAAGTTTTTGTAGCCTGCACATGAAATCTATCCAGGAGAGCTTATATAGTCATTGCACTTGGACTTATATCGCTAACCAATAAAGTTTGAACTTAAGCTCCCTTGCTTAAGCATGTAGGAATTGAGCGAAAAAAGTGAGTTATATATATAAAAAAAAGAGAGAAATTACCAAAACGTTGTTGTAAGAATTTGGGAGCTATCAAAGTATGAAAATGATGAAGATTAAAATTCTAAAGAATCAAAAGTGAAGATACCAAAAATCAAACAAAAAGGTTTGTGAATTCAAAGAAGTTAAAGATCAATTATTCAAAGAAGTAAGGAATTCCAAGAGCTCTATTTTGGTATCAAAGTTGTAATTTTTCTAGATTATGTATGATTGGGTAGCTTAACTAAAAATACCTTGAGGTTAGGAAAGATTTATGAGGATGGATTCAAAGGGTTTCAAAACGAGTGTCGTATCAACTAAGGGGTGAAGGTTCATAAGGAATGTAAGTATTTAGGATTGGGAACCTTTTAGGAACCTTAGACACAAATATGCACATTGAGCTCTTGGTATAATGGATGAGTTCAAACTAGATTGTTTTATGTGATATTGGTAATGAAAGTTTAACTTAATTAATTAGTTTTGCTTGAAGGAAAGCAAAGAATAAGTGTGGGGTATTTGATATTTCCATATTTATACACATTTTTATGCAATATTTTAATGCATTTTGTTTAATATTTAGGTTATTTGCAAAGATAGGTGGTAATTATGGGATTGATTTATATTTTGTAGCCAAAATGAACATTCTTGAAGATAAAGGACCAAGAGCGACAAGAATTGGAACTTTGGAGGATTTGAGATTAAAAGGAGAAGAATCGGGCTAAAAATTCAACCCCACGACGTTAGGAATCCTTCTCACTGTTGGAATAGTGTCTAAGGCTGCAACTATATTAGGCAAGTATTTGACCCGGTTGTGCATGGTCCTTTTGGGTTGCCTTCAACATAGCAACTTGATAGGATGATTTATTAAGAGAGAGTAAATATTATTAATATATTATGAGAATAATATAAAGAATAATATATTTTTATTTGATTAATATAAGTCATAGAATTAATTGGAATTAATTTGGTGACTTAAAGAGATTAATTAAATAAGAGGGTATAAACTGTCAATTGTTTGATAGTTAAACTTTAGACTGTAAATCCATATAGATATGCATTGGACGGATTCTAGAAGCTAGGGATAGCTTCAAATCGTCCAAGGAGTTATCTAAGGAAAGGATTTTGATAGCCTTAAGAGAAGATTATCCAATTAGGGTTTAGGTTGTAACCCTTAAGGAGTCTACAAGTATAAATAGACCCTATGGCTAAGGGAAATCGACACTTCATCAAAAGTAGAGAACCCCTGGCCGATTTCCTCCCCTCTTCTCTCTCCCAAATCATCCTCCTTGCTATTTGGTGTTTCTAAGCCATTAGAGGAGTGACAATTATGACTCTAGAAGCTCCAAGACAACAAGATCAACAAGGAATTCAAAGGTATGATTCTAGATCTGTTTCAATATTGTTATTACACCTAAATAGTCATTAGAAGTCTTGGATTCAAAGCATGTTTGATTAGAAAGCATGGATCCAAGCATTAGGGTTTTGCATGCGCATATAGGAAAGTTCTTATGGCTAAAACCCATCACTCACGACGTGAGCCTCAAGCTTCTATAAGATAGACATTCGGAGGACAGATTTCGTGTTCGATGCAGATTACATATAAGCTCACGACATGAGCTCTAGGCCTCACGACGTGAGCATGGATTTTCCGAAAAATATATAAAGTCCTTGGCACTTATGATTTTGAGAGTTCTGTTGGAGACTTGGAGGGTTTAGAGAGCGATTTCTGGAGGAAATTTAATCAGGAAAACCAAGTCCATGCATTGAAGGAATGAGAATTGACTAAAGGTTTAGAGATTGAAGAATACAATCATCACTTTAGTTTGGTACATTCAATTATATCTTTATTTATTGAATTTGAGTGTGTAATTTCAGCCATGAGTAGCTTAATCTAGCTACTTCTATTTAACTAGATGAAGCTTCAACTTCATGGACTAGTTTATTAATTATGGATTTTTACTAGTTGGTTATGGGCTTGTGTTTGATTTTTAATACCTAGCATGCTAATGTTAGATACTTTAATTGCTTGAATTCATGTTCTGTGTAGCTTAGTGACTATTAAATTACATGAACTTGACATCTAGTGATTTAGTGACCACTGAATTGCTAGAGCTTGGATCGACTCAATATTAGATAAGTAGTTGAAGTAATTAAATTTAGCTGTGTTGGAGAACATAAATTATGGCTATAATTGTGTTTGTTTAATAAATCTTACATAGCCCAATTCATAATTCATAACTGATTATGTGTTTAATTGTGTATGACCATACATAGTTTTACATGAATTAGTGAAACATTTGTAAATTTGGACTCAAATTACTAATAATATAATATTTAGTAACAAACGTTAATAATCCATAATTAGTAGCTAACCATAGAGGAGAAGTGGATTCGAACTAAACAGAAGTGTTTTTAGTAATTGATTTAATTTGATAGTTAAGTGCTTAAGTTTGTCTGAACTTGCAAAATCAGATAAAAACCCAATTAACTTTTACATGTTTTAGATTAATCTTTAGTAGTTCGATTAGTTATTTAAATATGTTCCCTGTGTTCAATACTCGACTGTTTGTGCTATACTATTTGCGAAAATGTACACTGAATTTAGTTGAATAGCTAGTTAGATAGTAGCTAAAATTAGGTGTAGTAATATTTTGACATCAGATAACGAAAGATTTTTTTTCACTGTAGTAGGATGAGGTTCTCTTGGATTTCCTTGATACCTGACACAATTACACACAAAAAAACATTATATCAGTTCAACTTGCAGTTAAATACAAAAGCGAACGATCATGCTTCTATATGTTTTGATATCAAGAACTGGCTTATCCAACGAAGGACCTAAGCGAGTGCCGACTGCCATGGGAACTTTAGCTTTTGTGCAATTCGTCATGCCAAATCTTTCAAGAAGGTTTCGAGTGCAATTTTCTTGGTTAATAAAAATTCCTTCCATGATTTGACAAATATTTAAACCCAAGAAATGATTTATCTTCCCCATCATGCTAATCTTAAATTGACTCTTCATTAGTTCCTCAAACTTTTTTGACAACAAAGGTTCAGTTAAACCAAATATAATGTCATCAACATAAATTTGAACGAGCATCAGATGATCCCCTACTTTCTTATAAAATAAAATGGGATCAACTTGTCCTTTCTTAAATTTTGCGATTTTCAAAATATTGGTAAGAGTCGCCTACTAAGCACGAGGTGATTGTTTTAACCCATAAACTGCCTTGTAAAAAATATAATAATGGTCAGAAAACTTATCATTGATGAAATCAGGTGGTTGTTCAACATAAACTGATTCTTCAAGAACACCATTAAGGAACACACACTTAACATCCATATGGTAAACGCCAAATTCCTTATGAGCCGCTTAAGCCAGACAAGTTCATACATCCTCCAGTCTTCGGACAGGGGCAAAGGTTTCTGCATAATCAATTCCCTCTTATTGACAATAATCTTTTACGGCTAATCTAGCTTTGTTTTGAACAATATTGCCTTATTTGTCCATTTTATTAAAAAAATTCATTTCAGAACAACAATCAAAACATCATAAGGTTTAGGAATTAACCTCCAAACCTTGTTTCGTTCAAATTCAACCAACTTAGCCTGCATTGCAACAACCCAATTAGGACATTCTAATGCATTTTGGTTTAATTTTCGAAATAAAAACATTAAAGATGCATAATTCTTGTTGTACATTTAAAACCTCTTTTTTTGGTTCGAATCTGAGCTCGTGTTAAAACACCTGAATTTGGATCGCCAAGAATTTGTTTTTTTGGATGATCCCTTGTCCATTTTTCCATAGGAGGAAAGGCAAGATCAAACTCTAAATGTGCATCCTCATATGTTTCTTCTGCTTCTGATAATTCATTTGAAATAGAGATATTGCCATTTGTATAAGGAAATTCGTTAGCTTGATCAACATCATCATGGTTCGATCCACTTAGCTCCCCCTCAACAAATGGATTCGTTGCCAGATGCTCCCCCTTAACACCATCTTGAGTAGTCAATAACTCCCCACAACATGAAATTAAGGTATCAAACTGTGTCTTTTTCTATGAGATGAAGAGGTCAAGTGTACCCCTTCCACTTGACCATCAATCGAGTATAGTATTATTTCGATATTGACTCTTGAGGTTGATGATGAATTTGTTTCATTTTCTTCGTTAGTGGGTGTAGAATCATCTGAGTGTTTAGATGCTTAAGGAACTTGATTATCTTCGACATTGACTTCAACATCAATTGCCCCAACAGGAACACCAAAGATTAAATCAAAATCAATATCAAAAGTAAGCATTTCCTTAGATTCTTTATTAGATTAAAAGGTTATCGATTTCTTCTAAAATTCTTGCTCAATTTGTCTGACATAATTAATCATCAAACGTGAGATTGAATGTTTCTTCAACTTTTCTTGTTCACTTGTTCAACACCCTATAAGCAACACGATTATAAGAATATACCAAGAAAATTCCATCATCAGCTTTCGTCTGAAATTTGGATAGATTATCTTTGAGATTCATAATAAAGCATCTGCAACCAAAAACATGGAAAAATTTAACATTAGGTTTCAATTTGTTTATTATCTCAAAAGGTGTGATGTTAAAACAAGGATGATTAAAAGAATGTTTTTTCGTAAAACCACTTCTGCCTAGAAGTATTGTGGCAAATTTGCATATGTAAGCATTGTTCTAGCCACTTCACACAAGGAACGATTCCTCCTTTTGACAACACCATTTTGTTGTGGTGTGTAAGGAGACGAAATAGTATGTGAAATTCCCAGTTCATTAAAAAACAAATCTAAAAGTCGATTTTTGAACTGAGTTCCATTATCGCTTTTTATCTTATGAACTTTCATTTTCAAGCTCAATTCACTGTTTTTGATAAAATTGATCATCACTTGAGTTGTCTCCAATTTCTGTCTAAGAATGAAAACCAAAGTAAATTGTGAAAAATCATCAACAAAAACAAATATGTACTTTTTATTGAGAGACACAATTGTCGAAGGACCACACAAGTCTATGTGAAGAAGTTCCAACGGTTCAATGATCTTTCAATCAATTGTGATTGGATAACCTTGATGATGTTGTTTCCCCTCTTCACAAGTTACACATAACAAATCATTATCAAATTTCAAAATAGGTAAACCATGAACAAGATCATTAAGAAGAAGTTTGTAAAGATTTTTGAAATTATGATGAGAAAGACATCGATACCATAACCAACTGAGGTCCGAAGAAGCTTCCGATAGTAAGAACATAAAAGGTATGCCCATAATAGGTTTCATGGAGAGAGTGAACATGTCACCCTTTTGCTTTGACATCAACAAAACTTCTTTCGACTCTTTATTTCAGATAATGCTCCCTTCCTCATCGAGAAGAACTTGATTTCCTGTTCCAACTACAAGTTGAGAGACTCTTATCAGGTTATGCTTCAACCCTTCAACATAAGAAACTCGTTTCACCGTGAACTTTCCATTTGTAACTTTCCCATATCCTTTAACTTTGCACTTTTGATTGTTTCCAAACTTTACTACACCAACATTTTCTAACGAACGAAAATCTATCAAATTCTCCTTCCTCCCAGTCATGTGACGCGAGTATCCACTATCGATATACTAGTTTTCGTTATATTTTTCCTCACATAGTGCATGCAATCAATTAGAGAGATTTAGGTCCCCAAGACCTTTTGGGTCCTTGGAAATTAGTTTGAAACATATTATGCAATGAAGAGCTAAAAATCCAATTTCGAACTTTGGTTTTAATTTTGTCAATTAAGTTAACTTCATCAACTTTAGGCATCGATATGTATTAATTCAAATGCGAAGTTTCAAGTTTAAGTTTCTCTGTTTCAACTTTTCCTTGTGTCATCTAAAATTTTGGTACTTTGACTTCTTTCCATTGTGATACTTTCACCACTGATTCTTGAGAAGAAGTACTTCCATTCAAAGAATCATTCAAGTAGTTCTCATAAGCCTCTTGGACTTGTGCTTGAGAATACTTTGTCGAATGATATTCTCTTCCTTTTCCCTCCAACCAATGATTAAAGTTTTTCGTGTCATTTCTGCCTTTAATAAAAGACATTTTCGACCGTTGTTTCGAATCAGGATTTGGAAATTTTGGACCATCAGGCTTAAAGGGTACAATTGTCTTTACAACATTTGTCATTTTTGTGAAATGCGTTTGTGACGATGATGGTTTTTAAGGTCGTTTTTTAAAACAATTTTGGTATCTATTTTGATAATGAAAATAAGATTCCCTTTGAAAAATCATCTCGATTTTGAGAAAAATTCCTTTGTCCATTGTTCTAAAAACGATTTTATGTTTTCTTTTTATTACTTTGAGATTCCTTCATCTTTTGAACATGTTTATCAACATAATTTTGATGAAAACTTCGTTGTTCATTAAATTGAGTTGGATTTGAATTTTTCTCTTCCTTTTTTTCATTTGCTTTGTTAACAACATTTGCTTTTGTTGAAAAACCATTTTTATTTCCAACATTCCTTTGTCTATTATTCAAATTGCTTGGAGAAAAATGTTTTGAAGTATGAGGATTTGATGTTTGTGAAAACTTCTTTTCAGATTCTTGTTTATTTTTAAATCTCAAAAACTTTGCTTTCTGCTTTTCCTTTTGTTGCTTCCAATAAACCTTGTTTTGTGATTTCTTTCTTGATATCCCATTTTTTCAAATCAGATTTTTCATCCATTTCATTTTGATTTTTAAATTTTCCGTTTTGATTGTTGAAAGGACCTTTTTGTGTAACTAAATTTTCATTTTTTTAATCATTAGATTTCGCCTTTTGATTACTAGAATCATTAGGAAAAGATTTCTCACTGTTTTACTTTCGACATTTGCATTTTCTTTCTTCACGATCCAAACTTTGTTAAATTTCTTTTCATTTTCTTTAGAAAACGATTTTTGAGTCTTTTTTTGTTGAAAAACATGGGATCTTTTGTTTAACTTGTTTTCCTCCATATTTTGATTTGAGTAAAAACCTTCACCAATCACATTTTGAGTATCCCCTTTCAATAATTTATTTATTTTAGGATCAATTTTATCAACATTGCCTTTCATCACAAACACTTGATTTGGAAGACGTTTGATGCACTTGGGATAGAGAAAAATATTAGTTTCAAAATAATGTTTTCCCTTTTCATTCAAGATTTTTGAAAATTCCTCTATATGATCATACACTTCAATTTCAACAACTCTAGGAATTTCTTTCTCACAAGAATCATCATCACTATTACTTTCTTTATTTGTAATATACTCAACATCGACTTTCTCTTTTTGAAATTCATAGGTTTTGGTTGTTGAAGAAGAAGACTCAATATTTAATTTTGAATTTGAATCAATATTATCTTTGTCCTTGGCCAATGAAGTGACATTAATGACAGACAATTTTGAGCAATCACCACATTCTTCTTCCTCAATTTCATGATGATGATATCAGGCCCATTAGCGTGAGCTAGACAGCCCTAGAGTGCCAGCTTTGCCAAACGCTCCCTTGCCAGCATTTCCTGGCACTCTCCTGCTAGCCTTGCCTGACGCTCCCTTGCCAGCCTTTCCTGGTGCTCTCCTGCTAGCCTTTCCTGACGCTCCCTTGCCAGCCTTGCATGTCACTATCCTATAGGCCCGACCTAGCGCTCCCTGGCCAACCTTTCCTAGTGCATGCCTGCTAACCTTGCCTGGTGCGCGCCCGTTAGCCTCCCCCGACGCTTCTGAGCGGCCTTTCCCAACTCCTTGCTAGCTTGCCCTAAATTGGGCTGGCCCAAGGCCTGACCTAATTCCCCTTGACCTATTTGTCCCCTATGAAGTGACCAGTGCCTCCTCCATGGAGGGGGACCCTCTCTCTCTCTCTCTATCTATCTCTCTCTTTGTCTCTCTCTGGTGGCTCATTCGCCCCCTAGCCTTTCCCATTGGCTCAACCACCAAATTAGACTCTGTTCGGGTGGCTCAGCCGCCACCTTCCGCCATACACAACCACCAACACCAAGATGGTTCTCTCCAACTAAGGAGATGATGGGTTTTGAGCATTATAACAATCCTATGGTGCACATACAACCCTAAATTCTTTGGATCTAAGTTTTTTATACATGCAACATTCATTTTTCCAAATCATATACGCTAGCTAGCATACAATTGGAGATATACAACAAAAAAACTAGTTAGAGAATACCTCTTTGTTGTAGCTTGTAATCCTTGGCCTTTCAAGAGCTTAGTACCTCAAGTGTGATACCTCTAATAAGTTACAAACACCAAAAGCAAATGGAGGCTTGTGAGAGAGAGGTTATGGAGTACAAAAATCGGCTAGAGCTTCACTTTGGAATGCATCCGCCGATTTTAGGGACTTAGGGGGTTACATTTATAGTGTGGAATTCCTAGGGTTTCTTACATGTAAACCCTAATTCACCATGAATCTTCACATTTCATAGACCCTTTAGACTAAACCGTCATGGACTCTCATATAGGTTTAGCCCATCCCTAATCAACATGGATCATTAGCCCAAACTATAAGTATGACTAATTTACCTAATCAGTCCCCATAAATTTAATCAGTCTCTTTTGATCATTAAATTAATTCCAAATTAATCCTTGATCAATACCAATTAAATAATATGATTTCTAAATTAATATATTATTCATACAATATATTAATAAATCACAAATAACCTCTTTCTCAAATATCCATCCTATGAAATTGCTCAGGTGAAGGCAACCCAAAAGGACCATGCTACTATCAGGTCAATCCAGTTTGGATAAGTCTAATAACGATAATTGCCAATGTAACTTCAAGATCCGATTAGTAATTGTAGCTCTCGAATAGCCATTGTCGAACTCTGACCTAGTCAATGACGCGTCCTTTAGATAAGTGATCATATAATACTCTGTTCTTCAAGATATCATGTGGACAAAGAGATGGAATAAAGTCATACTCATTGTCTAACATTTTTTTTCCCGATTTCTGATTTATTTGACATAGATCTTCATTAAGCACATCAATTCAGTCCTGACCGGGCCCAACACATAAGTCAAAACAAAATCGTCAAGGGGCCCAAGATATCGCTTTTAATATTCTTAGGATAAAAGGAACATGTAAACTTTGACTTATATGCTTGTACTAATTACTTGTTAAATTATACACAACAACATGTTTTATAAGATTAAGTTACTGATACGTTTTCATACTGTCAATGCAGAACCAACTTGTAATCAACAACTCATATATCTCAGTTTGAAGATTGTACAATATTATTGTCTCACAATCACTCGTGATAAATCCCATGAACTGATTCATGTGAGCGTGGGTTTAATCGAATACTCAAATCTTATTTCAAGAGCAGTCATGAACGTTGTAGAAAACTTTTTCTATGTCTAAACACTTTAGACTATCTACAAGCTAATTCATGACAGTCTAACCTCATATCTTACTTCCAAAGTATGATTGACTTTGGATAGTTCGAACAATCATATTATTCTGGAAGTTAAATCATGCAAAAGAGAAACATAAAATAAAAAATTGACAGAAGATAGTAAGTTTTACTAATATATAAAACCTTTTTTATTTAATCATCAAATGTCAATTACATTTATTTATTACAAGTTTATAACTGTCTATCTAATAACTAAAACTAATATCGTCTCTTAAGCCAATGTTCTTAGCATGATGCAAATGCTTAACCCTACTCAGTCCCTTCGTAAGGGGATCGGGTTATCCTCTGACAATACCCTCTTCACTACGAGGAGTCCCTCTTCTACTCGATGTCTTATGAAGTGATATTTTCTGTCGATGTGCCTGGATCTGCCATGATCCCTTGGTTCCCTGGTTAAGGCGGCCGCACCCTTGTTGTCACAGAAAATCTCCATAGGCTCCTTTACAAGGTCTCAGATGAAGTTCTTTAGCCAGATTGCCTCCTTCGACTCTTCGCTTGCTGCTATGTATTCTGATTCACACGTTGAATCAACTATAGTCTCCTATTTGGAACTTTTCCATGTTATTGCTCCTCGATTTAGGGTAAATACCCAGCCCGATTGAGAGCGGAAATTATCTCTGTCGGTTTGAAAGCTGGCGTCACTATACCTAATCACTCTCAAGTCATCACTCCCACCGAGGCTAAGGACCTAGTCCTTAGTCCTCCACAGGTACTGAAGAATGTTCTTTACTACAATCTAGTGTGCTTTACCAGGATTCCCTTGATATCAACTAACCATGCTCAAAGCAAAAGCCACATCAGGGCGAGTACATGTCATAGCATAAGTGATCGATTCAACAGCAGAAGCATATGGTACTCGAATCATTTATGCTATTTCGGCATCGGTACTCAGACTCTGAGTCTTACCAAGTTTGGTATTGCTCGATAAGCAATTCTCCTTTCTTGGAATTCTCCATGTTGAAACGTTTAAACACCTTGTCCAAGTAGGTACTTTGACTGAGTCCTATTAGTCTTTTACTCCTATTTCTCAATATCCTTATCCCTAGAATGTAAGCAGCTTCTCCAAGGTCCTTCATAGCGAAACACTTCCCAAGCCAGGACTTAACCCCCTGCAAGGTTGGAACGTCGTTTCCTATGAGTAGTTTGTCATCCACATACAATACCAGAAACCTAACTACACTCCCACTAGCTTTGACATATACACATGACTCATCCTCTCTTATCGAAAATCCAAACTCTATGACTTTCTCATCGAAACAAAGATTCCATCTGCGAGAGGCTCGCTTTAATCCATAAATGTGTAACACCGTGAAAATTTACAACCAATTTAAACTTTTCAAAAACAACCCATATCCATTAAGTTATTACAAAAAGGTTTTCAGTCCATTTATTATCAGAGTATCCCAGGACATCAACATAAAACCGAGGAGCGGTACGATCACGCCTTCGCCTTGCCACGGTCTCTTGAAGTACTTGAAACAATACACTGAAACTGTAAGCCCGAAAGCTTAGTGAGTTACCCCCAAAATACCAACCACAATACCATACACATATCATATCATATCATAAACAGAACAACCATGCATATCGAGTCTATAGTGTGACAGGTCCGCCTGCACCAGGCCTTCAGTCCACCTGGTCCACTCTCTCTCCGAGTGCACAATATGACTGGTCCACCCGCACCGGGCCTTCAGTCTACCTGGTCCACTCTCTGAGTCTACAATATGACTGGTCCTCCCACACCGGGCCTTCAGTCTGCCTGGTCCACTCTCCGAGCCTTGGCACGTCTGGTCCGCCCTATTAGGGCCTTCAGCCTATCCGAACAGCTCGCCGGGCCTTCGGTCTAACCAGTCCACCCTGGGTATGTTGGCCTACAACACAAAGCAGGACCAGCCTCAACCCAGCCCAGTCCAACAACCATGTGCACATAAACATATAATCATATAACATCACACAACTAATCAAACCGTTCCAACATATCACATAACATAGCAACATCCTAACCAGGATACCGACCTAACCGGTCACTAGCATAGCATCATCTTATATACCAGGATACCAACCTTTACTAGGTCTCTAACATATACCATCCTAACTACCAGGATGCAGACATAGCAAACCAATAACATAACAACAACCACCCGGATTTCCATCCGATAAAGGGCCGACCTTGGTGCCTTAGACCCTGTTGATATAGTGAGGATAACTCACCTGCAACTGCCGACTTGAAGAAATAAGACCATGCTACTCCGACCACCAGCATGAACTCCACCACTGATCATTACCAAATAACCAAACCAATAAACACCAAATTACCAAAATACCCTTGGAAGTCAAACTGGTCAACCCTTGGTCCGACTTAAAGTCCTCAGTCAAAGTCAACCTTCCTGGTTGAACCTACTCGCCGAGTCAACCCGTCGAGTTCCTTTACTCATAAATTCCCATAATACAACTCAACTTGCCGAGTCGCCCCAAGACTCGTCGAGTCCAACAATCTCAGAGTCCCATCCTGATTAACTCACCGAGTCGTCCCTCGACTCAACGATTCGAGGCTTAACCAGAAAAGGTTAGGGTTCTATGACCAGACTTGCCGAGTCCAAGAACAGACTCGCCGAGTCCAAGGCAATCTTCAACAGACTCGCCGAGTTGTTCTTCCAACTCGCCGAGTCCAAACGTGACATCTTCATTCAGACGATTTCAGGCCATTTCATTGCTTACAATACATAGATATGGACTCCTAGGGACTGATTCACACGTAAAGTTTCCAACTTTACGTGCATGCAATGCCCAACAAGCTCCAATCAAGCTACAACGAGGTTTTGGGACAAATATACTCTAAATCAAGCCCCAAGACTGATGCTTTAAGCTTCCATGGCTCACTATTAACCTAGATCTGAAGTTGCAACTCCAGATCTAACCTCTAAACCCGAAATGGATTCCAATCAAGCTAAAATTCCCAAAACAACAACCTAGAATGGATCAAGAAGGAGAAAACTCAAGGTAACGACTGGTTACCTCATAAATGTGCCCAAGAAGGAGTAGATTCCGGATCTACAATGATCCTCCGATGCTAGCCTCATGATCTTCTAACTTTCTCCTCTTAAATTCTTCTTCCAAGCTCAAACTTTAACAATGGAGGCTCACACACACTAATTAGGGTTTCTGGAACTCAAATGGGCAGTAAAGATGCTGAGGGTGGCTATAATGTGCATTATATAGGGCACAACTCCCGGAATTAGGGTTTTCTGCCTTCAGCACCAACTCGCCGAGTTGGGCACTTAACACATGACCAGAATCGCGACTCGACTCGCCGAGTCTATCCATCGACTCCCCAAGTCGACCTTCCTTATTTACTCTAAGAACCGTGAACTTACACTTCTGAACTCGGGGTGTTACAAAATGGGTTTCTCAATCTTACACACTCTATTAGGGTATTTCGCATCTACAAAACCCTGTGGCTGACTCATGTAAACATCTTCAGCCAACTTCCCATTAAGGAAAGCGGTTTTGACGCCCATCTGCCATATTTCATAATCATGAAACGCAACTATGGCCACCATAACCCTTATAGATTTGATCTTCGCTACTAGTGAGAAGGTCTCATCATAGTCAACTCCAGTTGTTTGAGTAAAGCCCTGCCCAACCAATCGAGCCTTATATGTGTGTACTTTCCCATCCATTTCGGTCTTCTTCTTGAAGATCCACTTGCACCCGATCGTCTTATGACCTGGTAGATTTTCAACCAAGTTCCAAAACATGGACTAAATCTCGCTATCCACTGCCTCTTTTCACTTTGCAGACTCTTGGCCCATCTTGGCTTCCTTGTAGTTGTTAGGTTCATCCAAATTTATCAATGTACTGTCACTGATAAACGTATCACCTTTAGTTGTTATATGAAAACCATATAACGCAGGTGGAACACTAACTCTACCGGAATGTCTTAGAGGTACGAAATCGTCAACTAGTTCAACAAGAGTCTCATCCTCAGGTTGATTACTAGTGTTAGAGGTTCCTTTATCGCTTAAATCTTGAAGCTCTTCAAGGTTAATTTTCCTCCCGCTATCCTCTTGGCATATGAGTTCTCTTTCACGAAAGACACCCCTTCACGCTATAAAGACCACGTTCTCACTAGGTATAAAGAACAAATATCCAAAGGGTTTTTGTGGGTAGCCAATGAAAATACAACACTCACTGCGAGGTTTGAGCTTGTCGTGAGTCTCTCATCTTACGAAAGCCTCACAACCCCAAACCTTGATATGTGCTAACGAGGAAACCTTCCCTGTCCACATTTCTTGAGGTGTTTTGGCAACCTTCTTAGTTGGTACTAGATTAAGGATATGGGTGGCAGTCTCTAAGGCATACCCCCAGGTAACGAAGCTTGAATCATCATGGAACGAACCATATCTAACAAGGTTCGATTAGGCCTCTCAGCCACACCATTAAGCTGTGGTGTCCTAGGTGGCGTCAATTGTGAAACCATTCCACATTCTTTTAGATAGTCGTGGAACTCGAAACTAAGATACTCACCACCTCGATCGGATCAGAGCATCTTTATCTTCCTACCCAATTGATTCTCCACTTCTTGCTTAAACTCTTTGAACTTTTCAATGGTTTTCGACTTATGCTTAATTAAGTATACATATCCATATCTACTATAATCATCGGTAAAGGTTACATAGATGCGGTTAGCTTCCCTTGTGGCGGATCTGAAGGGTCCACACACATTGGTGTGTATGAGATCCAACAAACACTCACCTCTTTCACAAGTACCAGTGAAAGGTGACTTGTTCATCTTTCCACGAAAACAAGATTTGCACATTTCATCCGACTTTAAGTCAAATAACTCCTTCACTCCATCCTTTTGGAGTTCGGCTATGCGCTTCTTATTAACATGTCCAAGACGACAATGGCACAATCATGCCTCGTCCAAATCATTGGATGAATCAATATGCAATACATTATTTCCTAAGTTGTCTACAACTATCACCGTTTCTTATACACCATTACAAGGCAATGCTTCAAAATAAAATTTACCATCACAAAAAGCATTAATAGAACCAATTTCGTTATTAAACGAAAATCTAAAACCTTGTTTATACAAACCATGAAAAGAAATAATGTTTCTCGCCATATCCGACAAGTAGCAACAATTATTCAACTCTAAACCTAACCCATTACTAAGCAATAAAGAATAAACTCTAATCATGGTGATAGGCGACGCTTTCCTATTCCCCATGATCATGTTCATCTTCCTGTGCTCCACATCCATACTTCTTTTTAGATCCTGCAAATTAGAACAAATGTGAAAACCACATCCTATATCAAGGACCCAAGAATTAGCATGTAATGAGTTGTTAGATTGAATAGTGTAAATACCTACGAAGGTGGGCTTTATCTTCCCATCTTTAATGTCCTGTAAGTATTTAGGGCAACTTCATTTCCAGTTCCCTTTTTCATGACAATGGAAGCGCTTTGGTTCCTTTGGATTGGATGAGGGAGAAGCAGAACCAGCTTTGGAACCACTAGAAGAGGATCCATCATGAGACTTTCCTTTGTGATTCTTGAAAGGAGCTTTCCTTTTCTTTCCCTTCCCATGTCCAATTTCCATGACTGAGGCAACAACAATAGGAGTGGATACTACACATTTTCCTTTCAAACTAGTTTCAGTAGTTTTGAGAAGGCCTTGAAGCGTGCTTAGAGTGACTTCCTCCTTGTTCATATGATAAGTCATTCTGAAATGATCATAACAGGGAGGTAAAGAGTGTAGAATGATATCAATAGCCAACTCTTCATCAAAGTTGACATTCAACTTCAACAAGCGGTCCACATATCTTTGAATCCTTTGCAAGTGAGCCATGATGGACTCTCCATCCTTCATCTTTGTTGTTATCATGGCGGAAATGATTTCATACCTTTTTTGTCGAGCAGTTTGATGGTACCTTTACATCAAGTTTTGGTGCATCTCGAAAGGTCAGATGTCCTCATAGGATTTCTGAAGCTCAGAAGTCATAGTGGCTAGCAAGATGCCCGACACCTTTGCCGTGTCCTTCTCATGAGCCCTATACTCAGCTAATTGCTAAGGAGTAGCAGTTTCTTCATCAATCTCCTTTACCTATTTTTCGAGGACATATTCCTTTTCCTCGTAGCGGATGGCTATGCGAATGTTTCGAATCCAGTCATTGAAATTCGATCCATCGAAAATGACCCTCCCATATAAGTTCATGAGGGAGAAAGAGCTAGAAGCATTTGAGTTTGAAGCATTGTTTGAAGTAGACATCTAAAAAGAAAGAAACAAGTTTCATTAGATAGAAATTCCTTAATATAACACCCAAATGAAATATTAAGGTTAGGACCCAACACAATATTTCACAATTCGAAAGAGGGATGTCGTAATCCAATTGCAAAATTTTTGAAGGTAGGTAAATGACGATTAACCAATTTCACCACCCAAAAATAAAATTTTAAAGAATTAAGTTTTATGAAATTCCTAGTTCTTTTGAGATTCATTTAACTTTTCAATGTCATGTTTAAATCTCGATTATGCCCTTCAAGTTTGTGACTGGGATACCGAGGATCACAAACAAGGTATGAATAACCATGCAAATTTGCATGGCACTATCGAGTCATTTACCACCTAATCAATGTGCCGATTAACCACACATGCTCCATTGATCTATGACAATTCTCGAGCTACCCTTTTCCACCCTTGTTAGTCCATATTAGTGTGCCGGTTAACCATACACGCTCCACTAACGACCTGGCAAGGTGCAAAGTGCAATTTTATGGAATAACACCATTTTCACATTTTTCCTAAAGTAACTAAGATTGGAAATTTAGAATAACATTTAGTTACTTTTATAATTACAATTATACTTTTTAACGATAATTAATGTCCTATCCCACCCGTTCGACTAATGACCATCCACTAGTCAAGGAAGCGGTGGGTGAGAGTGGACACCCATTCAATTGCCATTTTATATGCAATTTCCTTATACCCCCCTTATAGATCAGCTTCGTGAATGAGGCCTACTAACGGTAAGACTTACTATCTTATACATATACATAAGTATTAATCTTTTAATATTATAATAGTATAAGGGTTGAATTTTATACTTTTAAAATTCTAGAGTTTACAATTTAATGTTTCATAATTAAGACTTTTCAAATTCCAAAACTTGAAGGCAAATTTTGAAACTCTTCAAAATCTTTTAGATCAAAATTTTAAACTAATAAAATAATCATATAATTTTATCTCTTAATAATTTGACCTAATTCAACTCATATAGCAAGACAATTCAAATCAAATAATACAAATAATCATATAATCAAATTATCTTAAAAATTGACAATTGTCTTTTAATTAGATGACGATAATCACTACCATATCAGAAAATTTGAATTTTATGATACAAAACAGTTTGTGGTACTGATCCTAATCCAATTCTGGTCAAGAAACTCGAAAAGATGATCCAACTCGTCGAGTTCCCTCATGGGACTCGTCTAGTCCAACAGTCAGAGGCCAAAAATGAAGTTTTTCAGCTTTGAAAATAACACAATTGCATCAATATAACATAAAACACCATAGGCTCTGATACCACTGATGGGTTTTGAGCACTATAACAATCCTATGGTGCACATACAACCCTAGATGCTTTGGATCTATGTTTTCTCAAGTTATACATGCAACATTCATTTTTCCAAAGCATATACCCTAGCTAGCATACAATTGGAGATATACAACAAAAAAATAGTTTGAAGACTACCTGTTTGTTGTAGCTTGTAATCCTTGGCCTTTCAAGAGCTTAGCACCTTAAGTGTGATACCTCTAATAAGTTACAAACACCAAAAGAAAATGGAGGCTTGTGAGAGAGAGGCTATAGAGCACAAAAATCGGGTAGAGCTTCACCTTGGACTACATCGGCCGATTTTAGGGAGTTAGGGGTTACATTTATAGTGTGTTTTTCCTAGGGTTTCTTACATGTAAACCCTAATTCGCCATGACACTTCACATTGCATAGCCCCTTTGGACTAAACCTTCATGGACTGTCATATAGGTTTAGCCCATCCCTCATCAACATGGATCATTAGCCCAAACTATAAGTATTACTGATTTACCGAATCAGTCTCTTTTGATCACTAAATTAATTCCAAATTAATCCTTGATCAATACCAATTAAATAATATGATTTCTCATTTAATATATTATTCATATAATATATTAATAAATCACAAATAACCTCTTTCTCAAATATCGATCCTATCAAATTGCTCCGGTGAAAGCAACCCAAAAAGTACTATGCTATTATCGGGTCAAGTACATACCAATTATAGTTATGGGCTTAGACACCTAATCCAATAGGAGAACCATCTCATCTCTACCAAACGATCTAACTTGATTGTCGAAGCCTGCTCCCGGCGCACAGTCCCTGGGGCGGTTCTAACGACTTTGCTCTGTGATGTCTAGATCTCTGCCACAACAGAAGTCCAAAAGTGGTGTTAAAGGTCGATGTCGCATCATTTGGTGCCATCCGTGGGACTTGAACGAGCAACCACCATTTTGCTTGGTTTCAACCTCGTTCTTGCCTAGATTTGTTAAGATCTGTTGCGTTCCACCTCAGGTTTTGCTTACATCTATTCATTTCTACCATCATTTTTTCAAATCCATTAGGCTCTTGCCAAGAGCTATTTAGATATGATTATCTATCTTTCAGATCACTTAATCTGATGTGTTTTTATTCAGATATGTAGATTTGCTTCAACTTTAGCTTAGATCTCTTGAATTGCGCCACTTTTTGCACACACCCTTAGTTCTGTTTCATTTTTCATCATTCAAACTGGTTTTAAGTTCAAAAAATTTCTCTCAAATCTATTTCTAATTCATATTTAGATGGCTTGTTGAGCAAGCTGAAGATAAAATAAAGTTTTATGAGAAGAAAACCCTATTAGATTCGTTTTTCGTTTATATTTTGGTGGGTTATTCAGTAAAGGGGAAAAAATTACTTTTTGTAAGCTTTTATCCCATTTTCAGTCCACATATCACCAGAAAACCGTTCTTTAGTGGAGCTTTTTTTATTCTCTAAAAGAGTTTGTAAACAAAGCTGTGATACTTGTATATTTCACACAACCTTAAAAAAAAAGAATTTGCTCAGATATCTATATATGCTTCGTTTTCGTTCATCTGAACATCCCTCAAGTTTAAAAAGAATTTATCAGATCTATTTTTTGTTTATATTCTAATAGGTTGCTTAATAAGTTTAGAGAAAATAACTTTTTACAAGTCTTTACCTCTTTTACTAGCTCGTTATCATGAAAAATTGTTTTTTGATTTTTTGTATACAACTTCATTCAAGTTGTCTGTGAGCACTGATTTGGTGTTCTCTTAAAAAACTTTAAGAATATAAAAAGGTAGAAGAGGTTTTTTTATGTGTTTTACCGAACTTCCAGTTCATATACGTTCAGACTGTAAGTCCCTAATTTGCCTGTGTATCAATCAGATCCGTTTGATGGTGCGGAATCCCAATCAAACGGATGATGTCAGATCAAATAGAAGAGAAGGAAAAGAAGTAGATGATGAATCTCAATGTAATAATGAATAGAATGATGATCCGGATACAAGAGATTCACACACACACTAACACACAATAGTTCTTCTCTCTCTCTGGCCGTAAACTCTCTTCGTGTGCATCAATCTATTCCTCACACCCTAACACCTATATTTATACTAGGGGAACATGGGCCGGAAACACATTGGCCGTAAATGAGTTTACGGTCGTAAGGTGTTTACGGCCGTAAACTCAGCCATAAACATGACCATAAACTCATAAATATTACAGAAAAATACAATTGCCCAGAAAAGCAAAGTATAAACCATATTTTGACCCAACAATCTCCCCCTTGGTTTATAGCTTTCTTTTCTTAATTGACCCAACAAGCCCCCCATAAAAAGTAGCTGGCTCTTCTTGTCAATCTTCAATGGGAGATTGGCTTCAGCATTTATCTTCAAATTGTTCACAACTTCAAGATGAACTTGATGAATCTTCAATGAATGACTCCATCTTAAGCACTTGAACTTTTCTTCAAGATTTGACTCTAAACGCACATTGGGTGAGGAGGCTTAACGTACTGATTCTTGAAAGATGGCGCTTTCAGCTTGAGAATCTTCAGAGAGAACATCAGAGAGAACAAATCTTCTGGATCACTTCAGTAGGTTCATAGATAGCAGCAGACTGATTGAGGAGGCTTCAATGCAATCTGTCACATAATCTTCAATTTCTGCTTCACCTTGCTTCTAGGGTTGAAAGATTGAATGTTGAAAGAATAATCTTCATTTCTTGATCCTTCGAATGAGAATTCTTCGATGCTCACGGACGAAGCCTTGGCTCAGAAATCTTCAACACAAACTCCATGAGTCTCATCTATACCTGAAATCACTTTTCAAGACAAAACAAAACTAAAAGAAAACTTAGCACACAAATTAAAACAAAAACAAAAATATTTTTGGATTTTTCATATTTTCTGAAAAAGAAATAAAACAGAAATAACACTATTTTTTTAATTTTTTAATTTTCTGAATTTTCTTTGATTTTTGAATTTTTCTGATTTTTTTTATTTATTATTTTTTAATTCACCCCCTAATATTTAAATTAGACGAAACTATGAACAAATAAAATGATATCTAACTTTAAGAGTGATTCGGGATCAAAGTTGTTGGACAACCTTATTCCACTTGTCGGTACTCTTATCTTCACATCTTCATCTGATCGATCGCCAGTATTGTGGTCCACTTAAACACGAAAAATTTGTGACAATTTTGGACAATTTACCAATGACATGATACATGCATATATCTAATTGTAACTTTATTATCATGATTGGTCCTAATTCTTAAATAAATTTTTTCTTATGACCATTTAACTGACTACAACCAGGGATATTGTTGTCCACCTAAATCGAGCAGCGAGATCTATAGATAATCTGTATGTGTTCAATTTTAAGTGTACTAGAACGTTTTTCCCGCTTCCTGATATGCCCCAGTCATCAAGAACTTCCAGAGTAGTCCTTACACTGGGTGAGCAGACAACCATTCAGAGAGAAGATAGATTCAGAATTCTATTACTTATTATTTCAGAGGGGTTGAAAAGTAGGAGGTTGCATATGTTGTGTACCAGGTCGGATTGGAGGTCACGCAAAGGAGACAGCATATGGCAAACAGATGATAGGAGTTTCATATATATAGCCTGCAGAGAAATAGAGTTGCATATGTTGTGTACCAGGTCGGATTAGAAGTCACGTAAAGGAGACAACATATGGCTAACAGATGGAAAGAAAGAAAATGATATTCTACAGACCTAATTTATCGGAATTTACCAGTCGCCCCATCCAACCGGAATTAAGGACAAAATCCGCACATCGAGGAAAAGTGAATCCACAGTTCTAGATACGGGTTATTTAATGTGACCGATAGATTCCCATGTATATCTCCTTGCTCAACCTATCCGAGCGTCGTGACATCAGGTTAAAAGGATCTAACTAGGTCAAAGTTTGTCAAGTCTTTCAATTCATTATGTTCAACTCTCCCTAGTCAAGTCCATTTAAAATCTTTCGTGCCTACCAGCGCATTGAACACAGATCGTAGACGATTCAACTTAGGTACGTTACGCCGATTCAGATTGCCCGTTATCACTTGCTAATTTCATTTCCCAAAACATCTCATGTAAGCACATTTCATTAACACCATATTTTTTATTTTCTGATTTTCTAATGTTTTTTAATTTTTTAAAATTTTAAAATTTTTTTATTTGTTTTTATTTCTCCCCCTAAATTTGTGCATAGGAGAGAAATGAAAGTAAATGCGCAAATTTAAACTACCCTAAAACAAAAATTAGTCTTTAAAGCGAATCAGGTTAAGAAAAATTCAGGAGTATAGAAAAGAAAACGCAAACCGTAATTCACCGATTGAATCTGCATTCAGAAGGTCTGAGAACAGCAAACATAATCTCAGAACAGATCCGAAAATTCTTCATATCATTAAGCACTAACCCCATTTGTGATCTCTTCCTTTCTTCCTTTCCCGCAAAAGGATACATACTCTCAGCAAAGGTTTGAATGTTGTACAATTGAGAGATGTCCCCAATCATATGCCAGGAACAACCACCACTAACAAACCGAAGTCTGATGATATGCCTCCATAGCAGCTCCAGCACAGAGTGGGATCAGTTGGTCTTTGGAACCCAGTCCATTTTGAAACTAGGTCGACCTTTGTCATCAACACACGGTACTTTCTCCCATGACATATCCTGCTTATCACAAACAAAAGACGATGAAATATTAGAATCATTAATTGATTTGGAAGTTTTCACATTTGGTACCCATCTATATTCGGGTTTAACCCATTTCTTGTTTGATCCGATGGGTGCCTCGGTACTTGCTTTGAAACTTGAAGCCGACTGCCGAGATGATTTTGACCTAGCCGGTCTTGGTTTTGTTGGGGCATCTCTTGAATTGCACTTCTTGGTCGGCATTCCCTTCTTGCCCTTGGGATATTGATTCTTGTCCTTTGGAGTTTGATTCTTGGCCTTGGGAGTTGAATTCTTGGCCTTCTTGGCATTCCAGTCGACAATATCTGATCGTGATGTCGAGGAGTATCTTTTGGAGTATCTCCCTCTTCGCGCGTTCTGCCAGCCTTGTGCGTAGTAAGGAACATATGCGCGATTTGGACAGTTTCGGGCAATGTGTCCAGGTGTTCCACAGTGAAAACACGTCTTTTTCTTCACTGTGAAGTTATTTATTCCTGCCCCTGGTGGCGTATCCTTGCCTTGTCTCTTGTTGTTCCCACATGCACACTTGCAACAGGCACTCTGCTTCGCTTGAAATGGTGGCCTGTATTTATCAACGGCAGGTTAATTAGAAGCAACAAATTTAGAGTTCAAGGGGTCATTTGTTTGTTCAGAAGAACTCTCCTTTTTCTCATCCTCTGCTACTTTACCTGCACATGTAACAAAAACATCAATATTTTCAACATTAATAACTCCTCCTGACACAAATCCAGCTCGTTTGCCATATCGAAGATGTGGCTCCCTGTCAGTTTCATCCTGTGTCATAGGGATGGATGTGTAGTTATGATTATAAGGAGGAGGTACACTATCATACCCTAGACCCTTGTTTTGATTTTCTTTGAATTTTAATTGGTTTTCATATAAGGACTCGACTGTCTGACTTGACGCAGTATAATTTTTGAAACTGACATCAGTTTTTCCACACTTAATTTTTAAAGCGTCAAGTTCTTCAGTTACAACAACAAGTTTTCTCTTAACATAATCATAATTTTCACACTTGTTGTTGTACTCTTCCTGAAGTTTCCTAAAGTCCTTGGTTTTTGCTTCTAACTCAGCCTTCAGGGGTTTCTATCCTTTCCTGAGTTGATATCCTTCATATCTCAGGTCCTCAACTTCTCTTTTAAATAAATCAATTTGTTCCCGAAGAAATTTAATCGTGGCTTCACAAGCTGGAGTACATGTAACTTCAGTGACCGGAATGTTTTCAGAACTCATTGTTTCTCTACACTTCAAAGCATCAAGTTCTTGAATTACATCAGCAAGACTAAGATGATTGAGATCTTTTGTCTTCTTGATGATAGGCACGTTCATATCCCACGATTTCGGAAGTGAATTAAATAGCTTTTTGTTTATTTCAGATTTGGACAAGAAGATCCCAGCTATATTCATCTCAGTTGTAAGTATAATAAATCGTTGCAACTGAGTTTCGAGGGTTTCTCCGGGGATATAATCGAAAATGTTGAAATTCTGTCTTAACATATCCTGACGACTCTCTTTCATGTTTTCAACTCCCTCGTAGACCTTAAAATCAATTAAAAGCACAACTAAAAGCTAAAATAAAACTTAAAAGTCAAACCCTTTGATTATAAACCTCAAAAGTCAACCTTAAATGTCAAATTTAAAAAGTTAAACTCAAAAGTCAAACTTGAAAAAGTCAAACTTAAAAGTCAAACCGAAAAGCTAAATTTGAAAATTTAAAAGTCAAACGAGAAAGTCAAAGTTTAAAGTCAAATGTCAAACTTGGAAGTCAAAGTCAAAATTTAAGGTCAAAAGTTAAAAAATAAAAGTAAAAAAATTAAAATATAATTTTATTTATTAATTTTAATTAATTAATTTATTATTATTATTATTATTATTATTATTATTATTATTATTATTTTAATTTTGGATGAAAATGAATTTAAAGTTAAAAGAAATTGAGTTTTGGGCTAAAAGTGTCAAAATAGAAAAACTTGTTGCAAAAAAAGACGGGTTATAGTTTAAATTTGAAAGGAAAGGAACAAGGAATCAGCTAGTTGAGTTGGATAAGGCGCAAACTTGTTGTTCTGGAGTTCTCGGGTTCGAAACCCGGCACTGCACCTTCGCTTCCTTTTTATTGAAGCGCTGAAGCCTGCTTCTGTTGAGCCGAGCCGTCGCCTAGCCGCACACGTTCGATCCACAAGCCACTGAGTTGAGCCCCAAATTACGAACCGTGATCCGAGCCGAGCCGAGGCCGCAAACTCTGGCGACTGTGAAGTTGTCTATTTAGTGTTTTCTATTAAAGCTTCGAAAAGGAAAACGAGAATTTTCTTTAGATCTGTTTTTTGTCCACATTTTGGTGGATTTTTAAGCATCTTAAGGGACGAGAAAAGAAATTTTTACAAGTTTTTACCCTATTATCAAGTTCATATTATCAAAAAATCATTTTTAGTTAGGATTTTATGTGTACAACTTCAATGCCTGCAACAACTATTTGTACATGATGCGACCTTGCCTTCAACCGCTTGGATAGTGAAGGTTGAGTTCGTCGGAGAGGGACCTGAGAGGTCACAGAGAGAGAAAGCCGTCAGCCTTTCTCCGGGAGGAGGTCCCGGGAATACGATTTGACGGTCAAGTTAGTAGTGTATTGGAGAGTGAGGGCTGAGAATCGGGAGAGATAGCTTACCCTTCAAGGTGGAGTGGCGATCCTTTTATATTAAGGATCCTCCTCGGTCTGTACAGGGAACAAGGACTGCAGTCCCGATGTCACACCCCGGAAACCGAAGGCGGAAACATTTCCGGGGTTGACTCCATGTTGAGTATCAAATCCAATGCACATAGTAAAACAGTAAACACAAAACATTACATTACATAATATTATTTACATCTGTTTGAAAGAAAAGTTATACAAGTGTTTTACATATGTAATATAAACAAAAGTGACGAGTCTTCGGGACGCTCCGTCTTCTCCAAAAGGTGGCGGTGTACCTGTCTATCACTGACCTGAGAATACAAGCAGTTTGAAAATCAGCATAAAGCTGGTGAGTTCATAAGCGGGTTAGTTTTGAAAAGATCAAGTTCCTTTACTTTCTGAAGAGTTGTCGAAAACGGTTGGTTATGTCATTCCAGGAAAATCTCATATTTTCCTTATAGTTTTAGTTATTCGTTTGTTACTTTATCCGTTTATGTTTTGTTGTACTACCCGGAAAATCCCATATTTTCCTATGTGCTGAGTTGTCTATTTGTATCTAGGTTCGTTACTGGTTATTATGTTATCCCAGGAAAATCCCATATTTTCCTATGTATGGTGGTTGGTTTCTTAGGTTTGATTTCGAAGTAATATTAATTCCCATATGTGTAATATTTGTTAAGTATTCTAAACCCTTAGTTATTCTACATTCGAATGACTATTATCTACTAACTTAGTTGTATTTTCGAATATTTGGAATCACACAGAAGCGTACATTACAGTATTTTCGAAGTTCTGCTGAGTTCCAAAAGAGTATATTAGTTGTGTATTCGAATCTCTGTCGACATTCTAAGGCGGATATATTTGAAACTCAGTAGAGGTCCAGAGGTGTATTTTCGTATTAGATTCGAAACTCTGGTAACACTCAAGGAGTACACTAACTGTATATTCGAAGTCTTAGTGTCAACCAAAGGCGTCATTTCGCATTCGTATTCGTATTTGCATTCGTAGTCGTAGTCGTATTCGTATTCGTAGTCGTATTCGTAATCATATTCGTATTTGGATTCGTATTCGTATTCGTATTCATATTCGTATTCGTTTTCGTATTCGTATTCGTATTTGTATTCGTATTCGTATTCGTATTCGTATTCGTATTCGCATTCGTATTCGTTTTCGTATTCGTATTTGTATTCATATTCGTATTCATACTAAGTTACATTCGTATTCGTATTCGTACTAGATTATATTCATATTCGTATTGATCTTAAATATGATTAGTATGATTTCTTATTCAAAGAGAATATAGTTATATCACTCTTAAAAGAAATCTATGTTTAACCTGCAATTCGAAACGTCAGTTATCACAAATCTTTGGAAATCAAGACATTTAGTAAGTAAAACCATTGAGTTGAAAATCATTTTAAGTACAAAATACACTTGTACTTTTTGCTTGTATTCCCCCTTGAAAACATTGAAAAACCATTGAAAACACGGAAAAAGGGTAGGGGTATGAACTCACCGGACTCGGAAATGCGACGATTTCGGACACTAAACGTCGGTTCGGGGCCTGATTACTCGCGATGTCCCTATGTAGAATGAAATAATGTCCATATATATCTAATTAGATTTACAATCACTAATTATATGGAACATTATACTCCAATGAGATTAAACACTTCAAAACGAGTGTTTGGAGTGACCCGGGTGACATCTACGGACGAGTAATGGCACGAGGGACTTGGGATTTGAGTTTACTCCCCAAGAGTAAACATTTTAGGGAGTTTACAACCATAAAACACCTACATACATGAGTTCACGGCCGTGAACTCATGTTGGTGTGATTTTGAGTGCTTAATGGCTTGTTTGGACTTGGAGAATGTTGGAATGGACTTCTAAAAGGCCTTGGAATAAAATTATGGGACTTATACCATGTTTAAGGGAGTTCACGGCTATAAACTTGGAGTTTACGGCCGTAAACTCTCCCATGGTCTTGAATAATTATTTTGGGGCACAAGGAACAATCACATGTGATTCTAGTTAATTTTCCAAGCCTTGCTATGAAATTAGGGCACCATTTAACTCACAATTAGGAGTTTACAGCCTTAGAGCATGATCTATGGCCGTAAACTCTTATTAAGAGGATTTTTGATGTGTTTAAGGTCCCCAAACTATTTTTAGATGGCTCTAGAATTTACCACAAGGCTATTGGTTAAGTTTGAAGGCATTTGGACATGTTAAAATGAGTTTACTCTCCATTTTTGAGGGGTTTACGGCCCAAGCATGAGCCTTGGCCGTAAACTCCCATTTACTCCCCAAAAATTATGTTTATGATGTTCTAAGGCCATTACCAATATTCTAAATGTCATATCTAAGCCTTGTTTGAGTCTAGGAAGGGTTTAAGGGCTTAAAACCCTTTTAATTTAGTGTTTACGGCCTAGGCACCTTCCTGGGCCGTAAACTCATAAACAAGATTCTAAATCATGTTTCAAGGCATTCTAAACCCATTCCATAAAGTCATCTAGCCATATCTAAGGTCTAATTGTGGTTTGGAAGGGTTTTGTTGCTCCAAAAACCCCATTTATATGAGTTTACGGCCTAGGACTGTTCTAGGGCTGTAAACACATGATAATGGTCCTAATCCATAGTTTAAACTCGAATTTGAAGGCTGAAGATGTTACATAACAAGCTAGGGAAGGTACCTTGGTGATTAGAAGCCTTAAACTTGAGATTTGGACCCTTAAACTTGGATTTAGGAGAGAGGTTAGAGAGAGAGTAGAGAGAGGAAGCAAAAGCTTCAAATGAATGTTTAAAAACGTTTAAATAGGTCCTAAAACTTGGACACGGTGGAATTCTACCCAATACTGGCATTAAACGGGGCTTTTGGTCGCACCCGATTAAGTTTCCGTAACTCGGCGGGGACGTTTCTAAAATTTTTGGAATAAGCATTTTGGGCTAATTTCATGAGTTCCTAAGAGGTTTGGACACTCATTAGCACAGAGCGGGATCAGTTGGTCTTTGGAACCCAGTCCATTTTGAAACTAGGTCGACCTTTGTCATCAACACACGGTACTTTCTCCCATGACATATCCTGCTTATCACAAACAAAAGACGATGAAATATTAGAATCATTAATTGATTTGGAAGTTTTCACATTTGGTACCCATCTATATTCGGGTTTAACCCATTTCTTGTTTGATCCGATGGGTGCCTCGGTACTTGCTTTGAAACTTGAAGCCGACTGCCGAGATGATTTTGACCTAGCCGGTCTTGGTTTTGTTGGGGCATCTCTTGAATTGCACTTCTTGGTCGGCATTCCCTTCTTGCCCTTGGGATATTGATTCTTGTCCTTTGGAGTTTGATTCTTGGCCTTGGGAGTTGAATTCTTGGCCTTCTTGGCATTCCAGTCGACAATATCTGATCGTGATGTCGAGGGGTATCTTTTGGAGTATCTCCCTCTTCGCGCGTTCTGCCAGCCTTGTGCGTAGTAAGGAACATATGCGCGATTTGGACAGTTTCGGGCAATGTGTCCAGGTGTTCCACAGTGAAAACACGTCTTTTTCTTCACTGTGAAGTTATTTATTCCTGCCCCTGGTGGCGTATCCTTGCCTTGTCTCTTGTTGTTCCCACATGCACACTTGCAACAGGCACTCTGCTTCGCTTGAAATGGTGGCCTGTATTTATCAACGGCAGGTTAATTAGAAGCAACAAATTTAGAGTTCAAGGGGTCATTTTTTTGTTCAGAAGAACTCTCCTTTTTCTCATCCTCTGCTACTTTACCTGCACATGTAACAAAAACATCAATATTTTCAACATTAATAACTCCTCCTGACACAAATCCAGCTCGTTTGCCATATCGAAGATGTGGCTCCCTGTCAGTTTCATCCTGTGTCATAGGGATGGATGTGTAGTTATGATTATAAGGAGGAGGTACACTATCATACCCTAGACCCTTGTTTTGATTTTCTTTGAATTTTAATTGGTTTTCATATAAGGACTCGACTGTCTGACTTGACGCAGTATAATTTTTGAAACTGACATCAGTTTTTCCACACTTAATTTTTAAAGCGTCAAGTTCTTCAGTTACAGCAACAAGTTTTCTCTTAACATAATCATAATTTTCACACTTGTTGTTGTACTCTTCCTGAAGTTTCCTAAAGTCCTTGGTTTTTGCTTCTAACTCAGCCTTCAGGGGTTTCTATCCTTTCCTGAGTTGATATCCTTCATATCTCAGGTCCTCAACTTCTCTTTTAAATAAATCAATTTGTTCCCGAAGAAATTTAATCGTGGCTTCACAAGCTGGAGTACATGTAACTTCAGTGACCGGAATGTTTTCAGAACTCATTGTTTCTCTACACTTCAAAGCATCAAGTTCTTGAATTACATCAGCAAGACTAAGATGATTGAGATCTTTTGTCTTCTTGATGATAGGCACGTTCATATCCCACGATTTCGGAAGTGAATTAAATAGCTTTTTGTTTATTTCAGATTTGGACAAGAAGATCCCAGCTATATTCATCTCAGTTGTAAGTATAATAAATCGTTGCAACTGAGTTTCGAGGGTTTCTCCGGGGATATAATCGAAAATGTTGAAATTCTGTCTTAACATATCCTGACGACTCTCTTTCATGTTTTCAACTCCCTCGTAGACCTTAAAATCAATTAAAAGCACAACTAAAAGCTAAAATAAAACTTAAAAGTCAAACCCTTTGATTATAAACCTCAAAAGTCAACCTTAAATGTCAAATTTAAAAAGTTAAACTCAAAAGTCAAACTTGAAAAAGTCAAACTTAAAAGTCAAACCGAAAAGCTAAATTTGAAAATTTAAAAGTCAAACGAGAAAGTCAAAGTTTAAAGTCAAATGTCAAACTTGGAAGTCAAAGTCAAAATTTAAGGTCAAAAGTTAAAAAATAAAAGTAAAAAAATTAAAATATAATTTTATTTATTAATTTTAATTAATTAATTTATTATTATTATTATTATTATTATTATTATTATTATTATTATTATTATTATTATTTTAATTTTGGATGAAAATGAATTTAAAGTTAAAAGAAATTGAGTTTTGGGCTAAAAGTGTCAAAATAGAAAAACTTGTTGCAAAAAAAGACGGGTTATAGTTTAAATTTGAAAGGAAAGGAACAAGGAATCAGCTAGTTGAGTTGGATAAGGCGCAAACTTGTTGTTCTGGAGTTCTCGGGTTCGAAACCCGGCACTGCACCTTCGCTTCCTTTTTATTGAAGCGCTGAAGCCTGCTTCTGTTGAGCCGAGCCGTCGCCTAGCCGCACACGTTCGATCCGCAAGCCACTGAGTTGAGCCCCAAATTACGAACCGTGATCCGAGCCGAGCCGAGGCCGCAAACTCTGGCGACTGTGAAGTTGTCTATTTAGTGTTTTCTATTAAAGCTTCGAAAAGGAAAACGAGAATTTTCTTTAGATCTGTTTTTTGTCCACATTTTGGTGGATTTTTAAGCATCTTAAGGGACGAGAAAAGAAATTTTTACAAGTTTTTACCCTATTATCAAGTTCATATTATCAAAAAATCATTTTTAGTTAGGATTTTATGTGTACAACTTCAATGCCTGCAACAACTATTTGTACATGATGCGACCTTGCCTTCAACCGCTTGGATAGTGAAGGTTGAGTTCGTCGGAGAGGGACCTGAGAGGTCAAAGAGAGAGAAAGCCGTCAGCCTTTCTCCGGGAGGAGGTCCCGGGAATACGATTTGACGGTCAAGTTAGTAGTGTATTGGAGAGTGAGGGCTGAGAATCGGGAGAGATAGCTTACCCTTCAAGGTGGAGTGGCGATCCTTTTATATTAAGGATCCTCCTCGGTCTGTACAGGGAACAAGGACTGCAGTCCCGATGTCACACCCCGAAAACCGAAGGCGGAAACATTTCCGGGGTTGACTCCATGTTGAGTATCAAATCCAATGCACATAGTAAAACAGTAAACACAAAACATTACATTACATAATATTATTTACATCTGTTTGAAAGAAAAGTTATACAAGTGTTTTACATATGTAATATAAACAAAAGTAAAGACGAGTCTTCGGGACGCTCCGTCTTCTCCAAAAGGTGGCGGTGTACCTGTCTATCACTGACCTGAGAATACAAGCAGTTTGAAAATCAGCATAAAGCTGGTGAGTTCATAAGCGGGTTAGTTTTGAAAAGATCAAGTTCCTTTACTTTCTGAAGAGTTGTCGAAAACGGTTGGTTATGTCATTCCAGGAAAATCTCATATTTTCCTTATAGTTTTAGTTATTCGTTTGTTACTTTATCCGTTTATGTTTTGTTGTACTACCCGGAAAATCCCATATTTTCCTATGTGCTGAGTTGTCTATTTGTATCTAGGTTCGTTACTGGTTATTATGTTATCCCAGGAAAATCCCATATTTTCCTATGTATGGTGGTTGGTTTCTTAGGTTTGATTTCGAAGTAATATTAATTCCCATATGTGTAATATTTGTTAAGTATTCTAAACCCTTAGTTATTCTACATTCGAATGACTATTATCTACTAACTTAGTTGTATTTTCGAATATTTGGAATCACACAGAAGCGTACATTACAGTATTTTCGAAGTTCTGCTGAGTTCCAAAAGAGTATATTAGTTGTGTATTCGAATCTCTGTCGACATTCTAAGGCGGATATATTTGAAACTCAGTAGAGGTCCAGAGGCGTATTTTCGTATTAGATTCGAAACTCTGGTAACACTCAAGGAGTACACTAACTGTATATTCGAAGTCTTAGTGTCAACCAAAGGCGTCATTTCGCATTCGTATTCGTATTTGCATTCGTAGTCGTAGTCGTATTCGTATTCGTAGTCGTATTCGTAATCATATTCGTATTTGGATTCGTATTCGTATTCATATTCGTATTCGTATTCGTTTTCGTATTCGTATTTGTATTTGTATTCGTATTCGTATTCGTATTCGTATTCGTATTCGCATTCGTATTTGTTTTCGTATTCGTATTTGTATTCATATTCGTATTCATACTAAGTTACATTCGTATTCGTATTCATACTAGATTATATTCGTATTCGTATTGATCTTAAATATGATTAGTATGATTTCTTATTCAAAGAGAATATAGTTATAACACTCTTAAAAGAAATCTATGTTTAACCTGCGATTCGAAACGTCAGTTATCACAAATCTTTGGAAATCAAAACATTTAGTAAGTAAAACCATTGAGTTGAAAATCATTTTAAGTACAAAATACACTTGTACTTTTTGCTTGTATTCCCCCTTGAAAACATTGAAAAACCATTGAAAACACGGAAAAAGGGTAGGGGTATGAACTCACCGGACTCGGAAATGCGACGATTTCGGACACTAAACGTCGGTTCGGGGCCTGATTACTCGCGATGTCCCTATGTAGAATGAAATAATGTCCATATATATCTAATTAGATTTACAATCACTAATTATATGGAACATTATACTCCAATGAGATTAAACACTTCAAAACGAGTGTTTGGAGTGACCCGGGTGACATCTACGGACGAGTAATGGCACGAGGGACTTGGGATTTGAGTTTACTCCCCAAGAGTAAACATTTTAGGGAGTTTACAACCATAAAACACCTACATACATGATTTCACGGCCGTGAACTCATGTTGGTGTGATTTTGAGTGCTTAATGGCTTGTTTGGACTTGGAGAATGTTGGAATGGACTTCTAAAACGCCTTGGAATAAAATTATGGGACTTATACCATGTTTAAGGGAGTTCACGGCTATAAACTTGGAGTTTACGGCCGTAAACTCTCCCATGGTCTTGAATAATTATTTTGGGGCACAAGGAACAATCACATGTGATTCTAGTTAATTTTCCAAGCCTTGCTATGAAATTAGGGCACCATTTAACTCACAATTAGGAGTTTACAGCCTTAGAGCATGATCTATGGCCGTAAACTCTTATTAAGAGGATTTTTGATGTGTTTAAGGTCCCCAAACTATTTTTAGATGGCTCTAGAATTTACCACAAGGCTATTGGTTAAGTTTGAAGGCATTTGGACATGTTAAAATGAGTTTACTCTCCATTTTTGAGGGGTTTACGGCCCAAGCATGAGCCTTGGCCGTAAACTCCCATTTACTCCCCAAAAATTATGTTTATGATGTTCTAAGGCCATTACCAATATTCTAAATGTCATATCTAAGCCTTGTTTGAGTCTAGGAAGGGTTTAAGGGCTTAAAACCCTTTTAATTTAGTGTTTACGGCCTAGGCACCTTCCTGGGCCATAAACTCATAAACAAGATTCTAAATCATGTTTCAAGGCATTCTAAACCCATTCCATAAAGTCATCTAGCCATATCTAAGGTCTAATTGTGGTTTGGAAGGGTTTTGTTGCTCCAAAAACCCCATTTATATGAGTTTACGGCCTAGGACTGTTCTAGGGTTGTAAACACATGATAATGGTCCTAATCCATAGTTTAAACTCGAATTTGAAGGTTGAAGATGTTACATAACAAGCTAGGGAAGGTACCTTGGTGATTAGAAGCCTTAAACTTGAGATTTGGACCCTTAAACTTGGATTTAGGAGAGAGGTTAGAGAGAGAGTAGAGCGAGGAAGCAAAAGCTTCAAATGAATGTTTAAAAATGTTTAAATAGGTCCTAAAACTTGGACACGGTGGAATTCTACCCAATACTGGCATTAAACGGGGCTTTTGGTCGCACCCGATTAAGTTTCCGTAACTCGGCGGGGACGTTTCTAAAATTTTTGGAATAAGCATTTTGGGCTAATTTCATGAGTTCCTAAGAGGTTTGGACACTCATTAGCACAGAGCGGGATCAGTTGGTCTTTGGAACCCAGTCCATTTTGAAACTAGGTCGACCTTTGTCATCAACACACGGTACTTTCTCCCATGACATATCCTGCTTATCACAAACAAAAGACGATGAAATATTAGAATCATTAATTGATTTGGAAGTTTTCACATTTGGTACCCATCTATATTCGGGTTTAACCCATTTCTTGTTTGATCCGATGGGTGCCTCGGTACTTGCTTTGAAACTTGAAGCCGACTGCCGAGATGATTTTGACCTAGCCGGTCTTGGTTTTGTTGGGGCATCTCTTGAATTGCACTTCTTGGTCGGCATTCCCTTCTTGCCCTTGGGATATTGATTCTTGTCCTTTGGAGTTTGATTCTTGGCCTTGAGAGTTGAATTCTTGGCCTTCTTGGCATTCCAGTCGACAATATCTGATCATGATGTCGAGGGGTATCTTTTGGAGTATCTCCCTCTTCGCGCGTTCTGCCAGCCTTGTGCGTAGTAAGGAACATATGCGCGATTTGGACAGTTTCGGGCAATGTGTCCAGGTGTTCCACAGTGAAAACACGTCTTTTTCTTCACTGTGAAGTTATTTATTCCTGCCCCTGGTGGCGTATCCTTGCCTTGTCTCTTGTTGTTCCCACATGCACACTTGCAACAGGCACTCTGCTTCGCTTGAAATGGTGGCCTGTATTTATCAACGGCAGGTTAATTAGAAGCAACAAATTTAGAGTTCAAGGGGTCATTTTTTTGTTCAGAAGAACTCTCCTTTTTCTCATCCTCTGCTACTTTACCTGCACATGTAACAAAAACATCAATATTTTCAACATTAATAACTCCTCCTGACACAAATCCAGCTCGTTTGCCATATCGAAGATGTGGCTCCCTGTCAGTTTCATCCTGTGTCATAGGGATGGATGTGTAGTTATGATTATAAGGAGGAGGTACACTATCATACCCTAGACCCTTGTTTTGATTTTCTTTGAATTTTAATTGGTTTTCATATAAGGACTCGACTGTCTGACTTGACGCAGTATAATTTTTGAAACTGACATCAGTTTTTCCACACTTAATTTTTAAAGCGTCAAGTTCTTCAGTTACAGCAACAAGTTTTCTCTTAACATAATCATAATTTTCACACTTGTTGTTGTACTCTTCCTGAAGTTTCCTAAAGTCCTTGGTTTTTGCTTCTAACTCAGCCTTCAGGGGTTTCTATCCTTTCCTGAGTTGATATCCTTCATATCTCAGGTCCTCAACTTCTCTTTTAAATAAATCAATTTGTTCCCGAAGAAATTTAATCGTGGCTTCACAAGCTGGAGTACATGTAACTTCAGTGACCGGAATGTTTTCAGAACTCATTGTTTCTCTACACTTCAAAGCATCAAGTTCTTGAATTACATCAGCAAGACTAAGATGATTGAGATCTTTTGTCTTCTTGATGATAGGCACGTTCATATCCCACGATTTCGGAAGTGAATTAAATAGCTTTTTGTTTATTTCAGATTTGGACAAGAAGATCCCAGCTATATTCATCTCAGTTGTAAGTATAATAAATCGTTGCAACTGAGTTTCGAGGGTTTCTCCGGGGATATAATCGAAAATGTTGAAATTCTGTCTTAACATATCCTGACGACTCTCTTTCATGTTTTCAACTCCCTCGTAGACCTTAAAATCAATTAAAAGCACAACTAAAAGCTAAAATAAAACTTAAAAGTCAAACCCTTTGATTATAAACCTCAAAAGTCAACCTTAAATGTCAAATTTAAAAAGTTAAACTCAAAAGTCAAACTTGAAAAAGTCAAACTTAAAAGTCAAACCGAAAAGCTAAATTTGAAAATTTAAAAGTCAAACGAGAAAGTCAAAGTTTAAAGTCAAATGTCAAACTTGGAAGTCAAAGTCAAAATTTAAGGTCAAAAGTTAAAAAATAAAAGTAAAAAAATTAAAATATAATTTTATTTATTAATTTTAATTAATTAATTTATTATTATTATTATTATTATTATTATTATTATTATTATTATTTTAATTTTGGATGAAAATGAATTTAAAGTTAAAAGAAATTGAGTTTTGGGCTAAAAGTGTCAAAATAGAAAAACTTGTTGCAAAAAAAGACGGGTTATAGTTTAAATTTGAAAGGAAAGGAACAAGGAATCAGCTAGTTGAGTTGGATAAGGCGCAAACTTGTTGTTCTGGAGTTCTCGGGTTCGAAACCCGGCACTGCACCTTCGCTTCCTTTTTATTGAAGCGCTGAAGCCTGCTTCTGTTGAGCCGAGCCGTCGCCTAGCCGCACACGTTCGATCCACAAGCCACTGAGTTGAGCCCCAAATTACGAACCGTGATCCGAGCCGAGCCGAGGCCGCAAACTCTGGCGACTGTGAAGTTGTCTATTTAGTGTTTTCTATTAAAGCTTCGAAAAGGAAAACGAGAATTTTCTTTAGATCTGTTTTTTGTCCACATTTTGGTGGATTTTTAAGCATCTTAAGGGACGAGAAAAGAAATTTTTACAAGTTTTTACCCTATTATCAAGTTCATATTATCAAAAAATCATTTTTAGTTAGGATTTTATGTGTACAACTTCAATGCCTGCAACAACTATTTGTACATGATGCGACCTTGCCTTCAACCGCTTGGATAGTGAAGGTTGAGTTCGTCGGAGAGGGACCTGAGAGGTCACAGAGAGAGAAAGCCGTCAGCCTTTCTCCGGGAGGAGGTCCCGGGAATTCGATTTGACGGTCAAGTTAGTAGTGTATTGGAGAGTGAGGGCTGAGAATCGGGAGAGATAGCTTACCCTTCAAGGTGGAGTGGCGATCCTTTTATATTAAGGATCCTCCTCGGTCTGTACAGGGAACAAGGACTGCAGTCCCGATGTCACACCCCGAAAACCGAAGGCGGAAACATTTCCGGGGTTGACTCCATGTTGAGTATCAAATCCAATGCACATAGTAAAACAGTAAACACAAAACATTACATTACATAATATTATTTACATATGTTTGAAAAAAAAGTTATACAAGTGTTTTACATATGTAATATAAACAAAAGTAAAGACGAGTCTTCGGGACGCTCCGTCTTCTCCAAAAGGTGGCGGTGTACCTGTCTATCACTGACCTGAGAATACAAGCAGTTTGAAAATCAGCATAAAGCTGGTGAGTTCATAAGCGGGTTAGTTTTGAAAAGATCAAGTTCCTTTACTTTCTGAAGAGTTGTCGAAAACGGTTGGTTATGTCATTCCAGGAAAATCTCATATTTTCCTTATAGTTTTAGTTATTCGTTTGTTACTTTATCCGTTTATGTTTTGTTGTACTACCCGGAAAATCCCATATTTTCCTATGTGCTGAGTTGTCTATTTGTATCTAGGTTCGTTACTGGTTATTATGTTATCCCAGGAAAATCCCATATTTTCCTATGTATGGTGGTTGGTTTCTTAGGTTTGATTTCGAAGTAATATTAATTCCCATATGTGTAATATTTGTTAAGTATTCTAAACCCTTAGTTATTCTACATTCGAATGACTATTATCTACTAACTTAGTTGTATTTTCGAATATTTGGAATCACACAGAAGCGTACATTACAGTATTTTCGAAGTTCTGCTGAGTTCCAAAAGAGTATATTAGTTGTGTATTCGAATCTCTATCGACATTCTAAGGCGGATATATTTGAAACTCAGTAGAGGTCCAGAGGCGTATTTTCGTATTAGATTCGAAACTCTGGTAACACTCAAGGAGTACACTAACTGTATATTCGAAGTCTTAGTGTCAACCAAAGGCGTCATTTCGCATTCGTATTCGTATTTGCATTCGTAGTCGTAGTCGTATTCGTATTCGTAGTCGTATTCGTAATCATATTCGTATTTGGATTCGTATTCGTATTCATATTCGTATTCGTATTCGTTTTCGTATTCGTATTCGTATTTGTATTCGTATTCGTATTCGTATTCGTATTCGTATTCGTATTCGCATTCGTATTCGTTTTCGTATTCGTATTTGTATTCATATTCGTATTCATACTAAGTTACATTCGTATTCGTATTCGTACTAGATTATATTCGTATTCGTATTGATCTTAAATATGATTAGTATGATTTCTTATTCAAAGAGAATTTAGTTATAACACTCTTAAAAGAAATCTATGTTTAACCTGCAATTCGAAACGTCAGTTATCACAAATCTTTGGAAATCAAGACATTTAGTAAGTAAAACCATTGAGTTGAAAATCATTTTAAGTACAAAATACACTTGTACTTTTTGCTTGTACTCCCCCCTTGAAAACATTGAAAAACCATTGAAAACACGGAAAAAGGGTAGGGGTATGAACTCACCGGACTCGGAAATGCAACGATTTCGGACACTAAACGTCGGTTCGGGGCCTGATTACTCGCGATGTCCCTATGTAGAATGAAATAATGTCCATATATATCTAATTAGATTTACAATCACTAATTATATGGAACATTATACTCCAATGAGATTAAACACTTCAAAACGAGTGTTTGGAGTGATCCGGGTGACATCTACAGACGAGTAATGGCACGAGGGACTTGGGATTTGAGTTTACTCCCCAAGAGTAAACATTTTAGGGAGTTTACAACCATAAAACACCTACATACATGAGTTCACGGCCGTGAACTCATGTTGGTGTGATTTTGAGTGCTTAATGGCTTGTTTGGACTTGGAGAATGTTGGAATGGACTTCTAAAATGCCTTGGAATAAAATTATGGGACTTATACCATGTTTAAGGGAGTTCACGGCTATAAACTTGGAGTTTACGGCCGTAAACTCTCCCATGGTCTTGAATAATTATTTTGGGGCACAAGGAACAATCACATGTGATTCTAGTTAATTTTCCAAGCCTTGCTATGAAATTAGGGCACCATTTAACTCACAATTAGGAGTTTACAGCCTTAGAGCATGATCTATGGCCGTAAACTCTTATTAAGAGGATTTTTGATGTGTTTAAGGTCCCCAAACTATTTTTAGATGGCTCTAGAATTTACCACAAGGCTATTGGTTAAGTTTGAAGGCATTTGGACATGTTAAAATGAGTTTACTCTCCATTTTTGAGGGGTTTACGGCCCAAGCATGAGCCTTGGCCGTAAACTCCCATTTACTCCCCAAAAATTATGTTTATGATGTTCTAAGGCCATTACCAATATTCTAAATGTCATATCTAAGCCTTGTTTGAGTCTAGGAAGGGTTTAAGGGCTTAAAACCCTTTTAATTTAGTGTTTACGGCCTAGGCACCTTCCTGGGCCGTAAACTCATAAACAAGATTCTAAATCATGTTTCAAGGCATTCTAAACCCATTCCATAAAGTCATCTAGCCATATCTAATGTCTAATTGTGGTTTGGAAGGGTTTTGTTGCTCCAAAACCCCATTTATATGAGTTTATGGCCTAGGACTGTTCTAGGGCCGTAAACACATGATAATGGTCCTAATCCATAGTTTAAACTCGAATTTGAAGGCTGAAGATGTTACATAACAAGCTAGGGAAGGTACCTTGGTGATTAGAAGCCTTAAACTTGAGATTTGGACCCTTAAACTTGGATTTAGGAGAGAGGTTAGAGAGAGAGTAGAGAGAGGAAGCAAAAGCTTCAAATGAATGTTTAAAAACGTTTAAATAGGTCCTAAAACTTGGACACGGTGGAATTCTACCCAATACTGGCATTAAACGGGGCTTTTGGTCGCACCCGATTAAGTTTCCGTAACTCGGCGGGGATGTTTTTAAAATTTTTGGAATAAGCATTTTGGGCTAATTTCATGAGTTCCTAAGAGGTTTGGACACTCATTAGCATCAATTAAACATATAAGTTTAATTAATTTAACCCAAAAACGACATCGGAACGAATCGATATGCGGCGAGTTATACGGGTAGAATGGGTTTTCGGCGATGAACAACTTCGGGTTGTTACACCCGACAAGATCCACCCTCCTTATTGGTGAGCCGTGTTCCTCGTTGTGTCAGGTCCAATGATTGGTCCATGAAATAATGCTCTGGATGTGCTCCTTGTCGCCTGGATTCGTTATCCTTGTCCTGTAGTATAAGATGCCCCTCGCGGAGGTCAGGCCTTCCACGCGGTCGCCCCGCGCTGGGCGGCACCCGGTAGCTGAAGATCCGATGGGGCAGTTGTGCTGGGCCTGGACGGGCCTTTGCTAGAGATCCCTGACTGGAGAGTACCTTTATCCCTAGCCCGCATTGAGGGGCATGTCATCAAGTCTCCTAGTCTAGTAATTATAGTGTTTTCTAGCTAGCTATCATGTTATGGACTTAACTATGTGTACACATGTTGTGACCTTGCCTGGTCGTCGCTTCAATTTCGGCGATGTGACTATTCGACATACGTGGTGGTTACGTCATCCATGTCATGGATTTTCGAAAATCCTTCCCTTTTCACCTATAACTTGTGGAAAGGGTTTTCCTATTTTTTCGCCTTCTTCTGTTTTTCTTCCTTCTCATCTTCTTCTGTATCTTCTTTATGGCTTCCTCCATGAGTTTGATCCCTAGTTCTTCCGAGTTTGCTACTCTCTAGGAAGCGTGTGGCCTTATGCCGACCGACAGAGTAGAGTTTCTGAAGTCTGGTGTCGTGATCACTTCGTCGCCACCCAAAAAAGTGGTTGTTTATCTGCAGACCTTTGATGCCGGCCTCCGACTTCCCTTGACTGACTATCAAGAGGAATTACTCTGTCGCAACGGCTCCAATGTTCAGATGTTGACCCCTAGCACTGTTCACAAGATGGTGGCCTTTGAGATGATAGGTTGGGCTAATGGCATTGTCCCGAATTCTTCGTCTTCATATTCTTCTTCCAATTTGCATCCATTAATGATAAGTACACCTTATCTGCTCGTCGTGGAGACCACAACCTTGTCCTTGACAGCTAACCGCCGAAGAACTGGCAAGACAAGTGGTTGTGAGTTAATCAGGAACTGCTTGGATGGGAGTGCCGCTGAGCAAATGCCTTGTCTGATGTTACCCCCAAGTTGTATTCCCATAACCAGGTGACTGTCGATCTCTTGCGCACTATTCAGGTGGAGATCGGTGGGTTGTCAGAGGTGCTACTCGTCGGGGTTGGATTGAGCCCTAGCTGGCATGCTCGGAAGCATATGCCGGTTTTCTACACTGTCTCTAATGGTAAGTCATGCTTACTTCCCTTCTTCGCCCCCTATTTTTTTAGAAAAAAAAAATATCTCGAGTCTTGGTGTTGTTCTTTACAGGTACTGAGTGTTCCGTTTCCATGGATTCTATCCCGCGGAAGCGGTACCAAGGGAAGTTAGAGCATTGTGTAGTGGCTCTTCACGTGGTTCTGCTTCTGCCCCGTCACTTGAGTGCCCCTGTTGTGACTTCGTCACAACCTCTAGGTAGTTCCTCTGCGACATGGGACTCGTCGGCTCCGGATACCTCATGTCCACTGCTCTGGTTTCTCATCATTCGAAGGAACCTTCGGCTGAGGACGTAGGGGATAACAAGGATGGGATTATTGCCAACGTCCGTTGTGCCGTAAAGAAAAATAATTGTTCAAGCCATGAGTGAGCCGACGTCTGGGGGTAGTTCCAGCCAAATCGGCATGCATGTGGTGCAACACCGCAGGCTTATGCGCATGCTATCTTTTATGCCATCCCACCACGATGATGTTTTGGTAATACCTAATGATGACGTTCAACAGTCTGAGGGTAATGAAAGGGCGTCTCAGCAGCCAATTGTAACGCTCGTGTTTCTAGGCTAGGCATTAATGATGATGTAATAGTCTAGGTCAACCTTTGTAATTTGTTTTGAAATAATAAAGATGTATTATTTGATTATTTTGTGTTTATTGCTTAATTATTATGATTTAATAAGTTAAGAATAAAAACAAGCATAAAAAATAAACGTTAGATAAACCCGATATCTATGAAGGAAGTTGTAGTAGTTGAAACAAGGGTTCCAGAGATATAAAGAATACCGAAATCCGAGTTATAACGAAGAGGTTATGACCTGTCGAAGTTTTGCGATAGAACCGACACGACGGTGTATGATGTAAAAATTGAATTTATAATAAAGTACTTTTTAGCCTTAGAGATCTAAATGAAAGTCGTAGTATTCGTTAAACCGAGAGTGTGCATAAAAAGAACGCCCAAATCTGACTTCGTATGAGGAAGTTATGATTTTTCTAAATTTCAGCATAGCAGTATGCAGCCCGAAACTCGAATTTTAGATTGAGTGATCTTTAGCTGAAACAACCTAAACGAGAATCGAAGATCTCGTCGTTAGTAGTTTAATGATAAAAAGTCAGACGAAAACGGACGTCGGATGAAGAAGTTTTGAATTTTTAACGGACTTTTCCTATCCCGGCCTGTTAAAAATATAACTTTAAAAATAAATTCAAAATTAGCCGATGGAGTCTAAACGAAAGTTGTAGAGCATGGTCTCACCTACGCATATATGTAAATAAATTCAAAAACAGAGCTCGTATGCGAAAGTTATGAATTTTTGAAGTTTGAAAATATGGAGTACGCCCAACGTACAGGAGTACGCTTAGCGTACTCGTGTACTCGGTCCGAAATTGGCCACGTCGCCTACTCATTCGCATGATGGACGCATGTTCGTAGCCTTGACGCGTCTGAGATGATCCCTTCGTACGCCCAACATACCGAAGTACGCCCAACATAGTGGCTCGCAAGGCAGTACGCCCCGCATACCAGGATATTATGCCCAACGTAATGCGAGGCATCAGCCTCCCATAAATAGCAAGCGAGACCTCTGGATTTTTGTTTACAAATCTTATTCTCTTTCACCCTCTATACCAATTTTAGCCTATCCTACACCCCCCGAAGCCTAGGAAAGATCCCCTAGCACATGAAGCAATCCCGGAGCCCCGAAGTCTCCAAGCTGGTGTACTCCATCCCCCTCATGGTTGCCTTATTTGACATAAATTGCTAAGGAATACCTAAAGCAATGTTGTCATCCCGATGAAAATCCTTATACTAGGTCCCTAATGATAGGTGTTTAGGGACGTAAAGTGAGGATAACGGGAATGGGTAATGAGGGTTATTATTGGTTGATGAAATTAATAAATTTATTGTTGATTGTTAAAAATTAATAAATTTATTATTTGTGGGTTGAAAACCCAATATGCTCCCCAGATCCCAAGCCTGACCCACTCAGCTCTTTATATTACAGGTAGTGGACCCAAATCATAGTTGGATGATGACGAAAGATTTTTGGATAAGGCTAGTAGTTGTAAATAACTGTTGTAAGGCTTATAATGTATTGTTTATGTTTTTGGTCTGTATCGGATCATGTCATCCCGAGGCTTTTGATATATAATGAAAAAATATATTTCTTTAAGAAATGTTTTGATAAATTTTTATCATTTTTTGTTTTGGGGACAAATTCTGCAACATCTTTTAAAAAGATTACTCTGATTTTATTTTAAAAGCGTAAACTAAATCAGTCTTTTCTGGCCGAGAAATTTGGGGATGTCACACCCATTATCCCTATTGTGATTGCTTCAAGTCCTTGTGCCAGTCCTCGATCTTCAAAGGATATTGCCAAGCGGTCGCACCATGAGCCTTCTGCTGTAGGGGCCTTGCCTGGTGCTCCCATTTTTGTTCCAGGTTGGAGTCTAAATCCAAAATCCTTTTTTTCTGTTCGCTCTGCTGCTTTGGAATTTTCCCAGCATGCCCTTCCCCCTGCTACCGTTAAGGATATGGATGCGATGAACAATGCCTCCCTTGCCCACAATATGGCTTACGCTACTGGACAAGCCATGGCTTAGCCGGCCGCTGGATCTCGCCGTGTGTAACGGTTCAACGACTTGGAGCGCGCGCACTCTGCTTTGGCGGTGAGCGAGGAGGATTTGAAGGGTCAAGTGGTGAAGCTTGAAGGTGCCGCTCATCGATTTGACCAGAGGACCAATTTGTTGGCGTCAGAGAAGTTAGCTTTGGAAGACGTTCATAGCTCGTTGGAGGCTCATGTGGAGTCACTGGCACAAGCCAACGAGGGTATGATGATCCAGAACGAGAGTCTGGAACATAACCTTAATGATCGTAACCATGAGTTGGAAGCATTGAGGGTATATTGCGATTGGCTACTCCAAGTCGGGTTCGTGCTTGTGATGGATAAGCTCATAGAACATCCTTAATTTACTAGGGGTATCAGTCGTATCTGCCATGCTGCGTTTGTTGCAGGTGAAGAGTCGGGGTGAGCAAATTTGAAAGCGCATGTTGATGCCGGGATGTATGATCTATCTGCTAGTGATTCTCGTTCAAGCTATTCCTCAAGTTTGGATGATGCTCTATTGGCCTTCGCTACTATGGATTTTTAGGGGTGTTCGTTTGGATGGATCGGTTTGATCCGATCCAATCAAGTGAATCCAAATTGATTTTGGTATTCAAAACATAGAACCGAATAGTCGAAACTAAATTAAAATCGGATCCGATCCGATCCAATTACAATTCGGATGGATCGGTTTTTATAATTCGGTTTTCAAAAACCGAAACATTTTAAAACGACATATAATTATAATATTACCCAATGTTACACTAGAAGCAAAAGCAAATTATTTAGTTGTGATTTGAAATTTAAAAACAACTAATAAGAAGTTATATTATAGTTAAATATTTTACAGATAGAAAACTTTTGAGAGAAAATGCATATTAATTTTTTTTATCGGGTGAAACGTTTTGAACCTATTTGAAAGAATAAATTACAAAATTAATAAATAACTATTGATATATATATATATATATACATATATATATATATATATATATATATTATAAATAGATAAATAATAAATATTTATTTGGTTTTTTTGGACTATTCGGTTCTTATTTTATAAACCCAAACCAATCCGAAATCCAAAATAATAGTTCGGTTTTGTTGAACGCCAATCCAAAAGTCCGAATATCCGAACTAAATAGTCCAATCCAAATTGTCCAATTGGATAATTCGATTTTTTCCGAATAGTGAACATTCCTATGGATTTTGCAGGTGTACTTCGGTTGGGTCAGCTTAGCATGGATGGAGTGAGGGTGTTTTGTGCATTTCATGATCGTAAGGATGTTACGGGGGATGCTACGGTGGGTCCTGTTGGAGGGAATGGTGCTGGTGCGGATGGTGCGGGCTGGCCAGTGGCCGGTGGTGTTGAAGATGGTGATGGCCCCGATGGTATTTGAAGCTTTTTAGAGCTTCCCTTCCGGGTGTGAAAAAATTTGGTGAAGCTTGTTTTCCTTGTTTCTGTTTCCTTTTGTTGCCAAGTAATTTGTGGCCTTCGAGGTCTTTTATTATGTGTGCCCTCGACCTTTCATGGTAGGGCTTTATTTATACATTAATCGGCAATGGTCGTGTTTGCTTCTATTAGTTTTGGTGCAGCCTTGTTATCTATGGTTGTTCATATTGATTGTCTCTTTGCATGGTGTGTGTCTGCATTGTTTATTGCTTTTTCATGTATTGGGTGTGTTTGCTCGCTTTAGGACAACTATTCGTTAGAGTTTTGGGCTTGCTGAGCCTCCTGTATAAAAGTATTGTTGCACATTACGAATCTATTCTTAGACTTGTCGTTTTGTTGCTTTGTGTGTTTCATTATATGAGTGTGTGTATGTGTGTGTGGATTCACTATGTATCCACTTTGTTTCATTTTTTTTGTTCATCACACGTGCCAATAGCACACAACATATTAAGATTAGCGCATTTTGGAACATTCTTTTTATTGTCATCATGTAATTCTTATACATGCTACAGTAAGGTTCCCTATCGGACTACACTAAGCGTTCGTCTGTCGGTCCGGGTGATCAATCCGGCAGTGAGATGTTTTACTAGAACTGTGTCCTCCCTTATGTGTAGGGATTTGTAGGTTCGCTCAACAGTGGAACTTTCTTAAGTTCCTTGCGTTCCATGTTCATTAGATTTGTCTTCCCTCAAGTTTATCTAAGGAGTACGACCCATTACATTGTGCTTCTACCACCTTTTACGGTCCTTCCTATGTCTGGCTTAGCTTTCCGTGGGGTTGCGCATGGTTGGCCTCGTTTTTTTGCAGGACATGGTCCTCGACATGAAAGGCCTTGTCTTTGACACGCTGATTATAATACCCATCCGCTACTCTTTGGTAAGCGGCTTGGCGGACGTTTGAGCACTCCCGACGTACTTCCAAAAGATCTAAATTCTCCCACAAGTCTTTGTCATTTGCTTGTTCCTGGCAATACTCTATTCGTATTGATCCCATCATCATCTCTACTAGCAGCATCGCTTCGGCCCCGTAGGTCAGACTAAATGGTGTTTCTTTCGTGCTGGTTCGCGGTGTGATTCAACACGAACAGAGAACTCTTGGCAGTTCGTCTACCCAGGTTCCCTTTGCTTTGCCGAGTCTTTTTTTGATCATGTGAACTAGTGTCCTGTTGGACATCTCCGTCTCCCAATTGGCTTAGGTGTGCGCTACCAACGTGAATCTTTTCTCTATCCCTCTTTATGTGCACCAGTCTCTGAAGGGGTTCTCGGAGAATTGCAATCCTTTGTCACTGGTCAACACCTTAGGTATTCCAAACCTTGTAACAATGTTTTTCCACATGAATTTAATCATTTGTTATACAACAATACATGCTAACGGTTCGACTTCTATCCATTTCGTGAAGTAGTCGACTACCACGATAAAGAATTTCACCTTTCCTAGAATTTCTGGCCGGAAAGGGTCGATGATGTCAATTCCCCATTGGTAAAAGGGCCATGGACTAGTGATACTTGTTAGTTTGGCCGGAGGTACGCCTTGTGCTGGTGAGAATATCTAACACTCCACGCATGCTCGGGTCAATTTGGTGGCGTCTTGGTGTATATCCGGAAAGTAGAGCCCCGTACGTAATATCTTGCTTGTGAGTGCTCTCACCCCCTCATGGGCTCCAGTTGATCCCGTGTGGGCTTCCTGGAGAGCCTTCTTCCCGGACTCATTGTCTATGCATTTGAGCCACGGAGCTGTGTAACCTTTCCTATACAATGCTCCCCTTATGATTGCGTACTGGGGGGCTCATATTCTTGTTTTGTGTGCCTCTGTGTGGTCATCAGGAAGTATGTCGTGCTGCAAATAATCTGTAACGGGTGTCATCCAACTGGGACGCGTCGTGGATAAAGAGTCAACTTGGCGTTCGTCGATACTCCTTTCTTTTAGTACCTCCATTAGGACCTCCTTGGATAGGTGGCCAAAGCATGTTGATACGAGTTTACTTAGAGCGTCCACTCGCCTATTGCCTTAACATACTTTTCCATTCGTTTTTCCTTTGCTTCGAATTCTAAGATGACCTGGTTGGTTGCCAGGTGCAAGTCGCTTAGAGCTACTATCTTCTCCGCCCCTATTTTTACCGCCAATCTTAGGCCGACCAACAGGGCTTCATATTTGGCTTCATTGTTGGAGGTGTAGAAATCAAAGCGTAAGGCGTAAGTGATTTCCTCATCTGTGGGGCTGGTTAGGATTAAGCCTGCTCCTGAGCCTTCTTTGCTGGAAGCTCCATCCATGTAGAGGGTTTATCATTGGTCGTTGTTATCTTTTGGGTGCTCTCGCTGAGTGATATCTTTCATTTCCTGCTGGAGCTCTCCCAGAATTTCCAGTAGAAAGTTTTCCAATGTATGTCCTTTGATACTCACTCTGGGGTGATAATTGATTTCGTGTTCTCCCATCTCTTTAGCCTATTTTGTGAGGCCCTCGGATGTCTTCGGCTTTAAGAGTACCTGCTTAAACGGGCAGCTCGTCAATAGCTCTATCTAGTGGGCCTGGAAGTATCGACGAAGCCTCCACGTAGATTAAGAAGAGCACCCAGTTTTCAATGACTGGATAGTTAATATATGGCCCCTGTAGGGTCCGACTCACAAAGTAGACCGAGAGCTGTCTTCCTTTCCTTTCGACTACTAGCACTGATGAAATAGCGTCTTTTGATGTGGATAGGTACACCTGCAATGTCTCACCTGGTATCGGGCTGGCTTGTAACGCCCCGGTTTTTCTTGGTACGTTTGGTTATTTTAATCTAATTATCTTTGTAACCTTGGGTTAATTTATTTAACCAAGGTCTGATTTCTTATGTTATTGGACTCTTTTGATCATCTTGTAAACTCCTTTTATTGAATTCCATGGGCTATGGGCCTATTTGCAAAGTCCATCTAGTAAATAGTACTTAATGTGTTAATAGAGTCATTTGCAACACACACAAGAAAAACATTCTAAACCCTACTCTCTCTCTCTCCCTCAAATCGTCCCTCTCTCTCTCTCTCTCTTTGGGATCAAGAGCAGCCAAGGGGCTGTTGGTTGGAGCTTAATTCTTGTCCATTTCCAGCCTTGACTCGTATTGGTATGAACCTCCTTATCCTTTCTTACAATTTGATTCATAACCTTGTTCTAGTTTTATGATTTCATCTTCACTTCTACTCCTTCTTAATTGATTTATATATCTTTTGTTATTTGCAAAGAATTGTATGTTATACATCATCTCAAGATCCTATCTTTACCCCTTACATGGAGGATGATGGATCTAGATGATTACATGTTGCAAAAGGTCATGGAAACTCTAAAAGGGAGAATGATGATTTTATGTGCTTATGTTTATTTTCATGTTGATTGTTATTACATCCTTGTGGCTAAATGAAATCCTAATGATCCCTAACCCTTTTTAGTACCCCCATGATCATGGGGACTGAATTGGGATGATGAACACATCTTCAAATGTGTTTCAAAGGGAGAAGGATGGATAAGCCAAAAGGAATCACGGGTGGCTACGATTTTGTTTTCCATAAGATCTATAGTCATTTTGTAAAACTCATATCTTGAGTTCTAGAATAAAACGGACCTCAAACCAGTTCCCAAAGTTCACAAATTGAGTTGGCTAACTTTCTTAAGCAGGCAAACCTCACTGATAAGGACTTTATCTATGGGAAAGAATGCCATCGTTGCTGTTAGGTCTGTTCCGGGTCTGTTCTGATAGGTCATTTTGTTTTCATCATTTCTAAGGCTTGGAAAAGGATCCAGAGTGATTCCAAGTTTCTATATGTTCCTGATTTTATGAATGTAATATCAGGAGAAAATGGGGTGTTATTTCCAATTATAAATTGGTTAGAATGGATCCACACTCCAGATCGGTGGGCAGTCACCAGCTTTTGCTAGTGTTGTGATTGTCCACAATGTGAATTTTATATCTGGAGTTTGGGAGATTCTTCTCATTCAATTCCAACTCTGAGACTTTCATTTGTATGTCCTTTATTTCTCTGATTTTTTGTTTGTACCAATTATACACAAAAGTTAGGTAGAATTGGCCAACATCACTTGACTGTCCTGTTGGAGACAACAGTGATACACCTTTTTGTAAAATTCATATTTAATTCATCCTTTGGAGTTAGAAGGAGTTCTTTATAGTTTTCGAATAACTGAACAATCATAGTTTCCTATAAAATTTTGGTAAAGCTATGTTTCTGTTTTATATTTTGGAGTAAATCCGTTTTGAACAGCAGGTCTGTTTTAGAGACCTTGCTGTGATTACTCTTTTCTCAACTCATAGCTTCGTTACTTCTCCTTTCTAACCTTTAGTCCTTCTTAGGTGAGGTTTTGAAGTTTGCTCAAGCTTGGTAGCATTATTTGATTATTATCTATCCTTACTACTCACTCAAGGTGAGTTCTCTCACACCGTTGTATTGATGTTTGCGTTTGCTAGTTAGCTCGTGTGTGATTATTTGAATTTATTATAAAGGCATGCTATATAACCATTGTTTTAATTCGTACATGTGCACTGTATGTAACTAATTATGGATATGGGGACACCATCAAAGGATACAGATTTACCGGTGCGGTGGGTAGGTAATATCACCAACGTAATAGTCATCATGAGGTGTGGTGATTAGGGCCAAATGATACGGGATCTTCCCGGTGCGGTTCAAACCTACAAGTCCTTCTTGTATTATAGGCATTGATTAGTTCTTTGCCCTTATCATATAAATATAATTGGAAAATGGATTAGGGTTAGTAAATATGAATGTTAGTACAATGTCTGTGTTTGAATTCACTAAGCTTTGTGCTTATGGTTTCCCTTATAACTTTTCAGGTGTTAAGATTAAAGAGGCTAAGGCTTGACATGGAGCACCGGGACATCGCTACTAGTTATTTTTTGTTGGGACCTTATTATTATTATTATTATTATTACTTCCGCACTTATTTTATATGATTATTAAGTTGATGGATTATGTTATGACTATTTCAGTTGTTTTAATTTAATTTAAGATGGGTTTTAAAAGTTTAAAATTTTTGCAAAAATTTGGGTGTCACAAGTTTGTATCAGAGCCACAGTTTGAGGGAACTAGGCATTCTTGTGGATGTTCTAGACTCAAATTTGAGACTCTATAAGCGTTTATTTTCTTTTTAAAATATTTTCAAACCTTCTGAAGACTAGTAGTGGAAGATGTCGCGATGTGCCTGTCAGCCAGCCAAGTAAGCCATATTTCTTATGTTAAATGTTTATGATAAATTGTTGACTATGAATTGGATTCTACTAGCCTTAAAATATTAGATTACACACTTAGTTAGTGTTAACATGTGAGAGAGTTGTAAAATTAACGGCTAGAGCGAACTGGAAATTTTGAAACTAGACGTGAATGCGAAATTGGAACTTGTGTGGAAGGTAGTAGAAGGGCCCCTACTATTTGAAACATCGGTTCCGGTTTCGGGTCGGGGCAAGGTTGAAATATTTTCAGCAAGCTGAGTGTTGTGTATTCCTAGAAATATCTAGGCTGAATTGTTTCTAAGATTTTCCTTCTTCTGCGGATACCAATGGCTCCACCTGCTCGACTTAATCAACTCCAAATGAAGGAAGTTGGGAATATTGTCGCTAAGGAATTCAATAACGCTTTCAATGAACTAATCCTAGGTGTGACCAACGACATAATCAACCAATTCGGTGCTCTTCTGGATCAGCGCCTCGCGGCTATTCCCGGGGGAGAGTTACCGGCTCTGCCTGTTCAGGATTCGGCATACTACTTCGAGAAGTTCAGCAAGTGTAGCCATCCTATTTGGAACGGTGAATCCGAACCAGTTGCTGTTAAGCACTGGGTATCAGATGTTGAGGGCGCCTTCATAACTATTGGGTGTCCGGACCAGTACAAAGTTGTGATCGCCATGAATCAGCTGCGAAAAAGGGGAAAGACATGGTGGAACACCATCACCGCTCTACTAAACGAAGAAGAAGTGAGGGCCATGTCTTGGGCCCAATTTGTGGAGAGGTTCGAGGCACAATATGTGCCTAAGGTGGAGCAGCAGCGGATGCAACAAGAGTTCATTGCCTTACAGCAGACTACCGAGTCCGTTAGCAACCTGAACGCCAAGTTCTTGGAGATGCTATCTTTTTGTCCCTCGTTTGCTGGGGACGAGGCCTGGTTGGCCAGCCGATACACTGCCATTCTACGTACCGATATTTGGGAATTCGTTAGCATGCAGGAGTTCCTGACTTTATCCGCGATCATGGATGCAGCGAGGAGGAGGAAAATCGAGTTGCAGACCCAGTTCAAGAGGAAGGCCATTGACACCTCTTCCAAGACATCCGGAGATGCCCAGAAAAAGCAAAAGTAGGGTGGTAAGTCAAGGTATGAGTACAGGCCGTCTTTAGGTCAGGGCGAGAAAAATCCGTTGATATGCTACAACTGCCAAAAGCCAGGGCATCATTGGAAGAATTGTAAGGCTCCCCCTGTGAGTGCAGTTCCTCGGATTACTTCTGCTATCACTGCAACGAGACGGGACACAAGAAGCCCGAATGCCCGAAGTTGAATACTGGTAAAGGAGACGGGGGTACAAATCCTGCAATTGCATCGTCCTCTAAGGGACCCACTATGGTGACACGAGGTTGTGCTCACTAGATGATTGCGGAGGAGTCGGTGATTACAGCGACAGTGGCAAGCACTTATTTTCTAGATTCCGAGCCCGTTGTTGTTATGTTTGATAGCGGTGCTACCCATTCTTTTGTATCTCGCATGTTTATCAATCGTTTGGGGCGTAGTATCGGAAAATTGGCACGCCCAATGGTTGTCGAAGTTGCCGACAACCGCACTATTTATGTCACCGATGTTTATCGGGGTTTCACTCTCGAGTTTTTTGGAGTTGAATTCCCTATTGATCTTATCCCTATTGCGATGCGAGAGCTCTGCGTTATCGTAGGCATGGATTGGCTTGATGCGTTTGATGCGGAAATCCACTGTCGTAAGAAGCAAGTTCGTGTTCAAAACCCTAGAGGTGGAGAACTTATTATCCAGGGGGACATTCCCCGCCTAGCCATGGCTTCTTGCTCTTCTGCTATAGCACTAGACGACGTTCCTATCGTTTCCGACTTCAGCGATGTCTTTCAGGAGGAACTCCCTGGCTTGCCACCTATTCGGCAAGTAGAGTTTCACATTGATTTGGTGCCAGGTGTGACTCCAGTAGCGAAATATCCTTACCGCTTGGCACCACCTGAAATGAAAGAGCTCCAAGATCAACTTCAATAACTAAGTGATAAAGGGTTTATACGGCCAAGATGCTCACCAATGGGTGCTCCTATTTTCTTTGTAAAGAAAAAAGATGGATCCCAGCGAATGTGTATTGATTATAGGGAGCTAAACAAGCGCACGATAAAGAATAGGTACCCGTTTCCATGTATTGACGATCTTTTCGATCAACTTCAAGGAGCGTCTTGGTTTTCCAAGATTGATTTACGTTCCGGTTACCATCAGATGCGAGTTTGTGAAGAAGACATTGAGAAAACAACATTCCGTACTCGTTATGGGCACTTTGAGTTTGTGGTGATGCCTTTTGGGCTCACCAATGCACCCGCAGCGTTTATGGATCTCATGAACTGGGTATGTAGCCCGATGCTTGACCGTTAAGTCATAGTGTTCATAAATGATATCTTGGTCTATTCTAAGAGCAAAGAGGAGCATGAGCAACACCTTCGGGAGATTCTAGAAACTCTGACAAGAGAAAGGCTTTATGCTAAATTCTCAAAATGTGAATTTTGGTTGGAATAAGTTTAGTTCTTGGGGCACGTGGTAAAAAAACACGGTATTAAGGTCGATCAAGCCAAGGTTGATGCGCTTAAACAATGGAAGATTTCAAAAACACCTTCTGAAATTCGCAGTTTCTTGGGTTTAGTCGGTTATTACCGGAGGTTCATTGAAAATTTCTCTAAAATCGCCTTGCCACTCACTTGATTGACCAAGAAATCAATGAAATCCGTTTGGGGCCCGAAGCAGCAGTTGGCGTTTGATGAGTTGAGGAAACGATTGTGTGATGCTCCGATTTTGGCCTTACCTGATGGGGCTGAGGATATGGTGGTTTACTGTGATGCATCGCTTCAGGGTCTTGGTGCCGTGTTAATGCAACGAGATAGGGTGATAGCCTATGCCTCCTGACAGCTGAAACCCCACAAACGAAACTACCCCACTCATGATTTGGAGCTCGGGGCTGTTGTTTTTCTCTTAAGATTTGAAGACACTATCTCTATGGAGTGAAGTTTATCATATACACTGACCATAAGAGTCTGAAATATTTGTTCGAGCAGCGGGATTTGAACATGAGGCAGATCAGATGGTTGGATGTGGTAAAAGATTATGATTGTGAAATTCACTACCACCCCGGTAAAGCTAATGTGGTAGCTGATGCTCTTAGTCGTAAATAATCTGCTGAACCGATTCGAGCTAAGTGTCTCCGGATCACTATGGTGTCGTCTTTGTTAGATCTGATACGGGACGCCCAAAAGATGGCAATACTGGAGGAAAAACATCAGGCGTGAGAAGACTGGGAAAGAGTTGCCTAAGATGGAACGAGATGGGCGGGGTTTGCTGACTCGCTACGGTAGGATTTGGGTTCCATATACCGGGGGAAATCGAAAAACCCAAATGGATGAGTCTCATAAGTCAAAATTTTCTATCCATCCTGGTGCTACTAAAACGTACCGGGACCTTCAAGAGGCTTACTGGTGGCATGGAATGAAGAATTATGTGGCTCAATTTGTGGAAGAATGTATGACCTGTCGAAAGGTCAAGGCGGAACACCAGAAACCGCATGGGAAGTTGCAACCATTGGAAATTCCTGAATGGAAATGGGAGCATCTAACCATGGACTTCATTACAAAACTTCCTAGAACTGCCCGAGGAGCCGATGCGATATGGGTGATTGTTGATCGTTTGACTAAGAGTGCTCACTTTCTAGCTATAAAGGAGAGCTCATCGGCGGAGAAATTAGCCGAGATCTTTGTTCGGGAGATTGTCTCATTACATGGGGTGCCCGTTTCTATCATCTCCGATCGGGACACCCGATTTACTTCTCGGTTCTGGAGGAAGTTTCAAGAGTAGTTGGGCACACGATTACATTTTAGCACCGCCTTCCCTCCGCAGACAGACGGGAAGAGTGAGCGGGCGATTCAGACATTGGAGGACATGCTTAGGGCATGTGCGATTGATTTTGGGGGTAGTTGGGATGACCATCTACATCTAGCTGAGTTTTCTTATAACAAAAACTATCACTCGAGCATTAGGATGCCTCCATATGAAGCCTTGTATGGGAGAAAGTGTAGGATGCCCATTTGTTGGGGAGAGGTTGGGCAGAGGGTACTTGGGAGTACCGATATCGTGTTACGGACTACGGAGAAAATCCAAGTGATTCGGGATCATTTGGTCACAGCGAGGAGTCATCAGAAAAGTTATGCCGACAAAAGACGCTCCGATCTTGAGTTCTAGGTTGGATATTTTGTGTTGCTCAAAGTCTCCCCCTGGAAAGGTGTGATTCGATTTTGAAAGCGGGGAAAGCTCGGACCCCGATTCATTGGACCCTACAAGGTCATAGCCCGTGTTGGAAAGGTGGCTTACCGTTTAGAGCTGCCTGACGAGCTTAGTCTAATTCATAATACGTTTCACGTGTATCAGTTACAAAAATGCGTTGTTGATGAGACCACTGTGATACCAGTGGAGGACATACAGGTTGACGAGCGTCTCAATTATGTTGAGAAACCAATCGCTATTTTATAACAAAAGACGAAAGCTCTCCGCAACAAGACTATAAACCTGGTTAAGGTGCGGTGGCAACATAGGAAGGGTCCGTAATGGACTTGGGAACCGGAAGGCGAGATGAGGGCTCATTTTCCGGATCTGTTTCTAGGCGTTGACTTCGAGGACGAAGTCCGTTCTTAGTGGGGAGAGTTGTAACGCCCCGGTTTTTCTCGGTACGTTTGGTTATTTTACTCTAATTATCTTTGTAACCTTGGGTTAATTTATTTAACCAAGGTCTGATTTCTTATGTTATTGGACTCTTTTGATCATCTTGTAAACTCCTTTTATTGAATTCCATGGGCTATGGGCCTATTTGCAAAGTCCATCTAGTAAATAGTACTTAATGTGTTAATAGAGTCATTTGGAACACACACAAGAAAAACATTCTAAACCCTACTCTCTCTCTCTCTCTCCCTTAAATCATCCCTCTCTCTCTCTCTCACTCACTCTTTGGGATCAAGAGCAGCCAAGGGGCTGTTGGTTGGAGCTTAATTCTTGTCCATTTCCAGCCTTGCCTCGTATTGGTATGAACCTCCTTATCCTTTCTTACAATTTGATTCATAACCTTGTTCTAGTTTTATGATTTCATCTTCACTTCTACTCCTTCTTAATTGAATTGTATATCTTTTGTTATTTGCAAAGAATTGTATGTTATACATCATCTCAAGATCCTATCTTTACCCCTTACATGGTGGATGATGGATCTAGATGATTACATGTTGCAAAAGATCATGGAAACCCTAAAAGGGAGAATGATGATTTTATGTGCTTATGTTTATTTTCATGTTGATTGTTATTACATCCTTGTGGCTAAATGAAATCCTAATGATCCCTAACCATTTTTAGTACCCCTATGATCATGGGGACTGAATTGGGATGATGAACACATCTTCAAATGTGTTTCAAATAGAGAAGGATGGATAAGCCAAAAGGAATCACGGGTGGCTACGATTCTGTTTTCCATCAGATCTGTAGTCATTTTGTAAAACTCATATCTTGAGTTCTAGAATAAAACGGACCTCAAACCAGTTCCCAAAGTTCACAAATTGAGTTGGCTAACTTTCTTAAGCAGGCCAACCTCACTGATAAGGACTTTATCTATGGGAAAGAATGACATCTTTGCTGTTAGGTCTGATCCGGGTCTGTTCTGATAGGTCATTTTGTTTTCATCATTTCTAAGGCTTGGAAAAGGATCCAGATTGATTACAAGTTTCTATATGTTCCTGATATTATGAATTTAATATAAGGTGTAGATGGGGTGTTATTTCCAATTATAAATTGGTTAGAATGGATCCACACTCCAGATCGGTGGGCAGTCACCAGCTTTTGCTAGTGCTGTGATTGTCCACAATGTGAATTTTATATCTGGAGTTTGGGAGATTCTTTTCATTCAATTCCAACTCTGAGACTTTCATTTGTATGTCCTTTATTTCTCTGAATTTTTGTTTGTACCAATTATACACAAAAGTTAGGTAGAATTGGCCAACATCACTTGACTGTCCTGTTGGAGACAGCAGTGATACACCTTTTTGTAAAATTCATATTTAATTCATCCCTTGGAGTTAGAAGGAGTTCTTTATAGTTTTCGAATACTGAACAATCATAGTTTCCTATAAAATTTTGGTAAAGCTATGTTTCTGTTTTATATTTCGGAGTAAATCTGTTTTGAACAGCAGGTCTGTTTTACAGACCTTGCTGTGATTACTCTTTTCTCAACTCATAGCTTCATTACTTCTCCTTTCTAACCTTTAGTCCTTCTTAGGTGAGGTTTTGAAGTTTGCTCAAGCTTGGTAGCATTATTTGATTGTTAGCTATCCTTACTACTCACTCAAGGTGAGTTCTCTCACACCGTTGTATTGATGTTTGCGTTTGCTAGTTATTAGGGCCAAATGATACTCAAGGATACGGATTTACCGGTGCGGTGGGTAGGTAATATCACCAACGTAATATTCATCATGAGGTGCGGTGATTAGGGCCAAATGATACGGGATCTTCCCGGTGCGGTTCAAACCTACAAGTCCTTCTTGTATTATAGGCATTGATTCGTTCTTTTCCCTTATCATATAATTATAATTGGAAAATGGATTAGGGTTAGTAAATATGAATGTTAGTACAATGTCTGTGTTTGAATTCACTAAGCTTTGTGCTTACGGTTTCCCTTATAACTTTTCAGGTGTTAAGATTAAAGAGGCTAAGGCTTGACATGGAGCACCGAGACATCGCTACTAGTTATTTTTTGTTGGGACCTTATTATTATTATTATTACTTCCGCACTTATTTTATATGATTATTAAGTTGATGGATTATGTTATGACTATTTCAGTTGTTTTAATTTAATTTAAGATGGGTTTTAAAAGTTTAAAATTTTTGCAAAAATTTGGGTGTCACATGGCTGGCGTAGGGAGCGTGTGCAGTGCGTTCTTTATACTTTGTAGTGCGGCTTCGGCCTCCAGTGTCCAATGAAATTTTTTCTTTTCAATGCGTCCCTTTAGTGTGTGAAATAGGTGGCTTTATTGGCTGACTTAGAGATGAAACGATTAAGCGACATTAGTTTACTGTTCTGTCCTTGAGCATCCCTTAGTGTGCCTGGCGAAGGTGCATCTTTAAGTTCATCGATTTTGACCGGGCTCGGTTGAATTCCTCCATTTGTAACATAGTATCCGAGGAATTGCCCTTCCTCTACTCTGAAGGTACATTTGGCGGGGTTTAGTTTCATTTTTGCTTTCTACAAGGTTTGTAGTGTTTCCCCCACATCGTGTAACAGCCTTCGCTCGTCTAGGCATTTTATGACCATAGCTTCAACATAGGCCTTCAATCCGAACGACATCTTTGTATAGCAGAAAACGCCATGATCTGTACAAAAGGCCGTCTTTTCTTCATCGTCTTTGCTCATCAAGATCTGGTGATATTCCTTGTATACATCCAAGAAGCATTTCCATTAGAACCCATGCAGAGATTCTACCTTTTGGTTTATTTCTGGTAGTAGGTAGCAGTCTTTGGGACACACCTTGTTGAGGTCCGAGTAATCAATACACATGCGCCAACTTCTATCCTGTTTCTTCACCATTACCGGATTGATGATCCATGTTGGGAAAATTGCTTTCCTAAGGATGCAAACACTGGTTAATTTAGCCACCTCTACATTAATTGCCTTGTTTCGATCCCCTCCATGGACGTGCTTCAATTGCTTTACCTCCTTGGCCCCTGGTTTGATCATCAACTTATGTTCTATGATTCCTCGGTCGACCCCCACCATGTCAGTGGGTGTCCAGGAGAACACGTGTTTGTACTTTTGTAGCAGTCGGATCAGTTCTTGCCTTGTTGCCGTGGGAAGGGCGGTTCCCACATTTACTTTTTGGCTTGGGTATTCCTTGTTGATTACCTCCCCTTCGCATGATGAATCTGACTTTGGCCTTTTGACCTCCGTTGAAATGTCCTTTAATTGCATAATCTTGTAGCATTTGAGCTCTCTCGGTGGTGTGGCTAGGATTGTCCCTGGGCATTGGCTTGTGCTAAACTTCACTATTCCATGAATTGTTGATGAGGTTGCTCCGAATTTCAGTAGGGTAGTTCGCCCTAGTATGAATACTAGGAGTTGGCCTGCGACTGGTCTTAATCCCTCCTTCCATGCATCAGGCAGCAACCAAAAACAATGCTTGTACATGACGTCCGCAGAGCTCCCCGTGTCAATGTATGCCTGGTGGATAATGGTGTCTCGAATGGAGCCCTGGATAATGAAAGGGTTGTCTCCTTTCCACCTGTCTAGGCTTGGGTCAGTCATGGAGAAAGTTAGCCCTTGCATGGTTTCTGTGATGCTTCACATGCTGGTTGCGAATTCTGCTCTCCCCCACTTGTGGCAAATCATGAGGATTTCTTGTCGGTGGTCTGCTCCTCGTGCGTTGTCTTTAGGGTTTTCTGCGTTAAATTTAGCTCGTAGACTCTTGGCGATCTCTATCATGTTTCCCTTCAGCTGCTTCTCTTCCATCTCCTATTTTAAAACTGAGTCGTTGACCGTGTCATGTGTCCTACTCTTGTGGTATTCACAATATTGCGTCTTAGTACCCTTTGTTGTTGGTTTTTCGGCGATGGTGTAAACTTCTGCTCGTCTTCCTCGCCTGTAGTCCCTTACGAAGCGTCTGAATCGTCCATGTGGTTGCCTGTCCCGCCTTGAAAATCTACCCCCTCCGCGGGCATCGTGGTAGGAGGTTGATTGCTGGTGTTGCTTCGCGGCCGGGGAGGACATGGCGTTGAGGTATGCTTTCTTTGACGCTTCACCTTCTTCTTGGCATAGGAAATGCTCCACCAGCTCTTTCTACTCTAGTCTGAGGTTGCTTGCCCATGAGCTTTTGGGAGAGCGAACCGGGAAGTAATCCCCACGTGAATGCACATGCGATCAACCCTTCGTCGTGTCCTGGCACATCTAATGTTTCTTTGGTGAACCTAGCGATGTAATCCTTGATTGTCTCCCTCTCCCTTTGCTTACACCAGATAATAGAGTGACAATAGCCTTTGTACTTACGAAGCTGCATGAAGTTAGTTAAAAAGAGGTATTTCAGCTGGCTAAAGTTGTAGATGCTACACAACGTTTTGAACCATGTCCCTGCGTTTCCGTCTAGAGTGGTAGGGAAGTACGTGCACCCGAAGCGTTTGTCTATCTTGATAGATGTCATCGTACACCTGTATGTATCAATGTGGCTATCCGTCTCTGTGATGCTATCATACGTTTTGAGATGGGGTAGTTTGGTGGTGTTGGGAATCTCATATTCCAGCAACTCTTTCACAAACGGTGATGTGACACTGCACAAGAGGCACTCTTGGTTCGATGTCCGTTGAGCAAAGTGGTATCCCGACTATTTCATTGCCAGGAATAGCTGTACCACCATGTGAGTGGTGGAGAGTTGTTGGTATGGTGTGAATGACAGTGTTGGTATGGTTCCTGTCACTAATGATGGGTAGCTTATTGCTTGGAAAGCAACACCTGGGCCACTAGCGACGTTATTCGCCGGGATTGCGGATGTGTGCATGAGCGGGGGTAGTCCGTTAGTGCTTTGTGCTGTTAACGGTGGTGTTATGAGTGTCGTTTGTTGCAACTCATTTTTGGCGTGAACCGGTGGCGGTATTAGAATGTGCCTGGTGTTACTTGGTCTGCCGGTATCAGGAAAACATAATGGTAGAGGAGGCGGATTGAATGGGTTGGGTCCGCCGATGTTGGGGAACAACGACGGGGTTGTGCAGTTCAGAGTAGGTATTGGTATGTGGTTATGGGGCGTAACAAAAGGCATAACCATTGTGACAGAATGTGGCAGGCCACCGGATGATGGTGTCTCAGAAACCACGCCAATCGTCTGAGCTGGTGGTGTTAATGCGGTGGTGGTCGTCTCCATTGAGATAATTGGTCGTATTGGGCTTTGAGGTATTTCCGACGGCTCGACTGCGGCTTCGTTCATCATTTGTTATTCGGTTAAAGAGGAAAATGGGTTTGTATATCTGTTGTCACACAATCAGACAACGTTAAATGATGCGACCTTGCCTCCAACCACCTGGATGGTGAAGGTTGAGTTCGTCGGAGAGGAACCTGAGAGGTCACAGAGAGAAAGCCGTCAGCCGTTCTCCGGGAAGAGGTCCCGGGAAAATGCTCCGATGGTCAAGTTAGTAGTGTATTGGAGAGTGAGGGATGAAAATCGGGAGAGATAGCTTACCCTTCAAGGCGGAGTAGTGATCCTTTTATATCATGGATCCTACTCAGTTCGTACAGGGAACAAGGATTGCAGTTCCGACAAGATCCACCGTCCTTATTGGTGAGTCGTGTTCCTCGTTGTGTCAGGTCCAACGATTGATCCAGGAGATAATTCTCTGGATGTGCTCCTTATCGTCTGGAGCCGTTATCCTTCTCCTGTAGTGGAAGGTGCCCCTTGGCGAGTTCGGGCCTTCCACAAACTTGCCCCGCGCTGGGAGGTTCCCGGTAGCTGAGGATCCACTGGGGCAGTTGTGCTGGGCCTGGACGAGCCTTTACTGGAGATCCCTGGCTGGAGAGTACCTTTATCTCTAGCCCGCGCTCAGGGGCATGTCATTAGTACACATAGTTGTGTTGTTTGTATATTCAATAATCCTCAACAATCATTTACTCTTCACCAAAATACATTAGAAACTTTTTTACACCCATACCTCGAAAATCACACTAGTTATCATACCAGCTTAGCTTATTGTACAAATTGTTCATAAAATTACCTCAAAAATTACCCCTACCTCATAGTTCCCATTTCAGTAAATGGTTTTAAAAAAAGGGTACAAGAGGAGTATCGGTCAATGAGGATGCATGCCTATGCCCCTCAGCCAGCCAAGCACAGTAAAAAAGAAAGCATGCCAAAGCTGGCAAGAAAAGCTAAGAAATGGTGTCTTGTTGTCACCTCACAACCGAAAAAAAGGAAAAAAAACGAGGGGATGAGGTAGTAACCTGACCACCTCTGTGCTTGACAAGACATAAAGTGTAACACCTATTCCAGGTATCATTTTAGGATGCATGCCTATGCCCCTCAACCAGCCAAGCACAGTGAAAAAGAAAGCATGCCAAAGCTGGCAAGAAAAGCTAAGAAATGGTGTCTTGTTGTCACCTCACAACCGAAAAAAAGGAAAAAAACGAGGGGATGAGGTAGTAACCTGACCACCTCTGTGCTTGACAAGACATAAAGTGTAACACCTATTCCAGGTATCATTTTAATTTATCGAATTTCCATGGTTTTGTGCTTGGAATCGACGAGTTGGGGAGCTCCAATTCGTCAAGTAGAGTCATTTATGAGGACGCGGGGTTCATATCCTACTCGACGAGTCAGAAGGCCCCGACTCAATGAGTAGGCATTGTAATGAGAAACCCTAATTTTTAGGGGTTTGTACTCTATTTAAAGAAATTATGGCTCATTTGCAGCCTCTTCCATCATTCCTACAACCAGAGAAATCTGAGATTGAGCCTTGCACCTTCTTAAGAGAGAAAGAGAGCTTTTGAGAGTGATTTTTTTGGTGTAGCTATGAAGATTTGGAGCTTGAAGAAGAAGGAGCAAAGAGGGAAACTGTATATCCGACATCCACCTTGTATTGGTGACCATATTGAGGTATAAAGTCACTATCTTGGCCTTTAGTTTCTTAGATCTCTTTTCTTGGATGTAAATGGTCACTTTTGGTGCTAAAAAGGTGTCATCTTCGGATTTACACTTGTCACAAGGATATGGTTTCTGATCTGGACCCCTCTAGGTCTTCAATGACATAATGTTGCTCACTTTATTCAGCGTAGGCCCTTTCCATGCATTAAGAACTTGTAGGAACCTTAGTTTTGGTGTTTTAGCCTTGTGAGGCCTTGCATGCACGTGAGGTTTGCAACTTTACGTGGTAACTACACTAGGAGAAGTTGGATCTGAAGTTTGGGACGTTGGATCTCACTGAATAGGATTGAACACAAAAAGGACTTAAGGAACTCATCGAGCCCCTTAGACAACTCGACGAGTCGAGTAGGGTTTACATGTTTTCGAGATTTTGAGTGATTTCTAGGAAGGATTGCGGTTTTCGGTCTGCATGGGTTTTCGGTCTTCTGGAGATTGAGGAACTCGACGAATTACATAGGTAACTAGGCGAGTTGAAGAGTTACTCGGGTAACTCGACAAGTTGTTGGATGCACTCGAAGAGTTGAGGTCAACATTGACTGTTGACCTTGACATTGACCAGGGTTGAGTAGGGTTGACCTTGAGGAAAATTATGGTAATTCGGGAGTGTGACAAGTCAATTTCATGATGATTATTGGCTGTTGATTTGGAGCAGCACGTGGGATTTATCTGATCTTATCAGTTCAGCATTCACGAGAGGTGGGTCTCTTCACCATACCAATGGGTCTAAGGCACCAAGGTCGACCCATTTTGTGATATGTTGTACACTTGTTGCTGTAGAGATATGTGGTGTGATAGTTATGCTTAGTGTTATGCTAGCTATATATGTGATACTTGCAGGGAAGACTATGGTGGGAGACCATGGTACTTGGATGTAAGACCATGTTGGGGAGCCCATGGCTTTTCAAGTAAAGACCATGGGAGGAGCCCATGACACTTGGATGTAAGACCATGTGGGGGAGTCCGTGGCTTTCTAGCTAAAGACCTTGGGGGTAGCCCATGGAACTTAGGTGTAAGACCATGTGGGGGAGCCAATGACATCTTGGAGTAAGACCTTGGGAGGAGCCCACAACATCCTTATATGTTTGTATGCATGGCTTATTTTGTATATGTAGTTGTTATAGCTAATATGATATGTGTTTATGTGGATTGTGTGTGGCGTATGCTCTAGGGAACTCACTAAGCATTAGCTTACAATTTCTGGCTTTGTTTCAGGTACATCTGACCCCAAGGGCAAGGGCAAGGCTTAATGGCGCGGCGTGCACTCTCTCTCAGGCATTTTTATGGGACACTCTGATCATTGGAATAATATTGTTCTTATTAAGAGTTTGAAAAAAATGTATTGAGATTTTATGGTTTATGGAAAGTGTTTGACTATTTAAAAATAAAAAATTTCTTTTGAAATTTTCGGTCGTTACAAAAAGCAGGCCCCACACGTTTCAAAAGAGACTCACAAGCCACCAGAAAACCGTCAACAAAAGAATTGGGTCCCGTCTTGATCTTCTGCATTCTTAGAAACATAGCATTCCCGATTAAACAAAATGGTGACCTCCTTCAAACCTAATATGGCCGCCACCAGCATCAATATATCAGCAGCACCGGTGCTCGGAACCCAGGCACCACTAGTTGCTGACGTTGTGCCCTTTGAGGAACCACCGACCTTCCGGTTTCTTGATCTACTATAGGTAGTTGGAACCAAGTACCACCGGTCCTCAACACCTACAACAGGGTATCTACAACAACATCCATCGACTCATGTCTCTTGATTCGCCGCTGACGACCTGATCGAAAGCACCGCCGATAACAACCAGCTTTGAACGATAGGAAGCATTGCTTTTGAGCTACTTTTTGTCGCCAAACAGCTCTGGCCTCAACCAAATCCTATGTTCTCTCAAATCGTTGTTGGGAATCAAAGCTACAACATCACTGAAGGAAAAACAACAATGATTGCCAAAACCTGCTTCATATCCCACCATCGGTCATCACCTATTGTTTCTTCACCATAAAGCACTACCAGACCACCCATTGATCCATACAGTTTTCGAGCATCCTTAACACCGACGAGCTTGCAACTCCGTTTCCCTTCTATAGTTGGCACTCTCTAGCGAGGAATAAAACAAAGATGCCATCCCCAAAAGCCAATCGCCAGTGCTTTCCACTGTGAAAACTCCCCGAAATTGTTAAACGACTTTGTTCCTTTAAAGCTGAAAAAATAAAAGGGGGGGGGGGGGGTGGGCCCACATGGTATTTCTCCTTGGTTTTAGTCTAATACATTCAATAAAAAAAGAGAGAAAGGGAAAAGGACTTGGGGATACAAAACGGGCTCCTACCAATTTATTGGTTTTCTTTCAAATGAGGCCTTTCATTTATTAGACTTCGACAACAGCACCAACAAATAGTCTAGTAACCTGCAAGATAAAAAAACCAATCATTCGATGTTCGCCGGCGACACCTTGGCCCAAAAAAAATTTAAACATTGGAAGATGCTTTGCGACACGAAACACTTGATTTCTTAAAAAAGTAATCCTGGTCCTAGTTACATATTCCGTTTCAAGAAATAGAATAAGAAAATCAACATTGAGCCTATAGCTTGAAAATGGGTTGCACCATTTAATTTGGGCTCCCTCTTATACTGGCTTTCGCATCGGGTTACACCGGCAACAATAAATTAGGCCAATTATATAAAATAAAGAGTAATCGCTCAATGCTCGTATGCTGCAATCAGACTTTTAGAAGAGGCGTTGCAATCCGATCCATTTAAAATTTTCAAAAACAAAAAGGGAGAATAAGAGAAAACAACTTGGGCTAACTCCTCTACATTTGGGCCCCAACATTTATTTAACTTGGGATTCTATCCAAATTGGTATTTTATTATATTGGCCTACTTCAACAAGTCTAAAATGGAGTGATTTTGCAAGATAATTTCAGCCAGTTAGCCACCCAGCTACCATGCACTAGATTCGGCCCGATAACGTCCAAGTCCAAAAGATGTGTTGCGGTCCAACCCAAAATTTTCAAAAAAATAAAAGAGGTGGGGGGGTGGGGGGAGAAAAGTAGTACGCTACTACTATTCGTGAAGCATTTCGAAATAACCCTAAGCAACCATGCCACCCGTCTATCAGCATCCGTGTTGACCAGCTCCATGCATACTCGCTTATGAACTCTCATTAGTCGTGTTGACCAACCCCTCGTAGTCTCGTTGCTCAGCTTTTAGCAACCGCACTACCTAGATCTCAGTATACGTGCTTCCCGGCTCTCAGCAGCCATGAGACCCAGATCAGCAGCCGCGAAGCTCACTCCTCAGCACTTACGCTGTCTGACTCTCAGTAGTCGCGATGCCCAACTCTCGGCAGCTACGGTAGCTAGCTCTTGTCAGCACTTGTGTCGCCTAGCTCTTTCCAGCAACTATGTTGCCCAATTTTTTGCAACTATACATCTATCATTCCCATCCTCCCGAGACGGCAATAGTATTCTGTGTTGAAGGAGCAACCCTATGGTTTAATTCCAGAAAATGGCCTCACTACCCAACTCTTAGCATCCATGTTGACGAGCTCTCAGCAGTCATGTTGCTCATGTATCACTAACAGCTCACCCTCAACAGCCTTGCCACATAACTCTTGGCAAACAATATCATTATGATCTCGGCTGTCTCTTGGTGCATAACACTACCATTACTACATAAATCATGTTACTAAAAAACCATTTACATTATGTACATGCCAAGACAACAAGGCACCAATTGTCACTATAGATAATGATGCAGCAAAGTATCAGATGTCATTATACTTTAGCCCGAAATGATTGTAGGCTGCCATGCCCAATCCTGCTAGGTTTAACATCCTTGCCTTGAGTCACTTGGCTTCTTAGCCCGACTCCATTATATTGGCAAGCTCCGCCTGCAAGGTTCAGTACCTTTCCCTTAAGTCACTTGGCTTCTCAGCCTGAATCCATTATAGCGGAAAGCTCTACCTGCAAGGTTCAATATCCTTGCCTTGAGTCACTTAGCTTCTCAGCCTAACTCCATTACAGCGGAAAGATTAGACTACGAGGCTCAGTATCCTTGCCTTGAGTCAACTGGCTTCACAGCCCGACTCCATTACAGCGGCATGCTCTGCCAACAAGGCTCAAAGGCTTGCAACCTTTGCCTATATAATTCCACACGATGCTCTCATGCGTGATGTATGCGTGACAACTCGAAGTTTATTCCGTCATTGTAATCCGTTTCCGTCAATAAAATCCGTCTTTATCGAATTGTTTCGTTTACGTTTTGGATTAAGTCATTAAATTTGAGACTTTTATTATGACTTAATAGGTGTCCAAACATGTTAAAAACACGTGAAAACACTTTCAATATTTAATTGGAACATTTTTAGTTTTGACCACGTCGGGTTACAAACACTTAATCGGGTACGACCAAAAGTATCGTTTAACGTTAGTATCCGGTAGATTTCCACCGGTTCACAAACTCAAGCCCTATATAAGGGTGAGTGGACCTTCATTTAAAGCCTTTTGCCCACCTCATAACTTTCTTTCACTACTCTCTCTCTAAAACTCGACTTGGATCCAAAAACACTCCCTTTCAAGCTCCAAATCGGTAAGTTATCCATCCTAGTTCATAGTGTATCATCTTTAGCTTCCAAATTCGTGTTTAAACCACCCAAATGCATCAAAAACAAGTGTTTATGGTTTGGGAACACCTCCCAAAACCGTGAACTCCTTTAAATGGGGTTTTGAAGCCCCAAAACCCTTCCAAATCACTTCTAGTGCTTAGATAAGGCTTAAGGACTTGCATGTACGAGATTTGAACACCAAAATCTTACCATTTGAGGATTAAACATGATGTTACGGCCCATGAACATGCTTGGACCGTAAACCCTCATTCATAGACCATAAACACCTTTTAAGGTGTTAAATTGCCCCTTAAACACCTCCAAAAGCTTCTATGAGCTTCCATGAGTGCATAGAACCTTATATTCCTTCATGAGATGCACCAAAACATACACAAATGAGTCACACTTGAGTTTACGGCCCAAGAACATACTTGGACCATAAACACCCCTTCTTAGACCATAAACACCTCCAAAGGGTGTTAAAGTGCCCTTAACACCTTGTATGCCTTAGAATTGGACCTAGAACTTTGTATGCTTAACCTACAACTAATAAAACACATGATTCATGGACAAACATGAGTTTACGGACGTAAAATCATGTGTTTAAGGTAGTAAACTCACCAAGAACATCTTCATAAACCGTAAACTCCTTTCCAAGGTCAATTCAAGTTTCGATCACTTCCTAAACCTTTGATTCAACCCTAGAACCTTCCCTTGTGCATTGTGAGACCATTTAACATCCAAGAACACACCACCCATGAGTTTACGGCCGTAAAATCATGGGGATATGGTCATTAGGCCGTAAACTCCTCAAAGAGTTTACTCTTGAAGAGCAAACTCCATAATTAGGCCCTACACACCCATAGATGCAACCCGGATCATTCCTAACACTTGAAATAAAGTGTTTTTCGCACCTCGGAGTGTATATTCTTATTTAATTAGTAGTTCAACGTCTAATTAGATACAATTGTGTGTCTCTTCATATTACATAGGAACCTTGCGTGTAATCAAGCCCCGAACTGACACTTAGCATCCTAGCCAACACATTTCTCGTCTGGTGAGTTCATACCCCTACACCTTTTTCCGTGTTTTTCAATGTTTGCAGGGGGGGGGGGGGGATACAAGCAAAAGTAAAAGAATATTTTGTACTCAAACTTATGATTTCATTTGAAATGTTTCATATTTCGTATGCTTTTAACACTGGAATCCGTATTAACCAACTGTTTAACTTGCAGGGTTAGTTTTCAAACTATTTGTGAAACTCGTTATAAAATGTCATATTTTATATTTCACAAATGATTTTTTTCATGTCATTAATGTTAAAAGCATTAGCTTAGTACCTTTGAATCGTCCTCGGTAACACTCCACACAGATACACGAGTGGAGGACCACCTTTTGAAACATGATTTTTCCGCATTATTACTTGTAAATTTGTTATTCTTAAAAATTGGAGACACGTCCTCGGAAACACTCCATAGAGATACGCGAGTGGAGGACCGCCCCTGTAACCAGAATCTCCTGGAGGGAGAACGTGACTTGAGTGTATAGATCTATACGGGGCTAACTACCCCGCACCCGACTGCTAGCTACAGTCGAACCGAAAGGTTCAAGGGTGACAAAAGTCATAAAATGATATTGGACTTCTTATTGCCATATCTAGTCTATCGTATGATTTTGGAACTAGCAATTTGGATAACAGGGATTTACTTGTTAGTAATAATGAACCTAGTAATTGGTTTACTTCCTACTTATTAGTTTTATATACATGTTAAAACTAATGCACTTTACAAGGATAACCAGGTCTTCAGAACACTTCTCTTAACATTGCAACTATGGTAGATACTTGTACACTTCATTCCGGATCGATAACCAACCACCAACTTTTAGGAAAATAAGGGTTTTTCCTGGGATAACCTAACTGTTCTTAAACAAACTAAGTAAGATTGGATAACTAAACTGTTCTTATAAGAAAATATGGGATTTTCTTGGATAACAACATTTTCAGAAAACCATAGGGAAACTTGTTCATTTTCAGAAAACAAAGCGCTTATGAACTCACAAGCTTTATGCTGATTTTTAAACTGCTTGTATTCTTAGGTCCGCATTAGACATGTATCTCACAATCTTTTGGAGGAGACAGAGCGTCTAGGAGTCATGTCTAAACTTTTGTTCATTTTGGATGTATATATCTATAAACATGTATAACTTTGATTTCAAACAATTGTAAGTACTTCTATATAATGTAATGGTTGTGTTTACTACGCTTACTATGTACATTGGTTGTGATATTACATGACGTCCTCCGCCCCGGAACGTTTCCGCCATTGGTTTCGGGGTGTGACAGTATGTATGATCGATGGCGGTTAAGCTCGATCCATTTCACACGATGCTCTCCCGCGTGATGTATCTACGATTGTTTGCTCCTAAGCCTGATCCATTCTACACGATGCTTCCCCGTGTGATTGATATGGGCATATTTAGTTATAAAATTCATGCATTATCTTAATACTTTATGTTGATTTTATCTCATTTAATGAACAAAAGGTGCTTAATTAGTATATAATTTCATTTTTCAGCAACAATTACATGCTTGGATGGAAAATGAAGCGGAACTAGCGATTGGACGCTTGGATCTTGGATTTTGAAGAAAGAAGGATGTTGCTGGATAGCTTGACCCCTCGTCAGTTTTTTGGCCATATTTCATGAACCGTAACTCCGATTGACGAGATTCAAAATGTTATGGAAATGAGACACAATTTCAGACGACTTTCAAGTTTTGAGAAAATACTGATTCTAAATGGACTCGGCGAGTAGGCCATCAACTCGGCGAATTGGTCAGAAGTTTCGTGATTCTTGACTTTGCCTTGCCGTACACGGGATTTTAAGTGATGGACTCGGCGAGTAGGTCACTGGACTCGCCGAGTAGCCCCTGTTTTCAGAATATATATATATATATATATATATATATATATATATATATATATATATATATATATATATAGAAACGCTTCTCATTCGAACCCTAACGAATGGGGGAAGTTTAGGACGATTTTGGGAGGCCGAAAGGGTTCTTAGAAGTTGTGGTTTTCGAGATTTCAACCTAGAGATCAAATTTGAAGAAGATCAAAGGCAATAACACACTACTTTTATCTTAATCTTTTGTATAAACCATGTTTCAATCATTAGATTATGTTTTTAGTTTGTTATTTGTTGTAGGCATGAGCTAAAACCTTTAAACTTCTGTTTGGGGAGACAATATTGATACTATGGTTTGATTTATGGTAGGATTAATTTAATATTGGTGATTTTGTTGATTTTAGATTGTTAAAGAACCTTATGTGTGAATGATAACTATTTTTCTATTAATAGGAAGATAATTAAGCTGCATGAACATCTCTTAATTGTTTACCTCATATGATTTATGTGAACACTTTATTATATGACTAGGATTAGCGAATGTGAAACTAGATTTCATAAGAAAAATAGGTAAATTCATGTGTGAGCTTGTGTGATGACCATCAACAAGAGGTTAACTAAAGGACCAAATTAGTTAACCATTACAAGTCTAAATTAACCCGAATAAATAACCTAGTCAATTGAATTAAATTAGACAACTGGCCACTGTTTGAGTTAGTTTGTTCTCTAAGGATTAGTGCATCGAACGTGACTCTAATCACTTGAATCGGTAGCCATTAAAAGAATTAATCCATTGCACTATTACCATAATATCAACCAAAGGATCAATTGAGTTGAACTAAACAGAAGTTCCCTTCGTTATTGAATTTAGTTAAATCTTTGTTTATCTAGTTCTTAGTTTCTTAGTTTAAATTTTAGTTAATTGTTTAAGTTTCTAGTCTTGCAAAACTAGAGAAACCCCCCTTTCTAGTACTTGTTTTATTTAGATAATATTAGCATTTATTTTAATTGTTTACCATTCCCTGTGTTTGATACCCTACTTGCTTGAACTATATTACTAATCGATAGGTACACTGCCTTTCGTGTGTTTATTTTGTGTCTAAGTTAGTATGATTAAAACTAGTTCGTTTCACACACATCAGTGATGTATCTACGATCGCTTGATGCTAAGCCCGATTGATTCCACACGATGCTCTCCTGCGTGATGTATTCACGATCGTTGGCTGCTAAGGCTGATATGTTCCATGCGATGCTCTCTCGCATGACATATCCATGATCGCTGGCTGCTAAGCCCGATCTGTTCTGCTAAGCCGCATAATATAAGTCACGCACCGCCGTGCACTGTTAGTCGCGCATCATAAGCTTATGGCATACCTAACACCACATATTTGGTGTTTCTTTCTTATAACCAGCATGGTTTTCCTATGCTCGGACGATCAATATGGCTTTTCCTACATTACATCTTACTATAGCAAGGTTACTCTTCAAGAAGAACGCTATCACGACAAAAAACCTGCTACTCACAATCCCTTAGCATTTATGTTGCCTGGCTCTTGGCTAAGTCTTGTTGTCTATTATCATGAAAACAACCTTGTTGTGTATTCTTATAGCAACCTTGACATACGAACCATAGTCTGATATGGCTAGCTATGTTACCCACATCAGACTGGGGGGAAATCAGCTAGGTACAACCCATGGAAAAACACCTTGAAGATGGTTATCAATGCTCATGCAAAACAGACTATGTAGACGATTATTGGTGACGCTCCACCAAGAAACGTTAGAAATGCCACGACATCTTATAAACATCATTGTCGCATAGCATTCCCACTCTACATAACATTATCAACAACCTCGCTCTGGATGATTGTAGCAACAGTTACACTACATCATACCGACCGGATCATACTCCTAACATGAAAAGATCAGTAAGCCATCTCACACTGCATAAGCTCATGCTTTCCTCATCATTCAACACCATGGCTCCCATGGGCGAGGTTATATCGTTCTTTTTATTCTTTGATGCATTGGTGCTTTGTCTAGTCTGATCTGATTGTCAGCAATCCAATCACATCGGACTAGGGGACTTGATGACACACAATTTATATGATTCAGTCCAGTCCAATGTCGTTGGCCGCGTACCAATAACAACAGACTGGGGGGACTTGATGATATCAGGTCCATTAGCATGACTTAGACAGCCTTGGCACATCAGCTTTTCCTGACGCTTCCTTGCTAGCCTTGTCTCGCACTCTCCTACCAGCCTTACCTTGCGCTCCATTTCCAACCTTGTCTGGCACTCTCCTACCGGACTGACCTGGCGCTCCCTTGTCGGCCTTTCCTGGTGCGTGCCTACCAGCCTTGCGTGGTGTGCACCGACCAGCGTTGTCCGACACTTTCGGGCGCCCTTGCCCAACTCCTTGCTAGCTGGGCTTGAATTGGCTAGCCAAAGGCCTGATCTAATTCCCCTTGAACTAATTGTCCTGTATAAAGTGAACAGTGCCTCCTCCATAGAGTGGGGCTCACACACACACACACATATATATATATATATACACACACACAGATACACACACACACTCTCTCTCTCTCTGGTGGCTCAACCGCCACCGTATCCTTTCCCTTTGGCTCATTCACCACATTAGACTCCGTCCAGGTGGCTCAGCCCCCACCCTCCGCCATACACCACCACCACCACCAACATGGTTCTCTCCAGCTAAAAAGAACCATCTCATCTCTACCAGCCGCTCTAACTTGATCGTCGGAGCCTGCTCCCGGGGCACAATCCCTGGGGCGATTCTAATGACTTTGCTATGTGATGTCTAGATCTCCACACCAACAGAAGTCCAGAAGAGGTGTCGGAGGTCTATGTCACATCACACTAATATTGTCAGAATCATATTCAATATCAGCAAAATTTTGTTGAGTACTTTGTGTCGATTTTTCGGTTTTGTTCAAAATTTTGATTTGTTCACTTTTTATCAAGGTCTCATCCACAATCTTAACAAGCTCATTAGCATTTAAACAATCATTTATGTTAACTACACCATAAGCATATGAATCATTAGGAATGGTGTCATATTCATCTACTTTACTCTCACAACTGAAAGTAGTCTCATCAACTAACTCTCGTTTGAAAGTAATAAATGAAAGCAACTTCCTATGTTGTTCAACACAAATATCAACATAATGGTAAAGATCCATTAGCTTTCCATACAATCTTTTTGTTCTAGTATAGAAGATATTGTGTTGCTTAACTAACATCTTATTGTCCGTTCTAAGAGAGTCTCTGTCACACATAATATTTGTAATATAAAACTCTAAAATCTATATCTTATATTACTTCTCCTCTAATCTATTAAGAGCTTCACAAAGGGATGCCTTAGATATCTCTGCTTCACTACTCATCAGAATAAGCATGCCATTTAAGTAAGATCATGTTTTGTCAAATTCACATAAAACAATATGATAAGAACTCAAAGGAATATTAAATGAGACTAGAAGATCACGTACCTTTGCATTGATTGGAGCTTTTGGAGTCGTCGATATAAAACATCTCCCACTAGTCTCACTACCTTCTTCATCGCTTTCCTCATCAACTTTCGTATATCCCTCTAGTTCAAGAAACCAATCAATGGAAATTTTAAGAACAACTTAGAGAAGAAAATTTGATAACAAAAGAATATCAAAATTCTCTTGTGTCTTGATCCTCAACTGCTTCATCATCAGAATTCATCATAAATCCTTTTTCATCTTCTTTCGCTTCAACCTCAGACCCATCTACCATCACAATTGCTTTCGACACTAACGCTATTGTACCACCATAGTTGAGTTTGTTTTCCTCAGCAATCTCCATTACTTCCGATTCATGTGTTTTGAGAATATTGTACAAATTTGATAACAAAAGAATATCAAAATTCTCTTGTGTCTTGATCCTCAAGCATATGTTTCTCCATTCCTTTCTAAGTCCATACACGAAAGTAAGATTGAATTCAAGAGTTGTACATTTTACCCCATATCGATTAAACCTGAAGATCAGATCATTCATCTTGTCGTAATAAGCTTCAATGTTTTTTTTCTCTTTCTGCTTGAAATCAACAAGTTGAGACAAACATTTCGTCATTAAACTTTTCCTTGTTCTTTCATTTCCCTGATACTTCTCTTTCAAAGTATCCCAAATTTCCTTAGCAGTCGTGCATCCACAAACATAGTTATAGACGACTAGAGGAAGAGCACCTCTCAATTCTCAAAGAGCTTTCTTATCACATAATTTCCTAGTGTGTGCTTTTGCAACCTTATCTTCAACATCTCTGACATTACCAACATTCTAAACCAAATCTTCACGATAATTCCATCCTCAATAGTTTTTTTTATATTTTTATCGATGCTATTGAGGCAATCCTCCATTTGATCAACCCACTGATCGTAATACTCTAGATTCAACATTAGAATCTTTGTTGCAGATCCAAGAAGATTCACATAGTTCATCACTGTGTTCACATTGAGATTAGCCATTTGATGTGATTTGATGAAAAGAGAAATTTCTAGAAGGGAATTACGATGATTATTAGATCGATTGATAGAAACAATAACATAATCAATTAATCACTTATTGATTAAGTGAATAATTGCGTTTTCAGATTGTAGAACAATGAATTGAAATGAGCGATTAAAAAAGATGAAAAATGTGAAATAAATTCTTCAATCAAGAAGTAAATCCCGCTCTGATACCAATTGATGAGTGTACGAATTAATGTTTGAATCAATCAAATATATGAAGGCGATAAAGAACGCTAAGATCTAAATAGGATCTGTATAGCCCCGATTACAACTGGAAAGAGTACAAAGAGTAATCTGAGAATGTTTGTTACTCTAGACCTAAGCACTTACCCTATTTACAGGGTACATCAGACATACAAAAAAATACAAGGACTATCCTTATATACATAAACAAAACCTAAAGATATAGCTTTCGAGTACTTAATATAACTTTCAACACTACATCCGACGAGCGGTCCAGATAGGTTGTAGGCCCTACGAGGCGGTCCATTCAGGATAAAGACTCAGAGAGCGGTCCAGATAGGTAGTAGGTCCTGCTATGCAGTCCAGTTAGGTTGAAGGCTCATGTATGCATGTTGTTACCTGTTTGGTTGTGTGGGGTACTTTGGGGGAACTTACTAAGCTTTGGTTTCATGGTTTCAGGTACATCAGATGATCGAGTCAAGGAGAAGACGTGATCATACACATCTTCCTTCTGACATTTGTTTTGAGTGATTTTGATACTCTGATTTTTATGGTTAAGAACTGGAATCAATGTTTTGTACAACTTAGGGGTTACGAAAATCGTTTTGAAAAATTAAAATTTTACTATGATTTTTTGGACGTTACACTCTTCTTCTTGTTTTTAGTTGTATGTTTGGCCCTCTAAGTTGCCATAAATGCAAAAAAAAGATTTTTTTAGTAAATTGTATTGTTGGTATATCGTACAATCTCTTTAAGGTTAGAATGTTTTCATATTTCATTCAACATCCAACTTTTAAATTGATATTATGTTTTCACTATCTCGCTCTTATTGACTTTCATATACCTACAAGTTCTAGAAAGAATGGTATGATCTTTTTGGTAAACATATTGATGTAATGTTATGATGCTTTCTACATTCTGTATTGAGTGGATATGTAATTAATAGTCAAATATTTATGAAAAATTAATCAAATTGGTTTGGTTCTCTGCTTAAAATTTACCAAAGTACTAGATATTTTGGACCATTGCAAGGAATAGACAAGGAATTTGCAGGTTTATTGCGTCTTATGAGTCTTTCAGAGGTTGTTTGTTTACCACTTAATACCTCTTAATAAGAGGTAGGTCTGAAAATGTAAGATTCAAATTGTTTATTTACCTCTTAATTTTTTGTCTTAATCTGAATTTTATCACTTACCGAATCAGACATTGAAACCAATCTAAAAATTAAAAAATGACCCCCCGGCCTATACTCTCGCATTTGCTGCTTTCTTTTCTTACATTGCCCTCTCGCTCTCTACCCGCTCTACCGACAACCCTCCTCATCGTCACCATATGCGGTCGTTGCCACCTTACTAACATTGTCTTCGTCCGTTGCCACCCTTGCCACCCTTACCATCACCGACTCTGTCCGTCTCCACCATAGGTTCGTGTTTCTTTTTTTTCTTCTCGTTTTTTTTTATAATATTGCTTCACTTTTGCTGATCTTGTCATCCCACCAAACTAAACCTCACTTTGAGGTTTGTTTTGGTTTAGTTTCCCTAGCCCATGCCCTCACATTGGTTGTTCTCTTTTCTTGTTTTTTTTATTTGTTTTTATTTTCTTGATATTGCTTCACTTTGCTTCACTTTTGGTTGGTTTCTAATAATATGTTGATTCTGAAATATATGGGTTGATTTTAGTTGTTGATTTTGTGCACATTTTGTTGAGATAGGTTGATTTCTAAAGTATACCTTGCTGCTTTTGTTTATCTCTGAAATATATGTTGATTTATAACTGAAATTTGTTGTCGAACCTTGTTGATTGTGTATTTTTTAGTGAAATATATTGATGAAAATTTGTTCCTAGTTGTTGATAATGTGTTTATAGTTATAATTTGTTCTTTTTTTTTTTATTGATTTTTGCTGACATATGTTGTTCATTTGCTGAAATATGTTGCTGATCTTGCTGAAATATGTTGCTGATTTTTGCTGAATTGTTATTGAAGTTATACTAGACATGGCACAAAAGAAGCCTAAGATTAGTTGGAAGGTAGAATTATACTAGATATGACATAAACAAGGCTAAAATATGTTGATGATTTGTGCTATTGAAGTTGGACCTATTTACCCTTGAACATATATTTGTGTTCATTATTTTTTGATTACTAGCCTACCAGTTGAGCAATGCAGTTTAATTACTTTTCATTGGTGTTATATGATCTTATTAGTGATTTGAAAATTGTTATACAAATTGTTTGGACGGTAATTTGTGTAATTTTGATATAAGAATTGTAGCTTGTTATGGGAATTGTGTCACATGTTTTTATAGCTTCATTATTAAAATGTCTTTAGGTAATTCAGTTCATCTTTTACAAGATTGATATAGATGAGAATTTACATGTGAAAGTTTCTTGAAAGGAAAGATGCATCTCTTGAAGAACATTCATAGGCGCAAATGATGACAAATTTTATTTGGACATAATGAAAAATTCTTTGTCAAATTTTATTTGGATTTTGGTATGTTTTTCATGAATTTGAAAATATTTATGTTTGATTTGGAATTGTGTTTAATTTGGATATATGTTTAATTTGATTTTTGTATGGTGTTTTGGGTTTTTTATAATTATTCAAGAAGTTTGTTCGCTTATTTTAAAACGGAAGTATTGAATTCTAACAAAAAATATTATAGAAGAGTAAACTGATCATTTTTATAATTCAATACATCAATTTAGATGTTCAACCCGAACAACAAATCTTCTTACAAATTTAAAATTTTAAAACTTTTAAATGTTAATAATTCAGATCCTATCAAACAATCTCATTTGACTCAAATGATATATGAACATTATAATAAAATATTTTTTTATACCATTCTTGAAAGGACATGATTCATTCCATTTTGTTTATAGTATTTATATTATATTCTTTGAATGAGATGAATTATTGCAATATTACCATCTTTATTTATGAGAGTTCTAATAACACAAGTTAATTTTGAAAATTTCATTGAGTTTTAATCAAATTATACATTTTAAGAAACTATGGCATTTTTTTATTATAGTTTTATTTGGGTCTTAAATGATTTTTATATGTTTTTGTTTTTTAATGATTTATAAGATATTATGAACTTATAATGAATAAATATATACAATAGAGTTCAACTATATGTTAATTAAATATAATATAAACAATTCATATAAATATTTATTTTAACTTTAGGATTTCAAATTTTCAATTAATTAATTAATTTCATTATATCGTTCATTTCTTTTGGCATTCTATTGTATCCAACCTATCATTCTTCACAAGCATAGTCCTCCTACACAATATGCGTAACCAAACGTGTTACTGGAATATATGTAATTAGCTTTCCCCATGGCTTCAAAATCCATGTGTATCAACAAGTCTTATAATTTAGAGAAAGAGTAAATTGCACCATAATGGTTTCATGTTGCATCTGTTTCATGGTCATCACAATTAAGATGTAAATTACAGAACACTAATAATCATAAGTGGATGTTGATGTTTTAAATCTGAGTTTAAAACATCTGTTGTGGAGTTTCGCTCTCCAACCGCGGGACAACCGTAGCGGAACAAGTCTTCTACTTTTATTTTCTTAAGCACGAAGTCTTCCATAATCACATAGGCATGACGATGTTGCAACACGACTTTTTTTTAGGAACGAAAGAGTGCGTTTACATGCCTTTAATTCTCATATACTTTTTTAATTTTCATCACTTTAATTATCAAAACCACAATACTCCCAAATTTATAGTCAACGAGTGATACAATTAGATAACTTTGTAGCTTTATCAAAATAGATTGGATTAGTTTGGTTGTTAGATCGACTTTCCTTAAAAAGTAGATCACTCCATTTTTAAAATGAGTTTCCATAAGAAAATCAAAATAATATCACTCTTTTTTAGCTCAACATATAATATAACATGAAAAATGAGCGTATGATACACCCTTAAAGTTATACAAAATTGACAACTAAGATAAACTATATTGGATAGATACAAAAGGATACTAATAACAAAGTAGACCATATGAATATGTAGGTGTTCAAACGTCTTGATTTATTTTTATCATATATTGCTTGCAAGTTTCAACTTCTTCCATTTTGACATGGAACAAATTGAATGGTTAACAGAGTCATTTGTGTGTAATAGTAGAATAGTGTGAAGCATATGAGAAATGTGTCAACTAAAACTATAAGTAACTGTAGCTTATAATTCAAGTGAAAGTATGAGACCTTCGAGTAGCCCATGGAAAGTTCTCAGTGATACACACGTATAAGCAAAGCAAAGGCCTTTAGGTCAACCAATTCATCAATCAATTAAAATTCTATCGTTTAAGGTCTTTATTCCATTTTTATCCGAAATTTCAAAGTTGGGTAATTTATTCTTCCTTTTATTAAGCAATCAGATTGCATGATTTTACAGAATCTTTTCATTTATTGGCTACTCTAGGCGGCCAATTTGAGTAATTAACTATTGGTAAAAGCTCTCATATTTTGCATTATTTGTTGTGTACATTGTTATGTGCTCGAATAGATTTAGTAATTGCTTATTTCATGTTTGACAAATTTGTAGCGCCTTTATCCTCCCAATGAGGCTGCATGGTATCGTCATGTCCCATCATGCAACCACACTATCACCAATTTTAACCATCGTTTCATTTGAGTCTGAAGTGGTAGTTATAAAAAAAATGTTCGAATAATTTATAACCATTTTTTCATCACAGTATGAGGATGCAGTGTGTACAGTCTTCATGCCCATAAAGATGCCTCAAACAATAGGAATTTTCCAATCACAGAAGCAAAAGTTTGAACACTAGTACAGACTTGTGGAACTTGATCTATTTTGATCGTTAGTAAAGATCAATAGAATTGGATACAGATTGGACCAGATGGGAAATATAACATGTTGTATATGAGTTTGTGCTTCATTTGAGAGGTATAAAGAAGCGGTTTTTGGGTTCGGTTCTCTAATATGTATGGTTCATTTTGGAAGCAGGACCAAATAATTTTTATAAAAAAAAACTTCTATTTGAAATGATGTCAAGCTAATACTAGTTCATTGTTATGTTTGGAATCAAGTATGGTTTATACAATAATTGGAGATCAATTGTATTCATTTCGTCAAGGAATAGAGAACGACACGTATTCTCTATTAATGATGAAATTCTAATACCATTGTGATCGTAACTAGTGGGAGTTCATACGAGAGAAAGTATAAAAGATCTTGGTAAGTTAGTTAGTGAGATGGTTTCCAATGAATATGCTTTCCACTAAATAACATAGAATTCAGGGACGTAAAAATGTGGAGGGATTAAGGGTTTATGTTTGGCCTTTGCATTATGTTCCTATATGTCCACAAAACCATGATAAATATGTATTTATAGATGATTCTTGCTCCATGGGGTAATTTATAGTTTGATTTTTCATGTCCGTTGGCAAGAGGGATTTGGAGATGGATTCTAGTTTCTAGCATCCATTCATTAAACATCGATTTTATGAGTATGCAATATTTTATGGCAGTTGAAGGGGTGAGAAAGTGATTAGATTATTTATTTCCTCCATTAACGTTTATGATATGTGTGATAAGAAACTATCATGGGATTATATTATAACTGATGAAAAGCTCATATAGAGAGTTTTTTCATCTTGGAAACTTTAATGAAATGTGGGAGTAGTTATGGGATTTGAGAGTAGTTATGTGCATGTGTTTTAGTTGGGTTATGAGAGTCCTTTAGGCAACCAAAGGGGCAGCGAAAGCAACAAAAAATTCATAACTCATAAGGCATCTTTTTTACCAGATCTAGGCAACTACTACATAAACGAAACAAAGAGTGGTATAATACATAGACTTGTATTCTTTGATTTCTTTGATTTCACCAGTTAAAAAGACTTGGAGGATCCAAAGTAGAATCGTTGTCTTGTGATTGCACCCAAGAAGCAAACAACAAACTGGAAAACACCGCAACAGAAAGCACACCACAATTCGGAATGACCTGACACCAAAACAACTCTAAGTAGAGCATGGCAAGAGGAACACGGTGCATGGAAGGATTTTTAGGGTTTTCACTGACTTCTCTAACTTTTAAATCCGGGTATTGGCATCTCTATTTATAGGGCAATGATTCAACCCTAACATATAAATATCAGGGCTCAGAATAATTATCTCTAACTTTAGTAATTATCCTGATATCTAAATCTTTTATCTGGAACATTCCAGAATCTCATGTTTCATTTAATTAATTAAATAATTAGTTAATTAATAATTAACAAACTAGTCCCTGTAATTTAATTTCTTTCTAGTTCTACTCATATTTGTTCTTGAGTGTAACCAAAAAGAGCACCGCTATTTATAGTAATATTATTGACTTTTGGATATGGACACTATCTTCCAAAATCTCCTACTTGCACTAGCCGCCAACAATAGTCTGGTCAATACTTACTAACAATAGATAGCTTGTATGCAGTCCTATTGCAACTACTTTACTTATTGCACCATTTCAATACACTAGCCTTAAAGTAGTGATTTCAAATTCCTTTTATCATTATGATATCTATATGAACCTGAGTCATGGATGATGGGTCAATATTAGTGTTCGAGATTGTGTTTCCCAATCTAGGCTTGTGGTGACCTTATGAGATTGATTGTTGATCTGATCAACTTAGTCTCAGCCTAGCCAAGCATTTGATTGTAACCACCAAATCATCGAGGGCCCCAGAGATATCTACTTATCATATTATGGCAGAAGGATCAAATAAATTTTAGGCTTGTACTATTCCTCATGTAATATATGATCAGTCCCTATATTGCTGCCAGTTACGAACAACGTTGGGGAAAAAAGAAGACACAACAGATTGTAGAACAGAACCTCATGTATCTCCATTTGAAGAATATGAAATATAGTCATCTTAGAATTACTCATGACATGATCCATGGAGAAATCTTGAAGTGTGGTTACCCTAATACTTAAAATCTCCATTTTCAAGTACTCATGAGTATTGCTCGTACGATATGTTATGTTCATTCTTATGAACAATCTACCATGCTCCATGAAAATCTTATATCACTACTTACATCCAAGAGTAGGGCCGATTGTGGAAATTTGAATAAGTTAATTGATGTGCACAAAAGTACCCACTTATTTTATAATTTATAACCTACCTAACTTAACTAACTAAAATGCATCTAAACAGTGTATCTAGTCGAATTATAGAATAGTTGGGTAAGTCGGGTGTCGATCACAGGAAACGGTGTAGACTAATTAATTTATCTACTACTAAATTAACCTAATTACTAACAAAAGAAGGGTTTTTATCTAATTTTGCAAGTTTAGATGAACTTAATTCTTTAACACAGACACAATCAATAAACAAAACACTTCTGTTAGTTCGAATCCACTTACACTCAATGGATTATAGATTAGCTATGACAGTTATTGTTGGTTACCAATTAAGATAGTATTAGCAATTCTAAATCTACTAACATTAATTAATTCATGTAAATCTATGTATGGTCACACAATAATTAACAGATAATCAATTATTTAATAAGATTAGAGCCATGTAAAATTGATTAATCAAAACACAATTACAGTCATAATATGAGTTCTTTAGCACAACTTAATTCAATGATTTAATTACTTATCTAAGATTGGTTTGATCTTAGCTCTACTAAACTAGTGTTCACTAAATTATTAGGTATTCAAATTCATGCAGATTTGTATTCACTAACTACGCAGAACAAGAATTTAAAGCAATCAAATATCTAAATTAAACATGCTAGGTAAAATCAATCAACACAAGCATATTACCAACAAGTAAAGTCAAATCTAATGCATTAAAACCATGAGTTCCAGCTTCATCTAGCTAACAAAAGCAACTAGATTTAGCTGTACATACTAACAACTAAACAAACAAAAACTATAATCAAAGACATGTTTAAGTGTACCAATCTATAAACCAATTTATGAACTTCTTCTTCCTTGGTGTTAAAACCAACTTCCAGATCTTCTCTTCCTCTGAAATTCGTCTCTAGGAACCCTTCTAAGCCAGCCAAAAGTCTTTCAAATCGCAATGGGCAAGGGAATTTATAGTTTTCTGATTTCCCAAGTTCACGTCGTGAACCATAAGAATTCACGTCGTGAATATGAGATAACCGTGTTCGGCAAGGACTCTTCCACCTGCATGCATATCTTCTAAAACTCTCCACTCACATTGTGAACCATGAATTTGGCTCCAAAGTTCCATATTCTGTCAATTTCAGTCCCTATCTTCGAAGATGCTTCTATTTGGCTGCAAAATAACAATTTAAACTCATAAGTACCATTATTCTATGCAAATGACCAAAATATTAATAGAAATGTAAATAAATATCACCTAAAAATATGTATATATATGACAATATCAAAATACCCCAAAGTTCTTTGCTTGCCCTCAAGCAAATCTAATTATTAAATCAAACCATCATCACCAATATCACATAGAACGATCCAACTCAAGTTGAGCCATTATGCTAAAACCTTAATGCATGCATTTGTGTCTAAAATTTTTCCTAAGTAACCCCCTTAATTCTAAATACTCACAATCCTCATAAACACTTGCCCACTTCTTTTGAACAATGCTCATTTTATGCAACCCTCCGAATCCATCCTCAGAAAGCTTTCTAACCTCAAGGTATTTTTGTAAAGCTACCAAAGCATACATAAACTAGAGAATTACAACTTTTTAGAAGATACCACAACTTGGAGCTCTTGAATTCTTGTTTTCTTTGATGTTTGATGTTTGATTTCTTTGAATTCACTTCTTTCGTGATTTTTGGTCATCTTCAACTTTCAACTTTTAGAATTTTGATCTTTTGATCTTCAGACTTTGATACTTTTATGCTCCAAAATTCTTCAATTTTTTTACTTTTTTTTCATGGTAATTTCTCTCTCTTTGTTTTACATGTATCTCACTTTTTTGTATCACTCAAAAACTTACATGCTTAACCAAGGGCGCTTAACTTCAACCTTTATTGGCTAAAAATAATAATTTTCCTGGATACATTTCAGGTTAGGCTGCTAAACATATTGCATCCCTCAAACTAAGCGAACTTGTGTTTTTGTCCCATGATTTCACTAGAATAAAGGAGGCCACAAATGCACTATAACATATATCAGCTCAACTAAACATTTGAGCTCTTATTGGATCATCCCATATAACACTAGCAACTACAACTCAAATTATTACTACTAGATCCAATTAGTAAAAATTTTAAAAATTTACCAAATTATCTAGCAATTTACTTTAATTTACTCTTCCTACCCTACCCCACACTTATTACATACAATGCCCTTATTGTATGCATAAAATAAAATTCAATAGCAATAAAAGGGAGAAAAAGGAACAGATTCCCCTGGGATAGAAGTGGCAAGATCGAACACCAAACGTGTAGTTGACATGTTCATCTCGAATATTGAACTTCATCTAAAAAGGAACTTGGACTTTTACTCGCGAAAGATGTAAGTAATCCAACAAGCGAAAAAAACAATGAATCGAAACTTCAATCTCCCATAAGAATGGTGTAAGTCTTCAAAATGTGTATAGTAGAGGAAATAACCAGAATGCTTGTCATCAAACACCGAATTTTGTGAAAATGAAAAATTCACGACGTGAAAAAGATAGGCTCACGACGTGAATTCGCAGGAATACGGATTCAGAAATCCCTTGGAACCTAACTCACGACGTGAATAATAGATGCTCACGTCGTGAAAACTGGGCGATTGAAAAATGAAACTGCCCATTCTTCTTATTACTTTTAGCATCCCACTCCAATATCCAAATTAATAAAGACACTTTTGAATGCGAAAGTTGTATGACTCCTTGCAAATTTTATCCTCTCTCTTGACTCACCCCACACTTATTTTTAATTGTGGGTCTCGACTCTTAACTCTAGACTCGTAACACTCTTGACTAGACTTTCACAACCCTTGACTTTACTCCATTTCCTAAGACTCCTTAGCAAGCTGTAGTTTAAACAACCAAAAGGAAAAAAGTAACATAATAGTAATCCAAGTGTTTAACAATCCATACAAAGTTTTCAAACCAACAAATCACAACCAAACAAAATAAAAACTAAAAACTAAAATAAATAAGAACAACTAGCGATCAATCATCCTCCTCTTCATCACGAGCTCCACTAGTTCCTGCCCTATCTCCTCCTTGTCCATGATACTCTGTCCACCTTGGGCAAATTGGGTAATGATACCCTAGGTGAGGAGGTTGCTCCACATTGAAGTGTCGAACCATATTCTCCATAGTCCCTCCAATCCAGTTAACACTCAAAGAGAGCTGATCGAAATACCCAGCCATATCATCCCCAATATGTGATCCTACCATGGGTGCGGGGTGGATACATTGCCTGCCCTCTCTCTCCCCGTCCTCTCATGTTCATTCTCCTTGGCCTTTACTGTGGTTCGGGTTGGTCACCCTGTTGATCACCACCCTCATCATCCGACTCCACAATACCCAGTGGGTTCCAAAATTTTGGACCACCCGTATGGTCTCCAAATACCCCATGCTAAACTCATGACCATCCATGCGGGTCATGGAACGAGTGATATCAGGAACCAGTAACCCATACGATCGGGCCAACCGGGTAATGAATTGCTCTCCACAAATAGGGCTCTCAGGGTAAGAACTGGCAGCAGAGCCAACGAAGAAGCATGCTAAAAAGTAGGGAATGTTGCAACACACTCCCGCCTGCAAAATGCACCATAAAAAGAAGAGACTCTGCTTTGTCACTTTGTCCCCATGCCTTCTATGATTAATTGAGAAAGTGATCAGTCGGTGGATAGGAGAGAAAATGATGCTCACGGGGGACACTCCGGAATTAAATATCCCGGAGACAATACTATGCCAAAAATCATACCCAATAACACCATCAACATACCCTCAGGCTGCCTCCCTCAAAAACATGTCACACTCGGGAGTCATTGCCTCTTGGGGATTATAAATCCCAACCCTCCATGAAAACTCCATGAGGCTACATTCCCATTACTCCCCCCTGAGACGAAAAACCAGTGCTTGCGGATAACGGCGATCTTGGACATTCTCGTGGAATGTCACCATGGAGAAAAACTCCACACAAAATTCTCTATAAACTTGCTCTTGAACATGGAAAAGATTTTGCCACCCCACGCAAGTAAAAGAAAAACCATCCCCAATAAATACTTTGGTAAGAAATGGGGACATCCTATCCACGATTCCAACCTCCCTTAAGCGAGACCAATTTATGGTGGGAGAGACTCCAATCTCGCGGTTGTATAACCACCCCAATCTGTTATTCCATCGGGTCAAGACTCCTTGAGAAATTGAGGTTGGGAAAGTATAAAACGGGTGTAAACCCGCCACTCCAATAGGCACCTCCCTTCTAGGACCCATTTTTGCAAAAACAAACAACAAACACTGCCAAAAGAAACAACCCAACAAATAGAAAAAAAAAGTGTCCAGTCCAGAATTCACGTCATGAATTCCTAGGACTTCACATCGTGAGTTCGTAACGCAGCAACCAGAATCGCTAATATCAGGACGCAAATCAGGTCAACAATGTCAATGGGGTTTACTCCCATGCTAATTCCAACCACAAATTTTCAACATTCCAAGGCTATTACTGGATTTGTAGGGAAAATTTTCGACATTTCAACTAAATACAAACCCTAACCCTATGTTTCAACTATTAAAGAGGAATTAGACATGAGAATAAATAAGTATTACCTTAGATCGAAAGATTACATAAGCAAAAACGAAAATGGAGTGTATGTCGGCCAAAATCGGAGCAAGGGGGACCAGATTTCATGTTCACTTCGTGGGAATAAAGAATGAGTTGCTCAAAGAGATTCTATGTATCTTTAATCCGTGGTCCTGTGTTTGTTGATGTTCATGTCGTGAATCTTTAAGGATTCACGTCGTGAGTCCTGTCTGGGCTTAATTTTGGGCCATTCATTCTTCATCAGAAATGGATTAGTCTTGGGCCATTTAGTTTAATAGAAAGTGGGCTGATATGTATCAACGATATATTGTCCGGTTCATTCAGAACTCACGTCGTGGATTCCTAATGATTCACGTCGTGAATAATGTATGACAATTTTTTTTATTAATCCAAGTTTGTCTATTAACTAAATTCTTAATTATTACCACTTCATTTTTAGGGACCCCACACTCAGTATTTAATTATGAATAAAGTGAGTTGGATGATATGATCGAGGTTTCTAAAACTAAAATGCTAAAGCAAAAAAGAAAAAGAAAAAAACGCAAACGAAACTCAGCTTGCCTCCCGAGAAGCGCTTCTTTTTTAGGAGTCTTGAGCTGGACTCCGTACCTCCTACGTCGACTTGTCAGAAGAGTCCACCATCAGGATCTTTTTCTCCTTGAAAGGCCTCTTGTAAGCTTGCACTCGACGAATATATGCCTTTTTAGAAGTCTACTTTTTAGCCTTGACTTCGTTTCCATCGAGCTTGCGTTTGATCCCTTGAATCTTCAATTTTTCATCATCTTTAAGCTCCATAGTATCCTTCTCTTCTTTCACCACTAGACTTGTTACTTTTGAAGTAACCTCCTCTTCATCGCTCGACATCTCATCATCTTCCTTGCTTACCCAACAAATTGGATTCGTGTAGGCAATGTCTTCAACTAAAAATGGAACAGATGCTCTCGGTTTTGTTCTTTTAACTTGTTGAATTGTTTTGTTTTCTTCTTCCATGATCTTCTCTAATTCTTCAAGTTCATTTTCTTCATCAATGTTGAAAACCTCTTCTTGAGCATCACTCCCTTGGAAACCATCTTCTATTCCAAAAATTTCCTTCTCATCCCAACTCTCAAGGTGAGCTTGGACTCGCGTATATCAACCAGACCTCCAGCAGTGTTAAGTAACCGGCGACAAAGAATAATTTGAACATTGGGATCTTCTTTCATATCCAAAACCAAGAAGTCTATTGAAAAAAAGAACTTCCCAATTTTCACGAGAATATCTTCCGCAATACCCTGGGGTTGTGTCACTGAACGGTTTGCATGTGAATAGTCATCTTTATAGCCTTCAACTTCTGAATATTCATTTTTTTATAAAACGAATAAGGCATCAAATTTATGCTAGCCCCATAATAGGCTAAATTATAAACCTTCATATTATTCCCAAACTCACATGGGAGAGTGAGTCGTCCAGGATCCCCCATCTTCTTAGGTATCTCTCCCAAGACAGCTTTTGAGCTTTGCTCACTTAGAATCACCTTAGAATTCTTCTTTAATTGCTGACAAGTGTCTAACAAGTCTTGTAGGAACTTAGCATATTCTGGAACTTTTGCAAGTGAATCAATAAAAGGAGTATTAATAGGAATACCCTTTAATTGCTTGATAAACTCGAGATGTTCTCTCTCCAGTGGACTGAGATTAGATCTAGACGGGAATGGCAAAGGCGGTATATAATCTGGAACAGATATAGATTTCTTCTGTTCAGACCGAGCCCACGACGTGAGTATAGCGGGCTCACGACGTGAACTGGGTATTCTGGCAGATTCTTCGGTTTCGAGCTTCAGCTTCTTTGGCTTTGGATCGGGCTGCTATGGCTCCACTTCTAAGGCTTCTAGGAACTCAGAAATCGCCTCTTTTTTAATATCTATGGCCATTACATGAGATTGGGTCTTCTTTTTAGGATTTTTGGGAACATCTTCTCATTAACCAAAGTGGTAAGTTGACCAACTTGTACTTCGAGGTTATTGATGGACGCTTGCTGATTTTTTATTAATATCTGCTGATCTATCATCATTGCATGATGATTCTTCATTATGGTTCTTTGATCTTCCATTGTAGTGTCAGTAGCATCATGCCTTTTTTCTTAAGCTTCCATAAATTTCATCAACATGGTCTCTAATTCTGATTTCTTCTCAGCTAGTGGTTGCTCTCTTTGGTAGAATCCTCTGTCAGTTTGTCTATATTTTTCTTCCTTTTGCTTCTTGTATTCATCATAAGGTAGCCACTCTTTCTTTGGTTTCCTCCAGTCTTCAACATACTTTTCCCCACTTAAGTAGCAAACTTGAGCTTTCTTGTTTCCATATTCATCCAAGTTGCAATCTTTTGTCAAATGTGGGCCACTACATCTCTCGCAACCAACTCGAATTGCATGAATTGATTGGTCCATTTGGGTCAATCTCCTATCCATAGTGTTAAGCATTGCCATCACAACATCCATCTCTTCAGTCTGTGCACCCCTAACTCCTTTCATGCTTTCATTCCTTGGATTGTGGTATTCACAAGAATGTTTTGCAAATTCTTCAACTAATTCCTTGACTTCGCCCGAATTTTTCTTTGTAAGTGGTCCTTAAGAATCAAGGAGTTGTCTTGTCGTCACATTGACCCCTTCATAGAATATGGACACTTCTTGTTGAATGTTAAGGTCATGTTGAGGGAAATTCCTTAACAACACTTTGTAATGCTCCCATGCTTCGTAAAGTGACTCCCTCGGGTTTTGCTCAAAATTGGCTATTGCCTTCTTGATTTTAGCTATCTTGGATGGTGGACAGAGTTGGTCTAGAAACTGCTCACGCATTTGAGCCCAAGTAGTTATTTTACCAGGTGGAAGTGCTTTTAACCAATCCCTTGCAGCTCCTTTAAAGGTAACGGGAAGCATCCTTAGTAAGACGGTATCTGTGTTAACATTTGGGACAACAGAAATGTCGTTCACTTCATCTAAGTGCTTGAACGCATCCTCATGATCTTTTCCATAGAGTGGGATATCCTTTAGTGCGGAAAGGATATGTCCCTTTAGCTCGAATGTGGCAGTGGCAGGAATGGAAGGTTGTACTAAGCCTGGACCAACGTCATCTCGAATTCTTTTTTTGTAAGCTCCCATAGACATTTCTTCAATATTCGCCATCTCGTTCTTTGGCTCGTTCCCGGGTTCACTTGTATGTAATTCAAATTCAGGCTCGGTATCGTATTCGGACTCGGTTTGGACGAGTATTTGATCTAAGTGTTCAAGCTTGTTCTTGTTCTTTGAAGATGAACTTGACTCCCCCGTTTTCTTCCTTGACTTCTTTCAGAACACTGATTTGAATTCTTGTAAAAGTGTCTTCTTTGGTGTTTGATCTTCTTTCACTCTCTTATCCTTCTTTTTGTGAATTGCAGACTCGGGATCTTCAAGTGGTGGCACCAAAGGTGTGTTAGAGCCTCTCGTCATGAACTCCGGAAATAAAACAAAAAGATAAAACGTAAAACTAAACTAAGAAAAACGAACTGAAATAAAAAAAAAAACTAAGGACTTCAGTTCTCACGTCGTGAATCTTAAAGGTTCATGTCGTGAGTACTATAATGCAGAAAAAAAATTAAAATAGAAAAGTAACTTCTTGCAGGTTTTACCCTACAAAAAGGATCGATTAATTTAAAGCAAACAAACTAATAATTAACTAAGCCGTTCCCCGACAACGGCGCCAAAAACTTGATGTGCACAAAAGTACCCACTAATTTTATTTATAACATAACTAACTTAACTAACTAAAATGCACCTAGGCAGTGTACCTAGTCGAATTATAGAATAGTTGGGTAAGTCGGGTGTCGATCGCAGGAAACGGTGTTGACTAATTAATTTATCTACTACTAAATTAACCTAATTACTAACAAAAGAAGGGTTTTTATCTAATTTTGCAAGTTTAGATGAACTTAATTCTTTAACACAAACACAATCAATAAAGAAAACACTTCTGTTAGTTCGAATCCGCTTTCACTCAATGGATTATAGATTAGCTATGACAGTTATTTTTGGTTAACAATTAAGATAGTATTAGCAATTTAGTTCTAATTCTACTAACTTTAATTATTTCATGTAAATCTATGTATGGTCACACAATAGTTAACACAGAATCAATTATTGAATAAGTTTGGAGCCATGTAAAATTGATTAATCAAAACACAATTACAGTAATAATATGAGTTCTCTAGCACAACTTAATTCAATGATTTAATTACTTATCTAAGATTGGTTTGATCTTAGCTCTAATAAACTAGTGTTCACTAAATTATTAGGTATTCAAATTCATGCAGATCTGTATTCACTAACTACACATAACAAGAATTTAAAGCAATCAAATATTTAAATTAAACATGCTAGGTAAAATCAATCAACACAAGCATATTACCAACAAGTAAAGTCAAATCTAATGCATTAAAACCATGAGTTCCAGTTTCATCTAGCTAACAGAAGCAGCTAGATTTAGTTGGACATACTAACAACTAAACAAACAAAAACTATAATCAAAGACATGTTTAAGTGTACCAATCTATAAACCAATTTATGAACTTCTTCTTCCTTGGTGTTAAAACCAACTTCCAGATCTTCTCTTCCTCTGAAATTCGTCTCTAGGAACCCTTCTAAGCCAGCCAAAATTCTTTCAAATCGTAATGGGCAAGGGAATTTATAGTTTTCTGATTTCCCGAGTTCACGTCGTGAACCATAAGAATTCACGTATTGAATATGAGATAACCGTGTTCGGCAAGGACTCTTCCACCCGCATACATATCTTCTACAAAACTCCACTCATGTCGTGAACGATGAATTGTTCACGTCGTGAGTATGCCTTTTGGGTGATTTTCCGTTCTTTTTTTCTTCAATCCTCCAAAGTTCCATATTCTGTCAATTTGAGTCCCTATCTTCGAAGATGCTTCTATTTGGTTGCAAAATAACAATTTAAACTCATAAGTACCATTATTCTATGCAGATGACCAAAATATTAATAGAAAGGTAAATAAATATCACCTAAAATGATGTATCAATATAGTAATATCATTAATATTTTGGAAGTGGTTCTAAACATGCACAAGGGAACACATAATATATTAATGCAAATGGTAGCAAAAGTTTATTATTAAGTCTCCATGAAATAATAACCAAATTAGATAAAATACAATTTGTATCAGTTCCAAAATATCAAACTACAAACTAAGTAAACAAAACAACTCACTAGCAAATCTTTTACACTTTGCAAGTATGTACGTGTCATCTCCTATATAGAGAAATATTTCCCAAGCCAATCTTTTACACTTTGCAGTGTTGTGATGTTGTTTCGTATGAGTAATATATCATCGACATATAGAATGAGAAAGACTAAAATGATCCCACTAGTTCTAACATACACATAGTGTTCATATTTATTTCTTAAGAAATCAAACTCTTTGACATACTCAACGAAACATATGTTCCATCTACGATGTAACATCCCGAACTTTGCAGGTATATTTCAAATCTCTCTTCTTTTTATTAGTTGCCATTTGTAGTCCCTGGAGTCGGTTGAGTTGGGCTATGAGAAGGATAAGGGCTAAAGTTGCAACTTTGAGTCAGGAAAGAGTACGATGATCGTACATAAGGGTATGCTAAGTGTACTAGGCATGCCCTAGTATGCTAGGTGTACACTCATGTACGCCGGGCGTACTCACGTCAGGTGAAAACCCTAATATTTTGGGTTGGGGACTATATAAACAACCTTACAGCTCATTTTCTTATGTTATCCTCTGCCTCCATATCCCAGAAAGCGTTCCAAACCCTAGTTTTGTGTGTGAGTGTGAGTTGGTGTGCATTTTGAGGAAATTGCATGATAGAATTGTTTGATTACATGATGCCTGCTAGCCTATGGTTTCCTTTATATGAGATTGACTTCATTACTGTAGTTGCTTAGTGTATGGATCACAGTTATACATATTTTAGATCTTATAGCCTGAGAATGTTTGATTTTGCCTTATGTTATGTTCTTGTTTGATTGGGGGATTAGGGTAGGATCGGATATTCAAAATTCTATAGGGTCCAACGTTATGTATGGCTATCATACATTATTGGTGGAAGTTTCATGGGTGAGTTGTATGAGTTGTTTAGGCCAATTATGAAATAGTTCGCCGTTCTCTAGGAGCGAGGGTTGAACGATTACCACGCATGTGTATACTAGGGTGTTATGATGTTACTTAAGACAAATATGGGAAGGTGTGGAAGGTAGTATGGGCCCGTACTACTGAAAGCACAGTAACCATACGCGTGTCAAGGAAGCTGTAATCCCTAGGGTTAGTTAGGAGTTGGTTCCCAGTTATTATGCAGATTATCTAATATCTTTAATGGTATATTTTCAGTATGGTGGTTACAAGATGCTTTGGGGCTGGATCCGGATCGGGATCAGGGTCAGGAGCTGGCGGTCAGGATGGTTCAGTACCGCCCGAGGTCATCGGTCAGATGGGGACGGATGAGTTGGATGCCAGGATTCGTGAGATCTTTCATGATGAGGTTGCCACTCTGTTCTAGGCATAGTCACCAGAGATGTTTGGGTGTATTAAGACCGCCATGGTTGAGTACTTTGATGAGCGCCATGCAGTCCTTGTTGAGACGGCTGCCGCTGCAACGACATTGGCTGTAACGGCGGTAGGGGGAGGAGCCGTCCAGGCATTTCAGTATCGGTACTTCGACAACACGAAGCCTCCTACTTTCGATGGGGTTCAGGTTCCGATCGTCGCTATGAGATGGTTGTCTGATGTGGAGGGACGTTTCTTCACGTGTTCATGCCCTGTTGATCAGAGGGTGAGGTGTGCATTGAACCTGTTACGGTCCGGGGCGAAGGATTGGTGGAGATTTGTTACCGGATCATACACTGAGGAGCAGCGAGTTATGATTACTTGGGATCAGTTGAGGGACATGTTTAGTACTCGTTATGTTCCACGGGTGGAGAAGGAGAGGCTATCACAAGAGTTCTTAGTGATGGGTTTTAGCCATATGAACATTCCTATGTGCACATACAAACCCTAATGCTTGGATCTAGTTTTCTCTAATTGAACATGCATTGTATCCAAGAATTTTAAATAATCGATCTAGGTAATAACATAAGAAAAACAGATCTAGAAGATTACCTTAAGTTTCTTGCTTGAATCTTCTTGTCCTTGGAGCTTAGAGTCACAATTGTCACTCCTCTAATGGCTTACAAACACCAACTTAGCAAGAGGATGATTAGAGAGAGAGAGAGAGGAGAGGGCATGAATCGGCCAGGGTTCTTCCAAAGGCAAGAGTGCCGATTTGCTTGACCCCTTGGTTCTATTTATACTTGTAAGGCTCCTAGGGTTTCACCCTTAAACCCTAATTGGATAACTTAGGCCCTAAGCAATCCAATCCCCCTTATGATAAGCCTTGGACGATTTCTAGGTCTATCCAAAGCCCTAAAACCGTCCACCCCTTATCCTTCAGGGATTACAGCCCAAAGTACAACTATCATACAATTGACAGTTTATGCCCTTTTATTTAATTAATCTCTTTAAGTCACCAAATAAATTCCTAATTAATTTATGACTTATATTAATCAAATAACAATATTATTATTCCTTGTATTATTCTCATAATATATTAATAATATTTCTTCTCTCATTATAAATCATCCTGTCAAGTTGCTATGGTGAAGGCAACCCAAAAGGACCATGCACAATCGGGTCAAATACTTGCCTAATATAGTTGCTGCCTTAGAAACTATTCCAACAGTCTCCACTTGGATAAGTCTAGTAACTATATGCACAAGTATAATCCGATTAGCAATCGTAGCTCTCAAAGACGCTGTCAAACTCTGATCTTATCAATCTTGTCCTTTAGATAAGGGATCGTATAGTCCTCTGTTTAGATATCATGCGAACAATTCTGATGGAATTAATTGTCCAGCAGTTGGTTTCTCGATCTCAGATTTATTCGACATAGAACTTAATCGAACACATCAATTTAGTTCTAACCAGGCCCGGCACATAAGTCAAATCAAATCATCGAGCGACCGAGATATCGCTTTTACCCTCTTGGGATAAAAGTAACAGATAAACTTCGACTTATATGCATTTAGTTATTCATTAATCAACTATACACATCAATGCATTTTATAACATCAAGTTACTGATGCGGTTTCGCATTATCAATGTACAACCAATTAACAAATAACAAACCATATATCTAGGTTTTAAGACCATATGATATTATCTTCTTGCGATCACCCTTTTGATCATATTCCATAAGGTGATTCCAGCAAATGCGGGTTTGTTCCAATTAAGGAAAGAGGTCTTGACATCCATTTGCCAAATCTCATAATCATGAAATGCGGCAATTGCTAGCATCACTCTAATATATTTTATCTTCGCAACTGGTGAGAAGGTCTCATCATAGTCAACTCCGGGAGTTTGAGTAAAGCCCTTCGCAACCAATTGCGCCTTATATGTGTGTATGTTTCCATCCACGTCGGTCTTCTTCTTGAAGATCCATTTGCACCCAACGGTCTTACGTCCGGGCACATTATCAACCAAATTCCAAACTTGGTTGTCATACATGGATTGTATCTCGCTGTCCATTGCCTCTTTCCATTTCGCAGACTCCGGGCTGGCCATGGCTTCCTTATAGCTATTAGGTTCATCTAGATTTATTAGTGTACCATCACTAATATACGTGTCCCCTTCGGTAGTAATATGAAAACCATAAAACTAGGGTCGAACTCTAACTCTTTCGGAACGTCTAAGAGGTAAGGACTCGTCAATCGGTTCAACCGGAGTTTCCTCCTCGGGTTGAGCGCCAGCGGTAGAGGTTCCTTCATCAATCGACCCTTGAATCTCTTCAAGCTCGATTTGCCTCCCACTGTCTCCTTGGCTTATGAGTTCTCGCTCTCGGAAAACTCCTCTCCTCGCAACGAAGACAACATTGTCCTTCGGTCTATAGAAGAGATATCCAAAGGATTTCTGCAGGTAGCCGATGAAAATACATCGCTCACTACGAGGTTCGAGCTTGTCATGAGTATCTCGTCTTACGAAAGCCTCGCAACCCCAAACCTTGATATGTGCTAACGAGGGAGCTTTCCCTGTCCACATCTCGTGAGGTGTTTTGGCAAACTTCTTAGTAGGGACTCGGTTAAGGATATGGGCGGCAGTCTCTAAGGCATACCCCCAGAATGAGATAGGTTGTGAAGCACGACTCATCATAGAGCGGACCATGTCTAACAAGGTTCGATTACCCCTTTCTGCCACACCATTCAACTGTGGTGTCCTAGGTGGCGTTAATTGTGAAACTATTCCACACTCTTTGAGATAGTCATGGAATTCAAGACTTAGGTACTCTCCTCCTCAATCGGATCGAAGCATCTTGATTTTCCTGCCCAATTGATTCTCCACTTCATTCTTGAACTCTTTGAACTTTTCAAGCGCTTCTGACTTTTTCTTGATTAATTAGATATACCCATATCTACTATAGTCATCGGTAAAAGTCACATAGAAGCGGTTTCCATCCTTCGTGGTGGATCTAAAGGGTCCACATACATCGGGATGTATGAGGTCCAATAAAACCTCACCCTCTCACATGTGCTAGTGAAGGGTGACTTGGTCATCTTTCCAAGTAAACAAGACTCGCATGTGTCATCTTCCCTAAGGTCAAATGACTCCAACACTCCATCCTTTTGGAGTTGGGATATGCGCTTCTTGTTGACATGTCCAAGACAACAATGCCACAAGGATGCTTTATGCATACTATTGGAAGAATCCATGCACAAAACATCATTTCCTAGGTTATCTACAATCATAACGGTTTCATAAATTCCATTACATGGCATTGCTTCAAAATATAAGACACCATTTAGATAAGCATAAATTGAACCATTCTCATTATTAAAAGAAAATCTAAATCCTTGTCTAAACAAACCATGAAACGAAATGATTTTTCTTGCCATTTCTGGCGAGTAGCAACAATTATTCAAATCTAAACATAAACCATTACTAAGCACTAAAGAATACACTCCAATCTTGGTCACAGGCAACGATCTTCTGTTCTCCGTGATTAGATTTATTCTTCCATGCTCTACATCCCTATTTCTTCTTAGTCCCTGCAATTCAGAACAAATGTGGTAACCACACCCGGTATCTAGGATCCAAGAAATAACATGAGATGAATCATTAGATTTAATTGTGTATATACCTGTGAAAGACGGCTTGATCTTTCCTTCCCTGATGGCTTGCAAGTATTCTGGGCAGCTTCTATTCCAATGCCCTATTTTGTGGCAATGGTGGCACTCTTCCTCCTTTGGGTTAGGGTTGGGCTTAGCAGGTTCAACTTTGGTCCCACTAGAAGAGGAACCATCTCAGGACTTTCCCTTGCAGTAGCTCTTAGACGGAGCCTTCCTCTTCTTACCCCTACCTTGACCAATCGCCAAAACAGGAGCAGCTGGTGGATTGGGAGTTGGTGCAACAGACTTGTCCTTGAGGTTGCTCTCAGCAACCCTAAGGAGACCTTGGAGCTTACTTAGGGTGACCTCCTCCTTGTTCATGTGGTAGGTCATTCTAAATTGATTGTAACACGGAGGCAAGGAGTGAAGCACCATGTCGATAGCCAAGTCTTCCCCAAAGTCGACATTCAACTTGCGAAGACGATCGACATACCTTTGCATCTTTTTCAAGTGTACGGTTAGAGATTCTCCATGACCCATTTTAGAGGAAATCATGTTAGTGAAGATCTCGTAACGTTCCTGCCTCGCGTTTTGATGGTATTTCTCTAACAAGTCTTGGTGCATTTCGTACGGATACATGTCCTTGTAGGACTTTTGGAATTCGGTGTTCATTGTGGCTATTATGATGCAGTGAACCTTCGTCGCATCACGTTCATGAGTCTCAAAAGCAATCATTTCAGCCGGAGTAGCGATTTCTGGGTTGATCTTCTCGAGCTTCTCATCGAGGACATACTCCTTGTCCTCGTAGCGAGCAATCGTGCGAATGTTTCTTATCCAATCGCTAAAGTTCGTTCCATCGAAAGTCACCTTTTGGCAAAGGCTCATCAATGTGAATGAACTAGCAGCATCGTTGTTTGCGTTCGACATCTACAAATAGAAAGGACAAACATAGATTAGAATTTGAATCCCTAATTATCACCCAATAAGAAAAATTAGGGCTAGGATCCAACAACAATATTTACATATTAGAAAAGGGATGCCGTAATCTAACATGCAAACAATTTGAAGGTAAGTGAATGACGATTCACTAATTCTCCACCATGAAAACATAACTTTAAGTTCTAAATGTATTGTGAATTCCTAGGTTTTGGATGAGATTCATTGAACCTTTCAATGGCATGTTTAAATCTCGATATGTCCCTCTCATTTGTGACTGAGATACCGAGGATCACAAAGTGGGTGTGAATTACCATGCAAATTCACACTGTGCCTTCATTGTAACAATCACCTATTTGATGTGCTGGTAAACCACAGACGCTCCATCGAACTATGATAAACAATGAATCACCCTTTGCCACCTTTGCTTAGAACCAATTAGTGTGCCGGTAAACCACACACGCTCCACTAACTTCTTAGCAAGGATGCAAAGTGTAATTTCATGGGATTGCATCAATTCACTTTTCCTAAAGTAACTAGGATTGGGAATTTTTGAAAAACATGTAGTTACTTTGTATTTCATATTATACTTTTAATGAGGAGATGAGGTTGCCCTATCCTACCCGTTCGGCTAACGACGCTCCACCGATCAAGCAAGCGGTGGGTGTGAGTGTACACCCATTAAGCGCCATTTTATAGGTCGCAACCTTATACCCACCTTATAGACCGGCTTTGTGAATGAGGCCTACTAACGGTAAGACTAGCATTTTAATTATACATACATATATATATATATATATATATATATATATATTAATCTTGTAATATTATATTAGTATAGGGTTGAATTTTAAACTTGTAAAATTCTAGGGTTTGAAATTTAAATTGTTTAAATTAAACTTTTAATCACAAAACATAAATTTTAAAACTTCAGGGCAAGTTTTAAACTTTTCAAAACATACGGGATCAAATAACAAATAATCCAAATTAACATTTAATCACATAATTATCCATATTTGATTTATTTAAATATTTATTGCAAAACAATTTACCAATTTAATTAAAATAATTACTCAATTATCACATAAGGAAATTATTATTCAATTAATTGATAAATATCTTCAATTAGGTCAAGAATATACTCAAATATATATTAAAATCGGATTTATATTGACCCATTAAGATTAAGGTAAGTATCCAAAAGATAAACAACAAGAAATCCCGAAATTAGCTCTTTCTGACGCTCAAACTCGCCGAGTTGAGGCCTACTCACCGAGTCCACTATGGAACTCGTTGAGTTCATCAGGCAGAATGACAAAATTCGAATTTTGCAAGCAACAAACAAGCAACCAATGCATCAATTCAATAGAAACCAATCAAGGCTCTGATACCACTGATGGGTTTTAGCCATATGAACATTCCTATGTGCACATACAAACCCTAATGCTTGGATTTAGGTTTCTCTAATTGAACATGCATTGTATCCAAGACTTTTGAATAATAGATCTAGGTAATAACGTAAGAAAAACAGATCTAGAAGATTACCTTAAGTTGCTTGCTTGAATCTTCTTGTCCTTGGAGCTTAGAGTCACAATTGTCACTCCTCTAAAGGCTTACAAACACCAACTTAGCAAGAGGATGATTAGAGAGAGAGAGAGAGGAGAGGGCAAGAAGTCGGCCAGGGTTCTTCCAAAGGCAAGAGTGCCGATTTCCTTGACCCCTTGGGTCTATTTATACTTGTAAGGCTCCTAGGGTTTCACCCTTAAACCCTAATTGGATAACTTAGGCCCTAAGCAATCCAATCCCCCTTATGATAAGCCTTGGATGCTTTCTAGGTCTATCCAAAGCCCTAAAACTGTCCACCCCTTATCCTTAAGGGATTATAGCCCAAAGTACATCTATCATACAATTGACAGTTTATGCCTTTTTATTTAATTAATCTCTTTAAGTCACCAAATTAATTCCTAATTAATTTATGACTTATATTAATCAAATAACAATATTGTTATTCCTTATATTATTCTCATAATATATTAATAATATTTCTTCTCTCATTATAAATCATCCTGTCAAGTTGCTGTGGTAAAGGCAACCCAAAAGGACCATGCACAATCGGGTCAAATACTTGCCTAATATAGTTGCTGCCTTAGACACTATTCCAACACTTAGATCTACGTCAGGGCACGAATTCGGTGACGGAGATCACCAGGTTGTTTACTAAGAGAGCGATGTTCAGCCCGGAGTTTGCTTCTGAGCAGGCTCAGATCACTCGTTATCTGAGCAGGCTCAACATGGATATAAGACATTTTGTTGCGACATAGAGATGTGATAATTTGTTGGAGCTTTAGGAGACCGCAAGGCGGTGTTAGCTGGAGATTGAGTTATAGTTATGAGTGTTGAGACAGGCCCCAGGGCAAGCGCAGCCGGCGCCGAAGCGGTTGAAGGCTGCTGATTCTAGGACGAGAGGGCAACGTGCCCGCACTTATGGGAAGTGTGGGAAGGTTCATACCGGAGCATGTCGATCGAGTACTGGATGCCACAAATGTGGCAAGGAGGGGCACTACGTGCGAGAGTGCCACCAGCCCGCCCCTACCTCGAATATGAGGATTTGCTTTCACTGTCATCAGGTTGGTCATGTGAAGACCAACTGTAGAGAGTTTGGTTTGCTGGTCGGGGAGCTTGAGTGTCCGTTGCTAGTTTCTATCGCCAACGAACTCGGGGTTTCTGCTTCTTCAGTCTACCGAGGTTGCACATTAGAGATATTTGGGGTACCCTTCCCGATTGACCTGATTCCTATCCCCATAGGGGATGTCAGCGTGATAGTAGGTATGGATTGGCTGAGTCGGTTCGGTGCCATGATCCACTGCAAGGGTCAATGGGTTGTAGTTCGAACCCCAAGTGGGGGAGAACTGGTGATTTATGGTGAGGGCACCAGATCGGGTTCTGGGTTTTGTTCAACTGCCTGGGCTCGTAAATACATTTAGCACGGGTGTGCGGGTTATCTAGCGTACGTGGTGGATACGCGTGTCAGGGATTAGCCTTTAGTTGTAGAGGTCCCAGTAGTCAGGGAGTTTGCTGACGTGTTTCCAGAGGAGTTACCCGCAGTGCCTCCGGAGAGACAGGTTGAGTTTAGGACCGACCTAGTGCCTGATGCGGCCCCTGTGGCCAAGGCGTTGTACCGGTTCGCACAACCGGAGATGCAGGAGTTGTCGTCACAGCTGCAGGAACTACTGGGCAAGCAGTTCATTCGTCCGATCAGTTCTCCATGGGGATCACTGATACTCTTCGTGAAGAAGAAGGATGGATCGCACCGGATGTGCATAGACTACAGGGAGCTGTACAAGTTAACGGTGAAGAACCGTTACGCACTCCCAAGGATAGACGACCTATTTGATATGTTGCAGGGGGCATCGTGGTTCTCCAAGATTGATTTAAGGTCCGGGGACCATCAGGTCAAGGTGAGGGAGGAGGATGTGGAGAAGACCACATTCAAGACTCGGTACAGACATTACGAATTTGTGGTGATACCGTTTAGGCTCACCAATGCGCCGACGATATTTATGGACCTTGTGAATCGGTTCTACAGACTGATGCTCGACCGCTCGGTCATAGTGTTCACTTACGATATCTTAGTGTATTCCAAGACTCGGGAGTTGCACGAGGAGCATCTGCGGAAGCTATTGGAGGTTTTGAGGCTAGAACAGCTTTATGCTAAGTTCTCGAAGTGCGAGTTTTGGTTACGAGAGGTCCAGTTGCTGGGGCATCTATTTAACTAGGATGGGATTTTGGTCGATCCGGCCAAAATTGAGATAGTTATTCGGTGAGAGGTTCCAAGATCTCCCTCAGACATCAGGAGATTTTTGGGTTTGGCAGGGTACTACTGGAGGTTCATACAAGATTTATCCAAGATTGCAGTACCCCTCACTCGTCTGACGAGGAAGGGGTGGATTTACGGTGGGGCCCTGAATAGCAGAGGGCGTTTGAGATCCTCAGACAACGATTATGGGAGACCTTAGTCTTGACCCTCCCCAAGGCAGTGGAGGATTTTGTGGTATACCGTGATGCATCCATCACAGGTTTGGCAGGGGTCCTCATGCAGAAAGGACGAGTGATAGCCTACGCATCGCGGCAGCTGAAGCCACACGAGACGAGATACCCCACACATGATCTGGAGTTGGGAGCGGTAGTATTCTGTCTGAAGATTTGGAGACATTACCTCTATGGAGTCCTCTTTACTATCTACACGGACCACAAGAGCTTGAGGTATATTATGGATTAGCCGAACCTGAATATGAGGCAGCGTAGGTGGCTGGATGTAGTCAAGGACGACGATTGTGAGAGCCTTTACCACCCTAGTAAAGCGAAAGTGGTTGCGGACGCTCTGAGTCGCAAGGCAGCCGGACCTTCTATTTCAGTGTCATGAATGAGGATATTTGTGGATTCCCCACTTGTGAGCTTGGTCAGGGAAGCTCAGGCAGAGGGTATGCATCGGGAGAACTAGAAACTGGAGTGGATTAAGGGTGAGAACACATGGTTTGTGTAGGATAGCAGGGGATTGTTGACCCGTTGTGGTCGGGTTTGGGTTCCGATGTCTGGTGGGGTCAAAAAGATTATTCTGGATGAGGCTCATAAGTCTTGCTTTTCTATTCACCTGGGGGCCACCAAGATGTACCGGGATTTGTGTTTGAGTTACTGGTGGTCGTGCAGGAAGCGAGAGATTGCTTGGTACATGGGGAGGTGCCTGACCTGCAGGATGGTCTAGGCTGAGCACCAGAGGCCACATGGCAAGTTGCAGCCTCTTGAGGTTCCCATGTGGAAATGGGAGCAGATCACGATGGATTTTATCACCAAGCCGCCAAATACAGCAAGGGGTTTCGAAGCCATATGGGTCATCGTGGATCGACTGACCAAGAGTGCCCACTTTCTGGCCATTCAGGAGGGCTCATTGGTCGAGAAGTTGGCCGAGTTGTACATCCGTGAGATTGTCGCGCGACATGGGGTTCTGGTCTCTATCGTCTCAAACCTTGATGTTCGGTTCACCTCCTGATTCTAGCAGAAGTTCCACGAGGAACTGGGCACACGATTGCACTTCAGTACAACTTTTCATCCACAGACGGACGGCCAGAGTGAGTGGACCATACAGACTCTTGAGGACATGCTGAGAGCCTGTGTTATTAACTTTGGAGCTGGGACTCTTACCTACCTCTCGTTGAGTTATCATACAATAATAACTTTCATTCTAGCATTGGCATCACACCTTATGAGCTGTTGTAGGGGAGGAGATGTCGCACCCCAGTCTGTTGGGGTGAGGTGGAGCACATAGTGATGGGTCGGGCCGAGGTAGTTCTGCAAACTATCGAGAGGATTTAGCAGATTAGACAACGACTGCAGACCACTCAGAATTGGTAGAAGAGCTATGTTGACTGGCTCCGATCTGAGTTGGAGTTTCAGGTTGGTGATATGGTGCTCCTGAAGGTCTCACCCTGGAAGGGTGTGATCCACTTCAGGAAGAGGGGAAAATTGGTTCCCCGATTTATTGGACCATTTCGAGTTATTTCCAGGCTCGGCAAGGTTGCTTATGGACTAGATCTTCCGGAGGAGCTCAGTCAGATACACAACACTTTTCATGTTTCCCAGTTGTAGAAGTGCATATTGGATTAGGATGCGGTAGTGTCGCTGTATGATGTTCAAGTTGATGAGCGCCTGAACTACGTGGAGCAGCTGATGGATATTTTGGAAAGGAAGAGAAAAATTATGCGTAACAAGGAAATACCTCTGTTAAAGGTGCAGTGGCGACATCGGAAGGGGTCCGAGTGGACTTGGGAGATAGAGTCTGAAATACGGGAGCACTACCCAGGTCTATTCGCTGCAGCAGATTTCGGGGACGAAGTCTAGGTCAAGTGGGGGAGAGTTGTAACATCCCTAACTTTGCAGGTATATTTTGAATCCCTCTTCTTTTTATTAGTCACCATTTGTAGTCCCTAGAGTTTGTTGTATTGGTCCATGAGAAGTATAAGGGCTAAAGTTGCAACTTTGAGTCAGGAAGGAGTACGCTAAGCATACATAAGGGTACGTCGAGTGTACTAGGCGCCCCTAGTATGCTGGGAGTACACTCATGTACGCTGGGCGTACTCACGCCAGGTGAAAACCCTAATATTTAGGGTTAGGGACTATATAAACACCCTTATAGCTCATTTCCTCTAATTATCCTCAGCCTCCATATCCCAGAAAGCGTTCCAAACCCTAGTTTTGTGTGTGAGTGTGGGTTGGTGTGCATTCTGAACCTTTGAAGGTGAAGTCATGGCACCGAGAAGTTGGAGAAGGAGAACAAGGGTACATATTTGAAGTTGTGTTCTGCCCTAGAAGCTCCAGAAGGTAAAAAGCTTGGAACTTTATACTTGTGTGATATAGATCTAGTCAGTTTATCTTTATGGAAGAATTCTTGTCCCAAAAGTCCCAAAATGGTGCATGTTAAGATTTGGAAGAAATGGGTTGTCCTTTCAGACCTTAGAAGAGGTCCTAAGTGATAAAAATGAGGTCCCAATAGCTAGATTTGTCTCATGCATTAAGTAGGAATGTCTTAATAGATTAAGACCATGTGTTAAGAAATTTCTGGACATCCAAAGTGATAAAGTTCGAAACTTTGTGGTTCTATGGCACATTTTGTTGATGGATCTGGAATTTGGGCTTAAGTGCTTAAGCCATTAAGCACTTATTAGGGTTTTGGTGAAACCCCGCGTAAGCCCAACGTAATTCCTGTACGCCCAGCGTACGGGGTCAACCACCCCGATGGCGGTCAGCACAGGGAAGGAGTACGCTCAGCGTATCGGAGGGGTACGCCCCGCATATGTACTTAGATTAGGCTTTTGACATTTTGGCTTCGGGTTGGGCCGTTGTTAGACTATGTGAACTTGGGCATCGTTGGGCCCTGAATATTTGAAGTTGGTTCAGTTCTGATAAAGGGTCCTATGGTAAGGCCCAATTGGGAAAATTGGGCCATTGTTGGGCTTGTGCGTTATGGACCTGGGGTAGTCGATTGATATTAGGCCTTAGGCCCAAATTAGGGAAATGGAAAATATGGACCCTTTGGCAATTTTGAGATCCCACTTATTAATTTAGTATTCATCATTTTAGGCAGTCGAGGTGGTCGGTGAGATAGCTGTTGGAGACTCTTAGTTCAGCTCTGCACTACTTGCTAGGTGAGTTATTCTCACCATATCAACAGGGTCTAAGGCACCAATGTCGGCCCTTCAGATTGTATTTGGGTTTATTGCGTGCTATGCTTATTGATTAGCACTCTAGTAGTTAGGTTGATGGTATGCTTAGTGGTCTATTATTTTGGTATCCTGGTTATAGGATGTTGTTAAGCTAATTGATTTATTAGAACGGTTGTTTGAGATATTTATATGCTAGCATATGCTATTTATGTTCACATGATTGTTTGTTTGGTGGTTGGGTTGAGACGGTATTGCTTTGTGCTATAGGCCAACATACCTGGGGTGGTCCTGATAGGCTGTAGGCCCTGCGAGGTAGTCCTGTCATGCCGAAGGCCCGACGAGTGGTTCGGATAGGTTGTAGGCCCTGTGAGGCAGTCCAGTCATGTCGAAGGCTCGGGAGCGGTCCAGATAGGCTGTAGGCCCTGCAAGGCGGTCCAGTCATATTGAAGGCTCATTATACATGTTGTTTGTTATGATTATGCAGGGTTGTATATGTTGGTATTTTGGGGGTAACTCACTAAGCCTACGAGCTTACATTTATTGATTTTTATTTCAGGTACTTCAAGTGACCATGACAAGGAGAAGGCGTGACGTACACATATTCACATTTTATGATTTGGGATTTCTAGGAACTCTGATATGACATCGTTTTGAAAACAATTTGTGAACTATGTTGATGTTGAATAATTTTATTTACCTGGATGGGTTTTGAAAAGTTTAAATTTGTGGCAGTGTCTAAATTTACCAAATAAGGAAAGTATCTCATTACCCAATTTTTCAGTTGGATAGAAACTTGGAATCATACAAGTTGTATAGTATGATGAATGAGAACTTTCAGCTTTGGAAAATTAAGACTAGTTCCTTGTTCAGATGTATATGTGAATCAAGTGAAGGACTAAGAGATCAAGTACACATTCTTCTGCACTGATCAAGTCCACCACAAAATATCTATAAGACTATTCTTCATGATTTACTAAATTTTACTAAATATGGTTACACTTACAAGTTTAAGTGTAATTCTGATACATTGGAAAAATTTTGATGTATGGCAGAGCGAATGAGAAGAATCAAATTAGGCAGAAGGATAAAAGTTTCTCAAATCTGAAAATATGGGAGAGTACTTTAGTATTATGTTATATGATCATCTTAATGATTAAGAGACCATATCACAATTCATCCTCTAAGTACATTCTGATAGCTAAGAAGAGGAGATATGAATGGTTGAAGTAGTCAAATAAAGAAGATGAGTCATACTTCGTTCCAAAACAAGTCCTAGACTCATACTCCAAGACTGTAAGTTGACGGACATGTCTTAAAGAAAGGTTTAAAACACTTGTCAAATGTAAGAGTAAAAGTGTCCTACTCTTGTACATTTGAAATTGGTAAGTTGTGATGTTTTGGATAAAACAAAGACCAACTAAGGGCAATTGTGTAAAGTGTTTGTCTTGATAAAGAATCCAAACTATCTCTTGAATATTTGGCAAGTGAGTCTTATGTGTCAAGAGAATAGTAGGAGTCTTAAAGATTGTGAAAGGATAATCAAGAATAAAAACCTGTAAGTTTATCGCTTGCACACAACGTGAGGTTTATAACATATCGTGTTGACATATTTCTATTTCTGTGCCCATTCCGGTTAAAGTTGACTTTGCATATGACTTCTTAGAGTTCTCAATTGGTTGCATAACAACTTAGAAGCAATGCCAGGCCCTTGTGCTGCTAGGTGGCAAGAAGTTAAGATTGCACAAGTTCAATCCATAAGAGTTTGGATTTGTCACTAACCTTGTATTGTGATTATGGTTTTGACAATTCACATGGATAAGAACACATGCACCATTAAATCTAAGTGTCAGAAGGTTTCTCCCCGATTCATGAGAATAATGGTGAGGAAACACTTTCACTAAGTAGATTTTAACTAGATAGCAATTGTGATATTTGCATTCTCAAAGTCGTTAGTGGAGCGTGTGTGGTTAACCGGCACACTAACATGGACTTGTGAGAAGTGGCAAAGGTCTAAACAATTGAGACTATGATTACAACATCCCTTTTCATAGTTCTTAAATTGTTTTGACAAACTTATGAGCTATCTAAGATAAGGTGTATGACATTGATAAAGTTTTATAAAAGCAATCAAGTATCAGAAATCTGATTTCTGAGAACATGTCAAAGCTAATGGAAGCATAAGTGTTATGCTAATAATCATCATGTTAGTGGGAGCATGATAATTATGATAAAGGTTGCAAGTTAGCAATGTTAATTATAGAAAAAAAATGTTTCATTTAGGAAAAAGTTGTTTGGCTATAATTAAGGGAGAGAAAGTATACTTCATCTAAAATCTAAAAGCTTAGATTGAGGTTTTAATCGTATTTAGTCAAGGATATATATATATATATATATATATATATATATATATATATATATATATATATATATATATATATATATATATAATGGCTTAACATAAAGAAATTCTATATATGGGTCCATTATTTGCGTTCTAAAATTCGATTATGATTACGGCATTCCTTTTCATAATCTGACATATGAGAACTTGGCAAATTGAAACGGAAATATTATAGTAAAAGACTGGTTTAGTCTTTATGTGAGACATTGTGAATCGTGCCCCATATGCTTCGGATATAGGATCGATTACATGTGTAATATTCATCCTTTCTAAAATTTTCCAAATGCCTGGGGAATTAAGATGGGAAAAGGTCTAGAATTGGATATGACTAAAAGGATTAAGCAATTGTTGAGGACAATCTAAGGTTTATCAAAGATTGGTGTTGGGTCGCATTTTGTGTTGCATCTATTGGGCTCGTTAGTTAGTCTAATATGTATCTCTGGTATGGGCCTGTCCATCCATGAGTTTTGTTTAGGGTTTATTATATATAGATGCTTGCATGCATTCTTAACGTAAGATTGATAGAGATTTGATAGCGTACAAGTTCTTATCTTTTGTAACCCTAGAATCCTCTACAGCGGAAGTTCTTAGTCGAGCTCTGCTGAGGATTGAGTAATCTAATCATTCGACACATCTTGATTCATACTTGGGTTATTTACTGTTTATATATTCATCGCTTACCTGTTACATACATTTAATCGATCATCAAGTCAACTAATAACTTATCAATTGGTATCAGAGCAGGAGGCTGTGTAATTCATACACATCTTTTCTGTGAAAGAGTTTGCGATTAGGGTTATTCCGCATTAACTAATATTTATTGAGCCGTCATTCAATAATTGACGTAACTCAACATTTATTTGTTTTGTCCTAATATTATTCATTACAAGTCTGATCTTTCAAACAGGTTAAACGATCAAGCATGGACGAGTCACAATCAAATCCCATCAATATCTCAAACAGCATCGGATCAACGACGAAGATTCCTATTATTTACACCCAGGATTATGAAGTCTGGGCACATCACTTCGAAGATTATCTCATTGGATTGGAAGACAATGGATACCTTATTTGGGATGCAATAGTTTCTGGACCATTTGCTCATTTTGCAACGTCAAAAATCATTAAAACTCAGAAAGAGTACAATGATCTGTTAAAAGACGTAAATGATGTTGCTCAAGACGAAAAGGAAAAGTTTCAGTGCAACATTAAAGCATTGAGACTGATTCGATTCGCTCTTCAATCCGATACGTTCAGGCTAGTGAGTTCATGCAGCACTGCTAAAGTCATCTGGGATAGGCTGCGAGAGCTATATTCCATAGATGAAGATCTGGAGCATTCCATTCAGTCTTTACTCTTATCCGAGTTTGGCGAATTTAAGCAGAATCCCGATGAAACTGTTACTCAGACATTCGATCGCTTCAATCATCTTCTTAGTAAGATGATCAAACACGATATAGAAAGGAAGTTGATTGAACAAAAGGTTACCTTTTTGAATGGTCTTAGATCTGAGTGGAGAGAAGTTGTGTCCACTGTTAAAGCTCATGAGCAATTCAAATCTTATTCTTTGGCAAAGCTAGTAGGGATTCTGAAATCCCAAGAAAAGATAGTCTTACAAGAGAAAAGTGTGGTTTCAAGCTTGGGATCCTTGGCTCTTCTGTCCAAAAGCAAAAGTGTAGTAGAGGATGAAGATCTCAACTTAGAAGATTATGATCTTACATCTTAAGATTATGCAATGATGGTTTCAAATCCAAAGAGGTTCATTAAGAAAAGATTCCCTACAAATAAGAATCGGAATTGGCAGGGAAGCTATAGTTCTGAAAAGGTGAGGGAGGAACCGAAGGCAGAAGAACCAAAGAAAGAGCCGAAAGCTGAAGGAGATTCTGGTGTGAACTGCTACTACTGTGGAGGAAAGAACCACTATGCCAAAGACTGTGTCTTGAAGAAAATGGCAGATAAGGACGAGGAAAATGATGAAGAGGCTGTGCTGATGAAAAAGCTGGAAGATATCAAGAGAAAGAAAGCTACTGCTAACCCTTCAATGAATGCTTTAATTGTGCAGGGTTTGGCAGCAGATGATGAGTTCGGTGGTGTGCAGGTCTGGTCAACCGACTCAGAGGATGATGAGGTCAGGAAGCCATCTCATGGAAAGGCGTATGTTGCTAGAGGTGAAGAAAGTAGTGGGAAGTGCTTGATGGTGACGGATATATCTCAAATGAGGGGATACAATACAGACGGTGGGAATGAAGAAACGAAGGAGCGAGAGGACCTATGCTTCACAACAAAACCTCTCAGCGTGCAATTCAATGAGTTTGATAAATTAATCAAGAAGATACTATCCATTTTTATTTCATATAAAGTCCCACAAAACTCATATGAAAAAGAATTGAAAAGCTTAAACTCAAGAATATCAAATCTAGATAGTAGTTTAACTCAAACACGGGTCACCAATTCTAACCTAACTGACCAAATAAGCAGGGTATCATCAAAGAGTGAGGAACGGAGGATGTGGATAGAGCTGAAGGAGTCGGAGCTGATTAAATCCAAAGACGAAAACATTTATTTACAAAGAGACAATTTGAAACTTTTGAAACAAAGAAATGTGTTTTGTTTAATAGCTAAGCGTCTTTATTCTAACATCACTCAACTTCATTTGAACTGTGAAATAGGACAGAAAATTCATCGCATGATTTTGCCCTTCCTTGAATTCAAGGAGGATGAAATCGACGCTGAAGCATATAATTGCGAAAGTGTAGTTTCGTCTGATGATGTGAATCCAACCTACATGTATGGTCTAGACAAAATTGAATCTTTCATAAAATCCAAGGACCATAAGGACATGCTGAAAAACCTTTTGGATGAAAATGATAAACTTAAGCTAAGGACCGAAACCATACAAAAATTTGACTCATTGAATGCCAACTTGAGCTCAGAAAATAAAATAGATGTTGAAAACGCGTCTGAGTTTAATAAGGATGATGATATGACTGAAATTTCTGTAGAGGATGAAGTTGACTATGCTGAGTTTATCAAGAACGAACCCGAAAACCAAAAAAATCTTATTTCTGAAAATTTTGTGGAGTTTGCTTGTTTGTCCCAAAATAAGTCCCCGTTTCTAGAAGAAAAGGTTGTTGTGTATGAAAGGTGAGAACAACACAAAATCAGGTATATAAGGTCACAGGAGTAATCGAACATCAGACAACCGAACTCACAGCCATTGTAAACGAAGATAATGCAGATGGTTGTGATGAGTTCTTCTGGTCTACTCCTATAGATAATGCAGACGAAACTGTTGGTCTGTCAGAACGAACTTCCTGGAAAACCAAAGGCAGATATGTGCCGGAGCCGCTAAACAAGCCTGATAACGTCGACGTGCCAAGTAGTAGTGATACAAAAGATGTTCCTGTAGAAGAAGTCACTCCCTTGAGCGAAACATCATCAGTTCAAAGTGAACCGGCTGACAAAAAGCAAAAGCAAAAAGCCAACATCCACCGACAGCCGAAGCAAGTAAAGAATCAGAAGCAGCAAAGGAATCTGAGATACAAGAAGAATCTCTCAGAACGAAAACAGTTTTGGCGATCTCAAAACGCCCATTTCTCTTATCATGAAAAAATTCCAAGTCAGAGAAAAGTACTATCAGGACGCAAGAAAGTAGTTACAACCGAAAGGACAGGTTCGGTTCTGAAAGGAATAACAACCGAAGGGAAATGTTCGGTTCAGAGAAAACCAGCTACCGAAAGCATAGGTTCGGTTCCGAGAGCAAAAGCAATCAAGGTTCAAGGTTCAGTCCCACTAATGACCAAAAACAAAAGGGGCACCTAGAACCTCAAGTCAAGAAAACTTCTCAGTCTAACTTCTCTCGTTCTAATTCTTCTCAACCCCATTCTAAATCCAATTCTGTTTAAACTCAAAATCCAAAACATTCAGCAGATTTGAAAGGAAAATCGAAGGTTTGCTCAGTCAAGAATGTTCAAAAGCATTCCAAGGCCCAAACGTCAAATCCTGAACCCAAACCGTCTGTAACAAATCCCAACACAATTAAAGTTTTCACCATTAAAAAGAAAGATGATACAACTTTAATAAAAAGAACATATCTTGTTGACATCTCTCTTACTATTCCTGTTCCTGTGAAAGGCTCACGTGGACCGAAGAAACTTTGGGTTCCTAAATCTGCTTGATTTTTGCAGGTTATCAGTGACGAGCAGTTCGATGAAGAATGGTATATTGACAGTGGATGCTCACGTCACATGACAGGGAGGAAGGAAGAACTGAGGGAATTTCGATCTCTTCCAAACGGAGGGAATGTCAAATCCGGGAACAACTCATACGGCACAATAAAAGGTTATGGGATGATTACAAATGGAGACTTCACAATTAGAAAAGTTGCATATGTTGAAGGACTACAACATAACCTCATTAGTGTATCTCAGCTTGTTGGAGGTACCGGTCTTAAAGTTTCGTTTGATGATGAGGGTTCAAAAATAATAGAGAAGAAAACAAAAAGAGTGATTCTCAAATCGGAGCGCAAAGGCGAAATGTTTCCTCTTAATCTCAAACCTATCAAAGGAAATCCAGCTATCTGTCTGTTATCCAAAGCACACTCTGACGAAAGCTGGTTGTGGCACCGAAGGCTCTGCCATCTCAACTTTAAGGATATCAACAAACTTGTCACCGGAGGTCATGTTCGGGGTCTTCCATTGCTCAAGTTTGATCGAGAACATTTGTGTGCTGCGTGTGAAATGGGGAAGCAGAGTCGTCAAAGTCACCCATCCATCATAAACACTAAAGTCGTTGAACCACTTGAATTGATTCACATTGACTTGTGTGGTCCATCGTCTATCGAAAGCATTGGTGGTAGCAAGTATATTCTTGTTATTGTTGATGACTTTTCACGTTTTACATGGGTGTTCTTTCTGAAGCACAAATCTGAAGCAACTCTCAAGGTAAAGATGTTCATCAAGCAGGTTGAAGTGCAGCTGAGGAAAGTCGTTCGCAACATCAGAAGCGACAATGGGCTGGAGTTCAAGAATAAAGAATTTGAAGACTTTTTAGCAGAAAAAGGGACCAGCCACAACTTCTCAGCTCCTTACACCCTTCAACAAAACGGGATTGTCGAAAGACGAAACCATTCTTTGTATGAGGCAGCACGAACTATGCTAAGTTTTGCTTCTCTACCTCTATATTTCTGGGCTGATGCTATTGCTGCAACATGTTTTACGCAGAACAGGTCCTATCTCAATAAGCGTTTCACTCTTACTCCTTATGAGATCATTAACAACAGAAAGCCAAACGTCAAATTCTTCCACGTATTCGGCTCACGATGCTTTATCTTCAATTCTAAAGAACATCGTAACAAGTTCGACGTAAAAGCCGATGAAGGGATTTTTCTGGGATATTCTCTCACTTCGAAAGCATACAGGGTTTTAAACAAGCTTTCGAGGAAGATTTAAGAAACGTATTATGTGACTTTCGATGAAAGCTATGTCAAGAAGCTGAAGGCCATGGAAGAAATAGTTGGAGAAATCTTCTCTCAAACAGGCCAAGTCACAGCCTCGATTGCAAATTTGTTTGAGCAGTTTATGGAGTTGTTCGATGAACCGGAGAAGGCTACTCTCTCAGAACCTAATGCAGCGGATAACAAAGTTGATCATCTAAAGCAAATCGTCGATGACGCTGCCAAACGACTGGGTGAAGGAGAATCAGTTCCAACTAAACCTTCTCAGCCCGGTGCTTTAGTTGAGGGGGAGAATCCATCTTCTTCAAAACAGCCAAGTTCACAAGTTGAGGGGGAGAACTCTTCTCTAGCTGCACCCGAAGGCTCTACTGCACCCGAGGGTATTGTAGCTCCCGAAAGCTCTACTGCACCCGAAGGTACTACAACACCCGAAAGCTCGACACCACCCGAAACTCATGTAGCTCCGGAAAGTCAAGATTTACCAGAAAGCTCATCAGTCGAGGGGGAGAATGTCGACATGTTTTATGACGATGACAGTCAATCCGAACTACAAGAGATGGTAAATGCTGAATTAGATCCATCATATGATCCAAATTACCCTCCTCTTGTCAAATGGACTAGAGATCATCCTGTTTCACAGGTTGTGGGTAATGTCTCTGAAAAGGTCCTGACCCGATCTCAACTAAAGGCAAAGCAAACTTCTCTATTCTCAAAAGTAGAGTTTTGCATGTTTAATTCTTTCGTCTCAAAAGTTGAACCAAAGACAGTTAACACTGCTCTTGATCACTCTGATTGGGTTCAAGCTATGCAAGACGAACTTAATGAGTTCGAAAGAAATAAAGTTTGGCGCCTCATTCCAACTCCTCAAGATGCATCGGTTGTTGGTCTCAAATGGGTCTTTAGGAACAAAATGGACAAGGAAGGCAATGTGATAAGGAACAAAGCTCGACTAGTGGTGAAAGGATACTGCCAGGAGGAAGGAATTGACTATGAGGAAACTTTTGCTCCTGTAGCTAGGCTGGAATCTGTTCGAATATTTCTTGCCTACGCTGCACACAAGAACTTTGAGGTCTACCAAATGGACGTAAAGTGCGCATTTCTAAATGGAGAAATCGAAGAAACGGTGTACGTGGAGCAACCTCCGGGATTTGTCAATGAAAAATATCCCAATCACTGCTATATTCTGGACAAAGCAGTTTATGGACTGAAACAAGCACCTAGGGCCTGGTATGAAACGCTAACCAAGTTTTTAAAGATGTCCAAATTCAAACAAGGTTCGGTTGACCCAACCTTCTTTCGTAAGAAGGAAGGTAACCACCTTATGATTGTTCAAATCTATGTCGATGATATCATCTTTGGCTCAACGAATCCTAGCTTAACAGCTGAATTCAGAAAGCTGATGGAGACTAAATTCGAAATGAGCTCAATGGGTCCGATTAACTTTTTCCTTGGTTTAAATATCATACAGGGACCCGAAGGCATCTTTATTAACCAGGAAGCTTACACCAAAACTCTCCTTGCTAAATTCGGCATGATGGGAGACTCAAAGGTTAAAGTTCCAATGGCGTTCGACACCAAGCTCACTCCATCATTGGATAAGCCAGCAGTCGATATTACGCTATATAGCCAGATGATCGGTTCTCTAATGTACCTTACTGTTAGCAGGCCAGATATAATGTTTTCTGTTTGTTATTGTGCTAGATTTCAGGCAAATCCTTGTGACCTCATATGCTTGCAGTGAAGAACATACTCCGGTATCTCAAACGAACTACCTCTCTCGGTTTATGGTATCCATCAAACTCAGGTTTTTTCGTTTAAGCCTACTCAGATGCAGACCTTGGAGGTTGTGGACTAGACAGGAAAAGCACCACTGGAGGCTGCCAATTCCTTGACGGGAAGTTGGTTAGCTCGCAATCAAAGAAACAGACATGTGTATCTTTGTCTACCGCTGAAGCAGAATACATCGCAGCTGCCTCCTGTACATCTCAAGTGATTTGGATCCAAAGCCAACTCCGGGACTATGGACTCAATATGAAAAAGATCCCACTATATTGCGACTCTGAAACTGCAATTAGGATTTGTCATAACCCAGTGCAACATTCCAAGACTAAGCACATCGCACTGAGGTATCACTTCATTAAGGATCATGTGGAAGATGGGAATGTCGAAATTCATTTTGTTCGAACCACTGATCAACTGGCTGACATCTTCACCAAAGCTCTTCCTAAAGCATCTTTTAACAAAATTCTACAAGGGCTTGGAATGATGGAATCGGAGTCAGTACCAAAAATTACCTCTCAAGATCAAAAGTAAGAAGCGAAATAGACCGAACGTTCGGGTTCGGATCTTGATCTGGTGTGCCGAAATAGACCGAACGCTCGGGTTCGGTTGTATCATCTGATTTTCGCCTATCACTCAAAGGTATTTTCTATGGTTGTAAATCTTTTGTATCATTTTTCTTAATTCATTTATCTTATTGTCAAAGTTCTTCTCCTTTTCAATATATTTTTTTTGGCAACCGAAATAGACCGAACGGTCGGGTTCGGTTCCAAAATTTTTCTCACCCGAAATAAACCGAACACTCGGGTTCGATTTCAAAGTTTTCTCAACCGAAATGAACCGAACGCTCGGGTTCGGTTCCAACATTTTTTTGTATAATTTTTTTATGTCTTATTTTTTTATTTTATCAAAAAATCCAAAAACCAATTTTTTTTAATTCAATTTTTTTATATAAATTCAAAAACTCCAAAACAATTTTTTATTGGCTCTTATTTTTTTTATTTTTTTTATGTCTCGTTTTGGGTAAATTATTTCACTAGCTAAGTGTCCCTAGAAGCATGATGTTGTATGTGTCCAAAGCCTCATCTGATTCTGAATAATAGCCTTACTGACTTGGTACAAACAAACCATGTCTTCCCAATTAGGCTCTCATAATTATTTTAATCATGAGCTACCTAACTCTCTTCTCACATGAGATAAGAGTTGTCTGCTTAGTCCCTATTTTTATAGCAGAGGTACTTTGGTTTCTTTATACCATCTACATCATTTTTCTCCATCTCACTCGTTTCACAAACGTAACCCTTGAGACTCTCAGACATTACCACTGAGGTTTATGGTTGCACAATTTATGTGTTCATGATCTTAGCTTCGTGTCACTACGTGCTAAGTGAAACCCAAAATTCAATACCCATTATGCATTGACGGTGAACAATTAATTTGCTCTAGCTTTCACTAATGAATTGACGAACTTCTCCATGGGGGTACAACATGAAATCTCTATTTTTTTCTTTTGAGTGATTCCTATGAAATTGTTAAGTCCAATAACATTTCTTCCCTTGGGATCTAGTTTTAATTTTTTTTGAGATTTCATGTACAATAGTTTACCTTGCCAATTTAATTATCTCCAACCTACTTGTTCAACAGACTACATTGGTCTCATAAGTACTTCGTTCGATCTCTATCTTACATCAAGCTTAGGAATTCTGAATCGAAGCGAAAGCCACCCTCATAAGCCTAATTAAAAGAAGCCTTTCAACACTTCTTCATAAGTGTCTGATCGTTATTCAACGGGAAACCACACAAACACTTTAAAGTCTCTCTTGACATTGAAGGAAGAGATTCGTGCCCGGAATCCACTGCTTCGTGTCTTTATTGACATCACATAATCCCTCCAAAAGGTTGCTTTATTTCTTTTTCTTTTACACACTCAGCACAAAAATCTTTTTGATTTTCCAAAATTCTGGTTTCATTAATTCTAAGGAATTTTAATTGGGTTGGCTGTTATCAAAAGTTGTGGTTAATATTGATCCACGTGGCGATTTAATTTTAAAGATGCCGTTTCATTCTAAAGGGATAAGATGACAAAATGATTTCAAACGGCGGGAGTCCAATCGATTTGATTTCAAACGGTGCAACAGGGAACCGCGTGCGAATAGGAACTGTTTCATATCCAAACGGCGCCTGATGGGAAGGCGTGTAATTAGGGCCTGACATTCTCTCTCATGCGTGATCATCGGCTACGCCAACTGTCACGCGTCAGTCACCTCCGAAAAACCCTTCGTTTTTCAATCAAAGATTTGGGAAGATTTTTCTCTCTCCTTTACCCACATTATAAAAGGCAACGTGATCCACCATTTACCTCTTTACTGCGCCTATATTTCCAGAGAGCAAGAAATCCTTCAACCTTCACTTTTCATCATCTCTCCCACTTTCTTCACAACAATGGCAGATTCTTCCTCAGTTCACGCAACGTCTCACATCCTGCCCATTCGCCCACAGCAGAGTTTGATCATCGATCTCACTCCTCAGGTGTACGATGCGTTCATGTTTCCTATCATTGAATGCTTGAAGTACTCCTCCATCGCTCCTGCTCTTACCAGGGCTGAAGCTGTTACAATGGAGTTCCTGTCTCAAATCTTTGCCACAGCACACTACGACAAGGTCGTTGACAGGATTTTCTTCGATGTCTTTGATCACAAGGCGTCGATTTCAAAGCAGAGGTTTTGCTCGTTGTTAGGGTTTGACGCTGATTCTTCGAGGGTTAATCCGGAAACCATTCCCATGGGTAATCTGTTCAACATGTTCTACAACATGGGGTACACTGAGGTGCTTACTATGGTAACGAAATTCAAGAAGTCGTGCCTACCTCCACAGTGGAATGGAATGTTCACTGTTCTTTTCAAGGGCTTATCTGAACGAAGTGCTGGATCCGATGGGGCAAGTCGTTTATTTCTCTCCATCATGTACGGGATCTACAATGGCATCAACATGGACTACGGGTCAGTCCTGTGGCAACAACTTATCCAGAGTCTCTATTCGACCTCCCGGCACTCAGAGATCTCATATGCCCGGTTTTGGACTATTGTCACGAAATGGGTGATGGACAAGTACCACATCCCCATTGTCGCTGGTGCTCCAATGTCTTCGATTGGTACTTTCCATACCACGAACATCATTGTGTTAGATGCTTCTAAGTTTCCATTCAATGGGTCTATCACAGAAACGATGTATGGTGATGTTCCGGCTGACAGCAGGATCATTCAAACGTATAAGGAGTTCAGACGTTCTGGTCCGAGGGATCTTACTCCATAGATGCTGAAATCAATCCATGATGCTGACAAGCCTGCTGCTAGAAGCAAGAAGGCTGATAAGGGAAAACAGGTGGCAAAGGGGGCAAAAGGCCCATCTCCCAAGAAGAGGAAAAATACCAGAGTTGCTCCATCTCCACCGCAGAAGAGGAGAAAAACCCAACCGCGACGAAAGTTGATTATCGCTTCATCTTCAAGCGAATCTGAGGATGAGGGTTCTGATTCGGATGGATCTCAACGTGGCAACACTCCACCACGATCTCCAACCTCTGAAGTTCATGTTTCTCCTTCTCTTGTCTCCTCTCCACCGATCACAATACCTTTTTCAATTCCTCCCATAACTTCCACCATTCAAATACCACCTACTTCTATCCCAATACCACCACCAATATTTATCGAAACAACAACCACCACCACTGCAGATGTTATAACCAACGTATCTGATATGGGGGTTCATACTGACGCACCAAAATCTACCCCAACACCGGAACCCACACCAACTACCGAACACACCACCCAACCCGAACCTACCTTTACCACCGAACCACCAGCTTCACCACCACCATCTTCTCCTGCTCACGCATCAGAGGATGAAGAACCACTCCTTGGCAGGGAAAATATGACTTTTGACTCGGTCTATTATAGTCTGTTTCAAGTACAGAGTGATGACGATGACGACGCTCCTGTCACCCGAAGGCATCTCAAGGAGCTACATGATAAAATCGACTCGCTCATCACCTCCTCTTCTACTTCTCAGTCATCCATATCTGAAGGTGCAATTCAGAAAATTGTTGTGGCTTTTTTCCAAAGCTCATCAAGTTTCCCTTGATTCCGCCACTGCCGCCATCGATGCCTCAACCAAAGCCTGTCAGGTAGCGACCGAAAAAGTCGATAAACTATTTACTGATGCCTCTTCCCAGTTGAAATCTTTACAGGAAAGTGCTGAAGCCACCAAGACTATGCTGGAACCCATCATCAACCGGTTGGCTACATCAGTCGCTTCTGAGCTGAAGTTATTCGCCTCTCTCAGACAGTCTATTTCGGATGATAACTCAGCTTTCAGAACCACCATTGAGGAGCGTCTCTCCAAGCTTCAAGAAGACTTAGCTGCCGAGAACTCTCTCATGGATGCTCTCGCAAGGAAGACTACCGCTCTGAAGGTCAAGAGTACTCAACTCTCCAACTGTCAACAAGAGATTGACTCTCTTCGATCTGAAAGAGAGGTGGTTAAATCGTGTTTTTCGGATGTCCACTCTGCTATCTCCAACATCCTTGAAGCACATGACCCTATCATCAATTATTCAGTACGCCTTACCCTTGCAGTAAAGCTCGCTCCCGCCCTCGCTCTACTCAGCAAAATCGAAGGGCTCCTTGATTTCGTGTCCATTCCGAAACAAGGGGTGGAAAAAGAACAAGTGTCTCAACCACCTCCTACTTCAGCAACTCACACAACCGAACCTCCTCCAGTAGGCCAAACCTCCGGTTCTGGTGTGAAAGACAAAGGCAAAAACATTGCTGAAGAAAGTGAAGATGATGATAAAGAGACAATTGCCGACATTCTGAAGCGGCAAAGTCGAAACAACGAGGCTGACATCAGTGCTCGTGTGGCTAGAGAGGCTGAAGAAGCCGAAATGAAACAGAAAGAAGCCCACGACCTTCTTGAGAGCAGGAAAACTCTTTTTCCTTCCTGGACTCTTGAGAGGCTGATTAAGGAAGCCATTGACACACCAAGTATCTTGTGGCTAGAACCTGTGATCTCTTTAGATCGTTCCAATACTGACGACTCACAGTTCGACATGCCACTGACCCGAAAGGCGTTTGTTTTTCATGCCTTTGACAACATTGCAGAGTTCCCTCATCCTCATCCACAGGTTGATCGGGACTTAATCGATTTTTATCTGAAGGCTGCTCAACCCCAATACCAGACTTGGAGCGCTCAGAAAATCGTCAATGTTCGGGTCCTGAAGCCGTACAGGGAAGGTAACTTCACCAATGTTCGCTTCAAGGTACTTCGGGGATCTGCCAAGACCGAACATGCCATCTCACTTGCAGATCTTCCCAACCTTAATCCCCATGATTGGATTATCTTGCACAACATCCTTCTGACAAACGAAGCTGAATATGGTCCGATCATCGACCATTTTAAGAGGATGCTTGTATGCTACATCATGGAAGTTGCTTTGATGGATCAGGAGATTGCGAGCGTGTTTAAGAAGAAGCCTACCATATCTCATGTTGGCTCTGCCAGTGATCTCAACATGATGCAGATGGGGAAGATTGACCCGATGAGAAACTCTGTCATGTTTACCAGGAACGAAGGACAGAAATGTCTTTTTGCCTTGGCAGACAAACATCTCTATACCACTGCATGTTTGGAACACGTTTTAGGGATCATCCATCGATGCAAGCAGAACACAGCAGATGATATCAAGTACTTTGATGATATGATTCAATGGTACATTCGGTTCAGACAGACTATCCTTGCTCTTATCACACGTCTGTTTGATACCGTAAAGAAGGCTCCCGGCACTGGCCCAAGCAAGAAGAAGAAGTAGTCTCGCTCCAATTTGACGCAAAGGGGGAGATTGTTGGGTTGCATTTTGTGTTGCGTCTATTGGGCTCGTTAGTTAGTCTAATATGTATCTCTGGTATGGGCCTGTCTATCCGTGAGTTTTGTTTAGGGTTTATTATATATAGATGCTTGCATTCATTCTTAACGTAAGATTGATAGAGATTTGATAGCGTACAAGTTCTTATATTTTGTAACCCTAGAATCCTCTACGGCGGAAGTTCTTAGTCGAGCTCTACTGAGGATTGAGTAATCTAATCATTCGACACATCTTGATTCATACTTGGGTTATTTACTGTTTATATATTCATTGCTTACCTGTTACATAGATCTAATCGATCATCAAGTTAATTAATAACTTATCAATTGGTTGCTCAGGGACAGTTGGAAGTATGGTGTTAATTTTGGAAGGACCATATTGACATATTCTCAAAAGAGGCAACTCTTGTTCAGAAGTGATAGTCAAAATGGGAATATGGGAAGGTGGAAGTTATATGTGTAAGATTAGGAAACTTAATACAAGAAGAATGTTCAAAGGCAATGAACTTTGAATATGAGACTTCGGTTCCATGGAGTTGATATCCTTTAGAATGCTCTGTAATGTTTGTTGTCAAGTCTTTGTGACATTGTGCATAATCATTACAAGAGGATCAATGCATATAAGTTTAGAATCTAACAGATTTCAGTAAATGGCATGAGTTTGGAATTCTTGCATTTGCTGCAAGGAATTGGGAGTGTGAAATTAGAATCATTGGAATTATGTTCAATTGGTTTATTTCACAAAGTAAGGATCATAGACAAACATAGAGTGCATACTTAGTGTATGGCAAAGCTATTTTTTCGAAAAACATAGTGTACATGCTTGGAGCATGGGACAACTAGTGTTTTTAATTCAAGTACAAAGTTGATAAAACCGAAACAATGAATAATGAGTAATCAGTATGGTGATAAATAAAAAGTGTTTTATTTATATTCATAGGTTTTGATACCATACTAGATTCAATTATTATTGTGTTTCATTTTGCATGTTTTGTCATCCAGAATAAACTAGGTTATTATTCCTGAATGACTAAGTTATTCAAACCATCCACAGTCGGTCATATGGTGGAAGTAGATATGAATCAAGACTGTCATGAGTTGGCTTGTAGAGGTCTAAGATGTTAGACAAAGGGGATACAACACTCATGAGTGCTCATAAGTTCTGAGTATTGGATTCAACCCGCGCTCATTTGAATCACTTCATGGATTTTATCACGAGTGATCATGAGATGATAATATCTTATATTCTTCAAACCCATAGATATGAGTTGTTACTATGAGTTGGTCGTACATTGATTGCATGAAAACGCATTGGTAAATCGATGTTATAAAATGTGCCTTTGTGTATGATTCAACAAGTAGTAGAACAAGCCATACGAGTCAAAGTTTATCCATTCCTTTTACCTTTGGGATAAAAGCGATATATGTGGGCCCCTCGATGATTTAATGGTGATACATGTGAGTGCTTGGCCAAGCCATAACTGATTTGATCTGTTCAATCAGTCAGTCATCATGAATCGGAAATCAGGAAACAATAGATAGACAAAGAGAATGATTCATAATCCATGTCTCAGTCTATATGATCACTTATCTAATGGACAAGTCATTGACAAAGGTCAGAGATCATCGACAAGGTCAGAGTTCGACAGAAGCTTTTGAGAGCTACGATTGCTAGTCAGTTCTTGAAGTCATATAATAGTTTTAGACTTATCCAAGTGGGAGACTGTTGGATTAATGTCTAATTCCATAACTATAATTGGTAAGACTAGACCCGACCCGGCATGGTCCATTTGGGTTGCATGGCATCGGGACAATTGGATAGACAAGATGAGGAAAAAGGATACTAGTGATTTTATATTAATATATTGTAAGTTCTAATATATTAATATATAATCATATTATTTAATTAGTATTGATTAAGAATTAATTTATAATTAATTAAGTGATCAAAAGGAACTATTTAAATATGGACTCTTAGATATATTTGTGTGATGGGCCATGTTCATTTAAGTTGGGCTAAGCTTTCATGGATAGTCCATGGAGTGTTTAACCCATGGATCATAAGAAATGAAAGGTCATGGGTATTAGGGTTTAACCCTAATCTCCACACTATATAAAGAGGTCCTTGGTTGGTGAAATTGGCACTAGTGTGGGTACACTAAGAGGGCTAGCCGATTTCACTAGAGAGAATCAAAGTATCCTTATTCTCAAGGTTATTCCAAAAGTTCATGGTGTTGTGTGAACCATTTGAGGTGTCACACTTGAAGCACTAAACACTCAAGCTTCATGAAGACAAGCTACATCAAACAAAGGTATGTATTCTATCCATTTGATTACCCAAGTATCAATTATTGTATGTTAGATAAGGTAATACCTTGGAAAGTTCATAATTGCATGTATAATAGAGAAAACATAGATCCAAGGTATTTAGGGTTGCATGTACACTTAGGAGTGTTAGAATGCTCAAAACCCAACACTAACAAGAAAATGATCAAGGTAATGAATTTTTACCTTCAAATGAATGCCAAAATGATGTAGATGCTAGATCTACAAGCCCCTTCTTGTTCTAAGATTCTAAATCTTCAAGTGTCTTCAAGAAATGCACCAAACACACTTTTAGCCTCACACACACACACACACTCAAAATAGGGGTTAGCTCGATTAGGGTTTGCTTCTGGACATGAAAAGGTGGTAAGGAGGCTGGAAGGAGGACTTAAGGTCCTTTAAATAGTGTGCAAACCCTAAAAAATAAGGTTTTCATGCACAACCTCAACTCGTCGAGTTGGGGTCCTCCAACTCGTCGAGTAGGTTCCATAAACCACACGGCCTGATCAGTTTCTACACGACGAGTTGGGGCAGCCAACTCGTCGAGTAGGTCTATAATTATGAATATAAAAGCTTTAAAATTTTATACCTGGGTGTCGGGGTGTTATAATTCTCCTCCACTTGGACTAGAATTCTTCCTCGAAGTCTGCTGTACCAAACAGGTATGGGTAATGCTCCTGCATCTCAGCCTCTGGCTCTCATGTCCACTCGGATCGCCTTCGGTGATACCATTGTACCTTTACCAAAGGTACCTCCTTGTTCCGTAGAACCTTCACTTTCCTCTCCAGAATAGTCACATGCCTCTCTACGTAATTCAGGTGCTCATCGACTTGAATGTCATTTAATGACACCGCTGCCTCCTCATCTAGTTTGCACTTCCGCAATTGCGAGACGTAGAAAGTGTTGTGAATCTGACTAAGCTCCTCTGGGAGGTCCTGTCTATATGTCACCTTACCAACCCTAGAAATAAACCTAAAGGGTCCAATGTATCAGGGACCCAAGTTCCCCCTCTTTCTGAAGCGAATCACTCCCTTCCAGGGTGATACCTTTAGTAGTACCATGTCGCCAACCTAAAACTCCAACTCAGATTGGCACCAATCGGCGTAACTCTTATGTCGACTCTAAGTAGTCTGCAGCCGCTGTCTGATCTGCTGAATCCTCTCGTTAGTCTACAGAACTACCTCTGTTCGACCCATCACCTTGTGACCATCCTCACCCTAACATACTAGGGTGCGGCATCTTCTTCCATATAACAGCTCAAATGGTGGAGCACCAATACTGTAATGAAAGCCATTGCTGTAGGAGAACTCTGCAAGGGGTAGGTAGGAGTCCCAGCTCCTACCGAAGTCGATGACACAGGCTCTTAGCATATCCTCGAGAGTCTATATGGTCCGCTCACTCTGGCCATCTGTGCACATATGATAGGCTGTATGAAATGCAGCTTCGTGTCCAGTTCCTCGTGGAACTTCTACTAGAAATAGGTGATGAACTGAACATCACGGTCTGAGACAATAGAGACTGGTACCCCGTGGTGAGCAACAATCTCATGAATATAAATATCGGCCAGCTTCTCGGCCGATGAGCTTTCTCGAATGGGAAAAAAAATAGGCCCTCTTGGTCAATCGATCCACGATGAACCAAATAGCGTCGAAGCCCCTTTCCATCCTCGGTAACTTGGTGATAAAATCCATCGTGATCTGCTCCAATTTCCACATGGGAATCTTTAGAGGCTGCAACTGGCCATTCGGCCTCTGATGCTCGGCCTTGACGATCCGACAGGTCTAGCACATCTCAATGTACCATGCGATCTCCCTCTTAAATCAATCGCAAATCCCAGTACATCAGGTGGCCCCGGGTGAATAGAGAAGCGAGACTTATGAGCCTCCTCCAGAACAATCTATCTGACCCCTCCATACATCGGAACCCAGACCCGACCGCAACGGGTCAAAAAACTCATGACTACCTGTACAAATTGGGTGTTCTCACCCTTGATCCTCTCAAGCTTCCAATTCTCTTATCGTATACCCTCAGCTAGAGCTTCCTTAGTCAAGCTCACGGGTGGAGAATCCACATATACCCTCATACATGTAGTTGGAACAGAAGATCCAGCTGCCTTGCAGCTCAGGGCATCCACAACCACATTCGCTTTACCAGGATGGTAAAGGATCTCACATTCATAATCATTGACTATGTCAGTCGTTTGCGTTGTCTCATGTTTAGGTTCAGCTAATCCATGATGTGTCTCGGACTCTTGTGGTCCATGTATATGGTACAACGGACCCCATAGAGGTAATGTCTCCAGATCTTGAGAGCGAACACTACCACTCCCAATTCAAGATTGTGTGTGCGATATCTCCTCTCATGCGGCTTCAACTTCCGTGATGCATAGGCTATAACCCGTCCCCTTTGCATTAGGACTCCTCCTAACCCAGTGATCGATGCATCACAAAGCACTAAAAAATTCTCAACTCCTCAGGGAGTGTCTGTTGGATTAGTGTCTAAGTCCATAACTATTTTGGTATGTACTTGACCCGATGGTGTATGGTCCTTTTGGGTTGCCTTCACCAAAGCAACTTGATAGGATGAATTATGGAGAGAAAGGGTTAAATATGATTTATTAATATATTATGAGAATAATATATTAAAGGAGAAATCATATTGTTTAATTAATATTAGTCAAGAATTAATTGGTAATTAGTTTTGTGACTAAAAGGGATTAACTAAACTTAAGGGACTGGAATTGTAATTATAAGATAATTGCAATTTAGGCCATGGATTGCCTTGTATTAAGGGGTGGACGAATTCTATGGGGGAAATGTTGGAATAGTGTCTAAGGCTATAACTATATTCGGTGGTGCATGGTCCTTTTGGGTTGCCTTCACCATAGCAACTTGAAGGATGATTTGTTAAGAGAGAGTAAATATTATAAGGAATAATATTTAGCTATTTGATTAATATAAGTCATAGATTAATTGGTATTAATTTGGTGACTTAAAGAGATTAATTAAATAAGAGGGTATAAACTGTCAATTGTTTGATAGTTAGACTTTAGACTATAAATCCATTAGGATGGACTTTGGACGGTTTCTAAGAGCTTTAGGATAGCTCAAAATAGTCCATAAGGATATCTATGGAGTGGATTTGGATAGCCTTAAGTGAAGATTATCCAATTAGGGTTTAGGGTGAAACCCTTAAGGAGTCTAAAGGTATAAATAGGCCCTTGGGGTGTGGAATTCGTGGACAAGCTTTCAGAACCTAAAGAAAGGAACCTCTGGCCGAATTCCATCCCCTCTCCTCTCTCCTAAATCATCTTGCTTGCTATTGGTGTTTGTGAACCATCAGAGGAGTGACAATTGTGACTCTAGAAGCTCCAAGACAAGAAGATCAACAAGGAACTCAAAGGTATGATTCTAGATCTGTATTAATGTTATTGTTTAACCTAATTAGCCATTAGAAGTCTTGGATTCAAAAGCATGTTTGATAGAAAGCCTAGATCCAAGCAATAGGGTTTTGCATGCGCACATAGGAAAGTTCTTATGGCTAAAACCCAACAGTGGTATCAGAGCCTAGATTGGTTTTCTACATATTGTTGCTTGTATAACTGAAACAAACCTGCAAAATTCGATTTTTTGGTTTTTGAGTCACTGACTCGTCGAGTTCCAAAGTGGACTCGGCGAGTAGGCCTGACTCGGCGAGTCCATTTGTGTACTCGGCGAGTCCAAGCGTCAGGAAAGGCCAGATTCGGGATTTCTTTGTGTTTATCTTATCCATACTTACCATAAACTAATTAGATCAATATGAATCCGTTTTTTTGATAAATATAAGTGTTATATTGATCTAGTTAAAGGTAATTATCAACTAATTAAATATTTAGTTTCTTTATATGATAATTAATTAATTGTTTTAATTATTTTTGGTAATTATCTTCAAAGAAATCAAAGATAAATCAAATAAAGATAATTAAGATATTAATTGTTAATTGAAATTATTTATTATTTGATCCTCCATGTTTTTAAATGTTTAAAACCTACCCTATAGTTTTGAAATTTAAATTTGTGATTAAAAGCTTTAATTTAGACAACTTAAATTTCAAACCCTAGATTTTGAAAAGTTTAAATACAACCCTATACTTATATGACATTATTAGAATAATATATATATGTATAACTAAATGCTAGTCTTACCGCTAGTAGGCCTCATTCACGAAGCCGATCTATAAGGTGGGTATAAGGTTGCGGCCTATAAAATGGCGCTTAATGGGTGTACACTCACACCCACCGCTTGCTTGATTGGTGGAGGGTCGTTAGCCGAACGGGTAGGATAGGGCAGCCTCATCCTCTCATTAAAAGTATAATAAGAAATACGAAGTAACTAAATCTTTTTCAAATTTCCCAATCTTAGTTACTTTAGGAAAAGTGAATTGATGCAATTCCATGAAATTACACTTTGCACCTTGCTAAGATGTTAGTGGAGCGTGTGTGGTTTACCGGCACACTAATTGGTTCTAAGCGAAGGTGGCGGAGGGTGATTCATTGTTTATCATAGTTCGGTGGAGCGTGTGTGGTTTACCGGCACATCGAATAGGTGATCGTAACAATGAAGGCACCATGTAAATTTGCATGGTAATTCACACCCGCTTTGTGATCCTCGGCATCCCAGTCACAAACAAGAGGGGCATATCGAGATTTAAACATGCCATTGAATAGTTCAATGAATCTCATCCGAACCTAGGAATTCTCAAAAACACTTAGGACTAAAAGTTTAAGTTTTGTGATGGAGAATTAGTGAATCGTCATTCACTTACCTTCAATTTATTTGCATGTTGGATTACGGCATCCCTTTTCTAGTATGTAAATGTTATTGTTGGATCCTAGCCCTAATTTTTCTTATTGGGTGATAATTAGGGATTCTTGTTCTAATCTATCTTTGTCCTTTCTATAGATGTCAAACGAAACAACGCTGCTGCTGGTTCTTTCACGTTGATGAGCCTTTGCCAAAAGGTCACCTTCGATGGAACGAACTTTGGCGAATGGATAAGATACATTCGCACCATTGCTCGCTATGAGGATAAAGAGTATGTCCTCGACGAGAAGCTCGAGAAAATCAACCCCGAAATTGCTACTCCCGCTGAGATCACCGCCTTTGAAACCCATGAGCGAGATGCGACGAAAGTACATTGCATCATGATCGCCACCATGAACTCAGAATTCCAAAAGTCCTACGAGGACATGTATCCATACGAGATGCATCAAGACTTGCTGGAGAGGTACCACCAAAACGCGAGACAAGAGCGTTACGAGATCTTCACCAACATGATTTCCGCCAAGATGGGTCATGGAGAATCTCTTACCGTGCACTTGCAAAAGATGCAAAGGTATGTCGACCGCCTTCGCAAGTTAAACGTTGACTTCGGCGAAGAGTTGGCGATCGACATGGTGCTTCACTCTTTGCCTCCGATGTACAATCAATTTAGGATGACCTACCACATGAACAAAGAGGAGGTCACTCTAAGTAAGCTCCAAGGTCTCTTGAGGGTTGCTGAGAGCAATTTCAAGGACAAGTCTGTTGCACCAACTCCCAATCCGTCTGCTGCTCCTGTCTTGGCAATTGGTCAAGGGAAGGGAAAGAAGAGGAAAGCTTCTTCAAATAACTATCGAAAGGTGAAAGCCCGAGATGGTTCCTCTTCTAGTGGAACAAAAGTTGATCCCTCTAAGCCCTGCTCTAACCCGAAGGAGGCAGAGTGCCACCACTGCCACAAGATAGGACATTGGAAGCGAAGCTGCCCGGACTACCTGCAAGCCATCAAGGAAGGAAAGATCAAGCCATCTTTCGCAGGTATATATGCAATAAAATCTAACGATTCTAATCATGCTATTTCTTGGGTTCTTGACACCGGTTGTGGTTATCACATTTGTTCTAATGTGCAGGGACTAAAAGGAAGTAGGGATGTGGAGCAAGGAAGGATCAATCTAATCATGGGGAACAGAAGATCGTCGCCTGTGACCAAGATTGGAGTGTATTCTTTGGTGCTTAAGAATAGTTTAGTTTTAAATTTGAACAATTGTTGCTATTCGCCAGAAATGGCTAGAAACATCATTTCATTTCATGGTTTGTATAGACAAGGTTTTAGATTTTCCTTTAATAATGAGAATGGTTCTATTTTGGCTTATCTAAATGGTGTCTTTTACTTTGAAGCTATACCATGTAATGGAATATATGAAACTGTTATGATTGTTGATAACTTAGGAAATGATGTTTTGAATATTGATTCTTCCACTAGTATGGATAAAGCATCTTTGTGGCATTGTCGTCTTGGACATGTCAACAAGAAACGCATAGCCCAACTCCAAAAGGATGGAGTGTTGGAGTCATTCGACCTTAGGAAAGATGACACATGCGAATCTTGTTTACTTGGAAAGATGACTAAGTCACCCTTCACGAGCACTTGTGAAAGGGGTGAGGGACTATTAGACCTAATACATACCGATGTATGTGGACCTTTTAGATCAACCACGAAGGATGGGAACCGCTTCTATGTGACCTTTACCGATGATTATAATAGATATGGGTATATCTACTTAATCAAGCAAAAGTCAGAAACCTTTGAAAAGTTCAAAGAGTTCAAAAATGAAGTGGAGAATCAATTGGGCAGGAAAATCAAGATGCTTCGATCCGATCGAGGAGGAGAGTACCTAAGTCTTGAATTCTACGATTATCTCAAGGAGTGTGGAATAGTTTCGCAATTGACGCCTCCTAGGACACCGCAATTGAATGGTGTGGCAGAAAGGCGTAATCGAACCTTATTGGATATGGTTCGCTCTATGATGAGTCGTGCTTCACTACCTATCTTCTTTTGGGGGTATGCCTTAGAGACTGCCGCCCATATCCTTAACCGAGTCCCTACCAAGAAGGTTGCCAAAACTCCTCACGAGATGTGGACGGGGAAAGTTCCCTCGTTGGCACATATCAAGGTTTGGGGTTGCGAGGCTTTCGTAAGACGAGATACTCACGACAAGCTTGAACCTCGAAGTGAGTGATGTATTTTCATCGGCTACCCGCAAACTTCCTTTGGATATCTCTTCTATAGACCGAAAGATAATGTTATCTTTGTTGCGAGGAGAGGAGTTTTCCGAGAGCGAGAACTCATAAGCCAAGGAGACAGTGGGAGGCAAATCGAACTTGAAGAGATTCAAGAATCGATAGATGAAGGAACCTCTACCGCTGGCGTTCAACCCGAGGAGGAAACTCTGGTTGAACCGATTGACGAATCCTTACCTCTTAGACGTTCCGATAGATTTAGAGTTCAACCCCAGTTTTATGGTTTTCATATTACTACCGAAGGGGACACGTATATTAGTGATGGTACACTAATAAATCTTGATGAACCTAATAGCTATAAGGAAGCCATGGCAGGCCCGGAGTCTGCGAAATGGAAAGAGGCGATGGATAGCGAGATCCAATCCATGTACGATAACCAAGTTTGGAATTTGGTTGATTACGTGCCCGAACGTAAGACCGTAGGGTGCAAGTGGATCTTCAAGAAGAAGACCGACGTGGATGGGAACGTACACACATACAAAGCGCGATTGGTTGCGAAGGGCTTTACTCAAACTCCCGGAGTTGACTATGATGAGACCTTCTCGCCAGTTGCGAAGATTAAATCTATTAGAGTGATGCTAGCAATTGCCGCATTTCATGATTATGAGATTTGGCAAATGGATGTCAAGACCGCTTTCCTTAACGGAAAGTTGGCTGAGGATGTTTACATGGCTCAGCCAGAGGGGTTTGTGGATCCGAAGCATCCGAATAGAGTGTGTAAGCTTGAGAAGTCCATTTATGGACTTAAGCAAGCGTCTCGCAGATGGAATCTTTGCTTCGATGAGAAAGTCAAAGAGTTTGGATTTGTACGAAGCGAAGACGAATCTTGTGTGTATGTCAAAGCCAGTGGGAGTATAGTAAGCTTCCTCGTTCTATATGTCGATGACATATTACTCATAGGAAACGACATCCCGACTCTGTAGGAGGTTAAGTCCTGGCTCAGGAAGTGCTTCGCTATGAAGGACCTCGGAGAGGCTTCTTACATATTGGGAATAAGGATAGTAAGAGAAAGAAGTAAGAGACTAATTGGACTTAGTCAGAATACTTACTTGGAGAAGGTACTAAAACGTTTTAGTATGGAAAACTCAAAGAAGGGAGAACTACCGATACAAGGAAATGCCAAGTTGAGTAAGACTCAAAGTCCGAGTACCGAAGCCGAGATAGCAGAAATGAGCCAAGTACCATACGCTTCCGCAGTTGGCTCAATCATGTACGCTATGACTTGTACTCGCCCTGATGTAGCCTTCGCTTTGAGCATGGTTAGCAGATATCAAGGGAACCCTGGCAAAGCACATTGGATTGCGGTGAAGAACATCCTTAAGTACCTTCGGAGAACGAAAGAATGGTTCTTAGTCCTTGGAGGGAGTGATGACTTGAAGGTGCGAGGGTATAGTGACGCCAGCTTTCAAACCGACAGGGATAACTACCGTTCGCAGTCGGGCTGGGTCTTTACCCTAAATGGAGGAGCAGTGACATGGAAAAGTTCCAAGCAGGAAACCGTAGCTGATTCAACGTGCGAATCAGAGTACATCGCAGCGAGCGAAGCGTCGAAGGAGGCGATATGGCTGAAGAACTTCATCGGTGATATTGGAGTTGTACCGGCCATAAAGGAGCCCATGGAGATTTTCTGTGATAACGAAGGTGCGGTTGCCTTGACCAAGGAACCGAGGGATCATGGTAGATCTCGACATATCGACAGAAAATATCACTTCATTAGACATCGTGTAGAAGAAGGACAACTCGTAGTGAAGAGGATATCATCAGAAGATAACCCAGCAGATCCGCTTACGAAGGGACTGAGTAGGGTTAAGCACTTACAGCATGCTAGGAGTATTGGGCTGAAGGATGATATTAGCATAGATTAGATTGTATTAGAAACGTATAATAGATAAATGTAATTAACATTTGATGATTAAATAAAGAAGTTTTATTTATGAGTAAAGTTACTATCACATGTTAGTTGTTTAACTATTGTTTCACTTTGCATGTTTTGACTTCCAGAATAATTGAGTTTATTAGGAATAATCGAATTATTCAAATGGTCCACAATCGTTCATATGTTGGGAGTAGATATGAATGAAGATTGTCGTGAATTGGTGTGTAGAGTGTCTAAATAGTGTTAGACATAGCAAGAGTTGCTGCAACGTTCATGAGTGCTTACGAACTGGTTTTGAGCATTGGAATAAACCCGCGCTTGCTGGAATCACTTTATGGAATACGATATAAAAGGTGATCGCAAGACGATAATATCATATGGTCTTAAAACCTAGATATATGGTTTATTATTTGTTATTTGATTGTGCATTGATAATGCGAAAACGCATCAGTAACTTGATGTTATAAAACGCATTGTTGTGTATAGTTGGTTAATGAATAAGTAAATGCATATAAGTCGAAGTTTATCTGTAAATTTTATCCTAAGAGGGTAGAAGAGATATCTTGGCCACTCGATGATTTGATTTGACTTATGTGCCGGGCCCGGTCAGAACTGAATTGATGTGTTCGATTAAGTTCTATGTCAAATAAATCGAAGATCGAGAAATCTAAATGCTAGACTAACCATTCCATAGGATTGTCAGCATGATATCTAACAGAGGATTGTACGATCCCTTATCTAAAGGACAAGATTGATTAGATCAGAGTTGACAGCGTCTTTGAGAGCTACGATTGCAAACCGTATTATACTTGTATAGTTACTAGACTTATCCAAGTGGGAGACTGTTGGAATAGTGTCTAAGGCTATAACTATATTCGGTGGTGCATGGTCCTTTTGGGTTGCCTTCACCATAGCAACTTGAAGGATGATTTGTTAAGAGAGAGTAAATATTATAAGGAATAATATTTAGCTATTTGATTAATATAAGTCATAGATTAATTGGTATTAATTTGGTGACTTAAAGAGATTAATTAAATAAGAGGGTATAAACTGTCAATTGTTTGATAGTTAGACTTTAGACTATAAATCCATTAGGATGGACTTTGGACGGTTTCTAAGAGCTTTAGGATAGCTCAAAATAGTCCATAAGGATATCTATGGAGTGGATTTGGATAGCCTTAAGTGAAGATTATCCAATTAGGGTTTAGGGTGAAACCCTTAAGGAGTCTAAAGGTATAAATAGGCCCTTGGGGTGTGGAATTCGTGGACAAGCTTTCAGAACCTAAAGAAAGGAACCTCTGGCCGAATTCCATCCCCTCTCCTCTCTCCTAAATCATCTTGCTTGCTATTGGTGTTTGTGAACCATCAGAGGAGTGACAATTGTGACTCTAGAAGCTCCAAGACAAGAAGATCAACAAGGAACTCAAAGGTATGATTCTAGATCTGTATTAATGTTATTGTTTAACCTAATTAGCCATTAGAAGTCTTGGATTCAAAAGCATGTTTGATAGAAAGCCTAGATCCAAGCAATAGGGTTTTGCATGCGCACATAGGAAAGTTCTTATGGCTAAAACCCAACAGGAAACCCATAAGGAAATCGTCCAGGGCCATAATTAAAGGAGTCTATGGGTTGCTTAGGGCTTAAGCATCCAAATTAGGGTTTCCTTGTTAGATAACCCTAATAGCCTCACTATATATAGATCCCTAAAGGACCAAAAACGTGGCTAAGACTCCTCTAGGGTTTGTAGACGTTTTTGGGCAGCCTCCATCCTCTCTCCTCTTCATCCTCTTGCTTATGGTGTTTGTGAACCATTAGAGGAGTGACAATTGTGACTCTAAACTTTCTAAAGTCAATACAAGGAGATTTGGGATTGTTATTACTACATAACAATCAAGGTAACATCTAAAACCTATTCTCATGTTAATATGATTACTTGAATGATAGAATTAGGGTTTATAGTCTTGGATAACTTGCATGTTCAATAGAGAAACCTAGATCCAAGCATTAGGGTTTATATGAGCACATAGGATGTCTTATGACCAAAACCCATCAGTGGTATCAGAGCCTAGATTGGTTTGTATTGTATTAATGCATTATATGATTGAAAAATTCATTTTTTTGTGGTTCTGGAGGCTGGACTCGCCGAGTCCATAGCTGAACTCGCCGAGTCCATGCTGACTCGACGAGTCCGTGCTTGACTTAACGAGTCAACTCGTCAGATGGAGCAAACTTCGGGATTTCTTGCTGTTTTTGCTTAAGGATAGTTTCCTTATCATATTAGATCAATATAAATCCGATTTTATGATATATTTGACTATATTCTTGATCTAATTGAAGATATTTATCAATTAATAAAATATTTGTTTCCTTATGTGATAATTGATTGATTATTTTGATTAAAATTGGTAAATTGTTTTGCAAGAAATCATTAAATAAATCAAATATGGATAATTATGTGATTAAATGTTAATTTAGATTATTTGTTATTTGATCCTCGTTGTTATGAAAAGTTTCATATTTTCCCCTTTAGGTTTTATAGTTTAAATTTGAACTCAAAATTTTTGTTGTTTTGAAATTTAAATAGTTGAAACCCTAATGTTTTGAAAAAGGTTTCAAAACTTGCCCTCAAGTTTTAGAATTTAAATTTTAATTAATAGTTTAATTTTGATGTATATTTAAATTCTAAACCCTAATGTATTGAAATGTTTCAAAACTTGCCCTCAAGTTTTGGAATTTAAAAGGTGATTAAAAGTTTAATTAGGAATGTTAAATTCTAAAACCCTAGTATTGTTTTGAAAAGTTCAAATCACACTCTTATGGTTTTATTAATTAATTAAGGTGTATAATTAAAAGAGGTTTAATAAATCCATAAAAGTTTTGGTTTACAATTTAATTGAATTAAAAGTATAATTGTTAAATTTAACCACCTAGTATTTTAAAAGTGTAAAATACAAACTATACTACATATAACATTAAAAGTCTAACATTATATATATGTATAAGTAAAAGTAAATCTTACCGTTAGTAGGCCTCATTCACGAAGCTGGTCTATAAGGGGTGTTTAAGGAAATTGCCTATAAAATAGCGATTGAATGGGTATCCACTCTTACCCACCGCACTCTTGACTAGTGGAGGGTCGTTAGCCGAACGGGTAGGATGGGACGAAACCTTCCATTATAAGTATAATGAAATACAAAGTAACTAAATGTTTTTCAAATTCCCAATCTTAGTTACTTAGGCAAAAGTGAATTGATGCAATTCCATGAAATTACACTTTGTGCCCTTGCGTAGACGTTAGTGGAGCGTGTGTGGTTTACCGGCACACTAAATGGTTCTAAGAAAAGGTAGCAAAGGGTGACTCAATGTTTGTCATAGTTCGATGGAGCGTGTGTGGTTTACCGGCACATCGAATAGGTGACTGTAACATGTGAGGGCACCATGTAAGTTTGCATGGTTATTCACACCCGCTTTGTCATCCTCGGCATCCCAGTCACAAACAAGAGGGGCATATCGAGATTTAAACATGCCATTGATATGTTCAATGAATCTAAAAGGGTCTGGGAGTTTTCATAGATTTAAAACTTAAATTTCTTTTTCGTTTTTCATGGTGGAAATTAGTAAATCGTCATTCACTTACCTTCAAATATTCTGCAACTAGATTACGACATCCCTTTTCTAGGTTGTAGCATATTATGTTGGATCCTAGCCTTAGTATCTCATTTGAGTGATTTACTAAGGACTCAATCAATCAATCAACTAGCTTGAATTCGTTTTCTCCCGTTTTGTGGATGTCAAAGTTCGACAACTATGGTCTTCCCAAATCCCGTGGAACAAGCATTCCACATGAAGATGATATTCCACGATTCGATCGAGGAACAAGAAATCATGCTTCACTTCCTCCACCTCCTCCAATTATTCTCCCTAACCCACAAGTTCAAAGGCTTGAAAAGTTCAAAATCACTCAAGCCCTTTTGGCAAGTAAACATAAAGAAGGAAAGTCGGTGTGTGCACACGTCCTAGGGATGAAGTCACACATTGATAGGTCAAGAATGCTAGGATCCGTTGTCTGTGAGGAAATGGTTGTTGATTGGGTTCTTCAGTCACTTCCTAACTCATATAGTGAGTTCGTAAGAGAGTACTATATGATGAACCGCGACGTGACCCTTATAGATCTCACCTATATGTTTATTGCTGCTGAATCAGCAATGGTTTGGTGCAATAGAAAAGCAAAGTTGATTGGTGAATCTGCCTTCAAGATCTCTATGGATATAGCCAATGGCAACGAAAGACATGCTATGATCGAAAAGTTTGATCATAAGAGAAAGGCAATGTCTGAAGTAGTTCCATGTCATGTTCCAAAAGAGTCAATTTGCTTTTATTGCCAAGAGAAAGGGCATTGGAGACGAAGCTGCCCCATTTACCTAAGAGATCTAAGAGATGGGAGAGTCGAAACGTATGGCTCTAATATAGGTAAAATCCATTAACTAACTCTTCTAAGCTTCTATTATAGATTCTTAATACATAATGTGATAAGATTACAATGGATGTTTTGTAGGATCGAAGAAAAGAAAGGAAGCTTAAGGGAAGAAGTGAGCAGAATCTAACCATGAAAGAATGGATTTCGATTGCATTTCTCGAAGATTAGATTCTTGAGCTACTACTTAGAGTTAGAATTAGATTGCTAAGAAAGATGTATTTGCATATTTTTCACTGAATTGCATTGTAAGGACAAATTTTTCCGCAATAAAATAAATTTTGATTTATTTATTTATCCTTGCAATGGCATATATGAAAAATTGATGTTTGAATGTTTCTATTATTAGCAATAATGGATTTAGTTCTTATTTATGTTAATTATGGAAATGTCGAGAATTTACCAAATTGGGAGAGTTTCTCATCGCCCAAGTTTGAATTGGACAGAAATTTGGAATCATGCAACTTGGTTGCACGATGAATGAGAAATTTCATATTTGGAAATTAGACTAATTTGTTGACAAAGTGTCAAGTGAAGGACTAGGAGATCGAGTACACAAAGTTGTGTGTTGGTCAAAGTCCACCATAAGAGTAACAAAGATATTCGTCATGGTTTACTAAAAGTTTAGTAAATATGATTATACTTATAAGATTAAGTGTAATTCGGAATTGGTTAAAAAGGTTTAAATCAATAGCAAAACAAATAAGAAGAATCAAGTAGGCAGAAAGATAAAAGTTTCTCCATTCTAAGAAGAAGGGAGAGTAGCTTTTATACTTTATGATAGGTCTTAATGATTAAGAACCATATCTCAATTGATCCTCTAAGCGAGTCTTAGTACAATTGTATGTTTAAGAAGAGGAATCAAGAATTGAAGAAATTGTTAAATCAAGAAGTCAATCATACTTCGTTCCACAACAAGTCTTAAAGTTAAGATTGTGACATTAAGTGAAAAGTATTAAGAAGGTTTATAACATTCATCAAATGTAGAAAGTTGTGATGTCTTAGATAAGACAAAGACCAACTAGGACCAATTTATGAAGTGTTTTGATAAAAAACTACACTTACTCTTGAATATTTTTTTGTCAAGAAATGGTTATTGACAAGAGAATCTTATATGTCAAGGAGTCAGTGGGAGTCTTAATGGTCTTGAAAAGTTTCAAGAACAAATCAAAATAGACCTTATTGATCATCACTAGCACACAAGTTGAGGTTTACAACCTATCGTGTTGACACTATTTTGTTTTTGTGCTGTTCCAATTGAGTTAATTATGCGTGTGAGCCCTATGAGTTCTCATTTGAATGTATAAAAGGCAAGGACCTTAATCAATGAAAAGTACATTGATAGGAAAAGGTGAGTTGCTTAACTACTTGGAAGACATGGTGGGCAGTTGTGCTACTATAAGGCAAGAAATCAATATTTAGAAAGTTCGGTCCATATGAGTTTGAATTTGTCGTAAACTTTGGTTTTAACAAATTCACATGGATAGGAACACATACACCGTTTAAATCTAAGTGTCATAAGATTTCCTCCTTCATGAAAATGATTATGAAGAAATGCTTTCACTAAGAAAGATTTTAAGAAGATAGTGATTGTAAAATTGTATTCTCGAATTCGATTATGGTTACGGTATCCCTTTCCATGATTTGAATTGTGAGGTTTGGAAATTAGTCTTAATTGTTTAGACATACATATTAAGTATTAGAAACATGGACTTAAGAAATTCAATAGGTATTGTTTTTCTGAAAGTTAAGATGTTTATGAATACATGTCGAAGCTAGTGAGAGCATAAGTGTTATGTTTTATAGTAATCATCATGATAGTGGGAGCATAAAAGTTATGATTGTATGATTATTATGGAAAGTATTGCAAGTTGGCAATATTAATTATAGAAAACAAGAGTCATTCTTTACAAAGTCGTAAGGATGGAATAGTTGTTTTGCTATAATTAAGGGAGATAATATTATGTTTCTTTTCAAATCTAAAGGCTTAGGTTGAGAAATGTCAATAAATTTAGACAAAGGTACATAGTGTGTTCTTAAAATTTCGATTATGATTACAACATTCCTTTTTAAAATTCGAATTTTGAGAACATAGCAAATAAAACATTATGCGTCGTGTCCCATACGCTTCGGGTATAGGATCGATTGCAAATGCTTTAATGTTTGACCATTCTAAGATTTTCAAAATGTCTAGCACATTTAGAGGGAAAAGGGACTAGAATCGGTTTTGACTAAAATAATTAAACAACTATCAAAGGACAATCCAAAGTTCGACGAGGATTGGTTGCTTATGAGTAGTTGGAAGCATGGTATTGAATGGACCATATCGACATTATTATGAATAGAAAAGATTCTATTAAGAATGAGTTGTCATATGGAAATTATGGAAATGTTTCCATATTGGATGGACCATATCGACATCATTACGAATAGATAAGATTCTATTAAGAATGAGTTGTCATATGGAAATTATGGAAACGTGTCCATATTGGGAATTGAATATTGAAAAATCTATGACTAGATTAGAAACTTTTATGCAAAAGGATATTCAAAGGAATGTACTTTGAGTGAGAGACATCGTATCTAAGGAATTGTCTTGTAACAATCTCCGATAGAGGACTTTGTAATATCATTGGCAATATTCTTTGTGACTTTGGTGCAGTGATATTATGAAAGGGTTATTGCATAAAATGTTAGAATCTATCATATTCTATAAGTAGCAAGAATTTGATATTCTTTCACTTATGAAATAGGATTTGGAGTTGTGAAATGAGAATGATTGGAAATGTGTTCAATGTGAACTATTTCACAAAGTAAGAACTATAGGTAAACATTGTGTGCATGCTAGGAGCATGGGACAAGTGTAATAATTCAAGTAAGAAGTTGATTACCCGAAACGACAAATAATGAGTAATCGATCTGGTGATAAATAAAAGGAGTTTTATTTATACTCAAAGGTTTGAGGCCATATGGGATTAGATTATTCTTGTGTTTCACTTTGCATGTTTTGACTTCCAGAATAATTGAGTTTATTAAGAATAATTGAATTATTCGAACGAGCCACAGTTATTCATATGTTGGAAGTAAGTATGAATGAAGACTGTCATGATTTGGTGTGTGGAATGTCTAAAAGAGTATTAGACATAAGCAAATGTTTGCTGCAACGTTCATGAGTGCTTATGAATATGAATTTGAGCATTGGATTAAACCCACGCTCACTTGGATCACTCCATGAATTGGATCACGAGTGATTGGTGAGACGATAACATCTTATATTCTTGAAACCGAGATGTGTGAGTTGTATCTTGCAAATCGGTTGCACATTGATAATATGTAAACGCACTAGTAACTTAGTGTTATAAAACATATTGTTGTGTGTGATTCGGTGAGTAAGTGCAAGCAAGCATTGTATCAAATTTTATCCGTTCCTTTTATCCAAGGTAGGATAAAAGCGATATCTTTGGGCCCCTCGATGATTTAGTGATGACAAACGTAAATGCTCAGCCGGGCTAGGGCTAATTTGATTTGTTCAATTAGTCAGTCGTCATAAATCGGAAATCGAGATATAGTACAAAGAGAATGATTTGAAATCATGTCTCATACGATATCTAGAATGGAGGAATATATGATCCCTTATCTAAGGACACGCGTATCTGATATGATCAGAGTTGACAGCGGCTTTGGAAAGCTATGATTGCAGATCAGGATCTGAAGTCATACGCATAATAGTTATTAGACTTATCCAAGTGGGAGACTGTTGGATTAGCGTCTAAGTCCATAACTATTTTGGTATGTACTTGACCCGATGGTGCATGGTCCTTTTGGGTTGCCTTCACCAAAGCAACTTGATAGGATGAATTATGGAGAGAAAGGATTAAATATGATTTATTAATATATTATGAGAATAATATATTAAAGGAGAAATCATATTGTTTAATTAATATTAGTCAAGAATTAATTGGTAATTAGTTTTGTGACTAAAAGAGATTAATTAAACTTAAGGGACTGGAATTGTAATTATAAGATAATTGCAATTTGGGCCATGGATTGCCTTGTATTAAGGGGTGGACGAATTCTATGGGGAAACCTATAAGGAAATCGTCCAAGGCCTTAATTAAAGGAGTTTATGGGTTGCTTAGGGCTTAAGCATCCAAATTAGGGTTTCCTTGTTAGATAACCCTAATAGCCTCACTATATCTAGATCCCTAAAGGACCAAAAACGTGGCTAAAACTCCTCTAGGGTTTGTAGACGTTTTTGGGCAGCCTCCATCCTCTCTCTTCTTCATCCTCTTGATTATGGTGTTTATGAACCATTAGAGGACTGACAATTGTGACTCTAAACTTTCTAAAGTCAATACAAGGAGATTTGGGATTGTTATTACTACATAACAATCAAGGTAACATCTTAAACCTATTCTCATGTTAACATGATTACTTGAATGCTAGAATTAGGGTTTATAGTCTTGGATAACTTGCATGTTCAATAGAGAAACCTAGATCCAAGCATTAGGGTTTGTATGAGCACATAGGATGTCTTATGACCAAAACCCATCAGTTTCAACACTGGCACCTCACAGAGTCGTCGTCTTAGAGTCTCGAATGCAGTCTGATGCTCAGGGACCCATCGGAAATCCACCCCTTCCTCATCAGACGAGTGAGGGGTACCGTGATCTTGGTGAAATCCTGTATGAATCTCAGGTAGAACCCTGCCAATCCCAATGGAGATTTCGGAACCTCCCACTGCATAACCGCCTCAATCTTGTCCGGGACGACCAAGATCCCATCCTGGTTAATAAGGTGTCCAAGCAACTGGAACTCTCGTAACCAAAACTTGCACTTCGAGAACTTGTCATACAGCCTTTCTCGCCTCAAAACTCCCAATAGCTCACGAAGATGCTCCTCGTGCTGCTCCCTAGTTTTGGAGTACACCAAAATGTCGTCTATAAACACAATGACTGAACGGTCGAGCATCGGTCCGCACATCCGATTCATCAGGTCCATAAACACTATTGGTGCGTTGGTGAGCCTAAACGGCATCACCATGAACTCATAATATCCATAACGAGTCTGGAACGCAGTCTTCTCCATGTCCTCCTCCCTAACCCTGACATGATGGTATCCGGACCTCAGGTCTAACTTGGAGAACCAAGATGATCCCTGTAACTGATCGAAAAGATCATGTATCCTCGGGAGTGGATTATGATTCTTCACCGTTAACTTGTTCAACTCCCGGTAATCAATGCACATCTGGTGTGAACCATCCTTCTTCCTGACAAAGAGTATCGGTGCTCCCCACGGAGAACTACTCGGGTGGATGAACTGCTTGCCCAACAGTTCCTACAGCTGAGATGACAACTCCTGCATCTCGAGTGGTGCCAATCAGTACGGCTCCTTCGCGATAGCGCCCGCACCTGGCACTAGGTCGATCCTAAACTTGACATGCCTCTCCGGAGGAACTCCACGTAAATCCTCCGGAAACACATCAACGAACTCTTTGAGAACCGGAACATCCGAAACCGAAGCCTGATCCCTAACCCGCGTATCCACCATATACGCTAACTAACCCGCACACCCATGTTGAATATATTGTTGAGCCCTGGCAGCTGAGCAAAACCCTAAACCCTATCTGGTGCCCTCGTCGTAGATAACCAGATCTCCCCCACTTGGGGTTCGAACTACCACCCGCTGACCCTCGCAGTCAATCATGGCACCGAAGCGACTCAACCAGTCCATACCCACAATCACACATACATCCACCATGGGAATCAGAATCAAGTCTATCGGGAAGGATACCCCAAAGATCTCCAGAACGCAACCCCGATAGACTGAAGAAGCAGAAATCTTGTGTTCGTTGGCGATAGAGACTCACAACGGACACTCTAGCTCTCCTACAGGCAAACTGAACTCCCTACTAAACACTTTCGAGATAAACGACCGACTCACTCCCGAGTCGAATAATACCAAAGCAGGTAAGGAGTTCGCTAAAAATGTACCTAATCAGAATTACAAACACATATAAGCATAAAAATATAATCAACAAGATAAGCGATAAAAAAATACCACCAACCACATCTGGTGTTGTTCTGGCCTCCTCGGTTGTAAGCTGAAAGGCGCGTCCCCGAGTCTTCGGAGGCTTTGCTCTACCCTGACTCCTGTTAATAATCCTCAGTGTAGCCGGCATTGGAGCCTGCACCGGCCTGGCAGTGAGTAATAGATACATGGTCTTCATGTGACCAACCTGATCAAAGTGATTGCAGATCGTCATATCCTAAACTGGGACTGGCTGGCAGCAATCCCTCGCAAAGTGCCCCTCCTTTCCGCATTTGCGGCACGCACTACCAGATCGACACACTCCTGAATGACCCTTCCTGCACTTCCCAAAAGTGCGGCCGCACTAGCCCCCATACCTAGAATCAGCAGTATTGGACCGCTTCGGCGCAGTTTGCGATTGCGCTGGAGCCTGCCTCTGCTCCCGCAGCTGTAACTCAATCTCAACCTCACGCCACCTAGTAGCCTCTTGTAACTCCAGCAATGGATCTCAATGCTGGGTTAGAACAAATTGACGGATGTCAGTCTTGAGCATTCTCAGATAGCGTGTCGTCTAAGCCAGCTCAGAAGCAACCTCTAGCAAAACATTGCCCTCTCATTAAAATGTGGGTGATCTATGTCACCGACTCCACACCCTGTTTCAAATCCAAGAACTCCTGTGCCAGCCGCTTGCGCTTAACTCGTGCAATGTAGCAAGCGCGAAACATCTCCCTAAACTAATTCCAAGTAACCATAGGTCTCTGGTCATTAGTATACGACCCTGTCATCAACTTCCACCAGTCCTTGGCTCCGGACCTCAGCAGGTTCAGAGCACACCTGACCTTCTGGTCAGCAGGACATGAGTATGTGAAGAAACATCCCTCCATTTCAGATAGCCAACTCATGGCAATGATCAGGTCCTAAATCCTATAAAAAGTCAGAGGCTTCGTGTTATCAATGTCCCGATACTGAAAAGCCTGACTGGTCCCACTACCAACAGCTGCTACAACTGCGTAGGCTGCAGCAGAAACTGTCTCAGCAAGAGCTGCATATCACTCATCATAATACTCCACCATAGCAGTCTTGATAGACCCTAACATCTCCATCAACTATAAGTGGAACAGAGTAGCAACCTCATCATGCAGGATCTCCCGAATCTTGGTGTCCACCTCATCCGACCTCATCTGACCAATAGCCTCGGGCATTGTTGGTCCATCTTGACCGCCATCTCTTGATCCTGATTCGGATCCAGTCACAAATTACCTCGTAACCACCATGCTGAGAATATACTAGGAAGACATCAGACGTTACATATAATAATGGGGAACCAACTCCCAATAAAGCCCTAGGGGTTGTGACTTCTTTGCTACGCATATGGGTCCTGCGCTTTCAGTAGTACGAGCCCATACTACCTTCCACACCTACCCATATTTGTCCCAAGTATCATCACAACGCCCTAACAATATACATAAGCATTGCGAGCAGTCAATCCTCAGTCCTAAAGGTAGGCTAAATATCTCATAACCGACTGACTCACCCCACACAACTCACCCATGAAACTTCCACCAACCCTGCAACACTCGTGTATGCTAGTCATACATAACGCTGGACCCTATAGACTTTTGAATATCCGATCATACCCTATGCCTTCATCAAACAAGAATAGGAAATAAGGCCAAACCAAACATTCTCAGGCTATAAGATCTTAATGATGTACAACTATGATGCGTACACTAAGCAATTACAGTAACGATGTCAATCTCATATAAGGAAATCCTAGGCTATCAAGCATCATATAATCCGACAATTCTATCTTGCAATTCCTGAAGATCTCTAGCCTATAACTAGCATGTAGTTCTAACATATCGTAATATCAAATATCTGTATGGTATTTTAGGGTCTACTTAATGGCTCCGACTGATCGTACACTCTGCATCCTCCTTTAGTATTTTGAAAACCATTTCAAAATCATTTTGAAATCCTTTTTACTTAATTTGTGACTCAATTCAAACGTGTGTTCCTCCAATTCATTCAAACTAAGGATCTGATACCAATTTGTAACATCCATAAAATTCATAATAATTTAAAATATTTTTAAGCATTCAAAAAAAATTATTTATTACAAAATGTTTTCAAAATAGTTTCATATAAGAGTATCCTAGAAATCAAATTATAAAAATGTGAGGAGGTGCACAATCACGCATTCGCCTTCCCGCGATCATCCGAAGTACCTGATCAAATTCCAAAACTGTAAGCCCGAAGCTTAGTGAGTCCCCCAGAATACCAACGCCATACAAACCATAACAATATCATAACAAACAACATGCATATAGAGTCTGCAGTATGACTGGACCGCCCTCACGGGCCTTCAGTCTATTTGGCCCACTCTCAGAACCTTCAGCATGTATGGTCCGCCCTACCGGGCCTTCATCATGTCTGGACCATTCTTTGGGCCTTTGGCCTAACTGATATACCCCATTGGGCCTGTAGTTTAGTAGGCCACCTGGGGTATGTTAGCCTTCATCACAAAGCAGGTCCGCCTCAACCCATCCCCAAACATATTATATATATATATATATATATATATATATATATATATATATATATATATATATCAAACGCTCGCTAGCATGTACAAACAGTCAAATCGATCTAACAGATCACTAATCATAGCATCATCTTATATACCAAGATACCGAACTAACAGGTCACCGACATAACATCGTACTATATACCAGGATACCAACCTAACAGGTCACTAAGCATATCATCATGCAATAACCAGGATAACAATCTAAAAAGGGCTGGCATTGGTGCCTTCGACCTTGTTAATATATTGATGACAACTCACCTCACAATGTCGAACGGAACTGAAAAGATCAAACTCCCAAAACACAACTCCAAACACTAATACCTACAAACACCATTTATCCATTTCCATAAATTCCCAAATTACCAAAATACCCTCAGAAATCAAACTTGGTCAACCCTTGGTCAAAGTCAAAGTCAACAGTCAAGGTCAAGAGTACATATTGACCCAACTCGTTGAGTTCAACTTATAGACTCGTCGAGTTCCTTCAAAACCCAAAAAGTCGTGAAAACCCTCGTCAACTCGCCGAGTTACCAAGTAACTCGTCGATTCCTTGCAACATCCAGAATATCAGGTAAACCCCTAACCAACTCGTCTAGTCATCTCGCAAAATTACTGAGTTCATGCAGAATCCAAAAAGCGGGAAACCCTCATCCAACGTGTCAAGTGGACTATGTAACTCGTCGAGTTCCTTTAGTCCTTGTCTCATTCAGACACTTTTAAGCCAAACCAAGGCTCTAAATTGTAGATCTAGACTCCTAGGGTGTAGTTACCACGTAAAGTTGCTAACTTTACATGCATGCAAGGCTTTAAGAAGCTAAAACACTCAAAACTAGCTTTAGAAAGACGTTTAGGGCATGGAGAAGGGCCAAAGCTTCATAAAGCTTGAGGCTTTATATCCAAGAGGGCCTAGAGGAGTCCAGATTTGAAGTAACAACTTCAAATCATTCTCAAAACCGTAATTGCTTTAAGAATAAGTCAGAAATGACCCTAAAGTCTTGAATAAAGAGATCTAACACGAAAATGATCAAGATAATGACTTTTTACCTTCAAATCAATGCTAAAACGATGTAGATGTTGGATCTACAAACCCCTTCTCGTTCCAACCTTCTAAATCTTCAAGTCTCTTCAAGAAATGCACCAAACAAAAACTTTTAGCCTCACACACACTCAAAATAGGGGTTAGCTCGATTAGGGTTTGCTTCTCGACATGAAAAGGTGGTAAGGAGGATGGAAGGAGGACTTAAGGTCCTTTAAATAGGGTGCAAACCCTAAAAATTAGGGTTTTCATCCACAACCTCTACTCATCGAGTTGGGTCCTCCAACTCGTCGAGTAGGTTCCATAAACCACGCGACCTGATCAGTCTCTACATGACGAGTTGGGGCACCAACTTGGTGAGTAGGTCTATATTTAAGAATATAAAAAGCTTTAAAATTTTATACCTGAGAGTCGGGGTGTTACTTAACCTATCACAACCGGTCGAGCTTTGAATGTATGTATATTCCCATTTATGCCAATCTTTTTCTTAAAGACCTAATTTTCACCTAGCGGTTCTAAGGCTACGCGTAAGATAAAAAAATTCCAAACTTGGTTATCGTACATGGATTGAATCTCGCTCTTTATTGCCTCTTTCCACTTTGAATCCCCTTGGATCGTCATGGCTTCCTTATAGATGTGCGGATCATTATCACCTAACATATTGTTATCATCCTCAATAATATGGAAACTATTAAACTCAGGCTGGCACACTCACTATTAGATCTACGAGGTGGAGGTGGAAGGATGTTAGATTCCTCAACAGGTTCTTCTACCTCTTGGTTACAGTTAGTGCCAACTTCGGGTTCCTCAATGGTTGACTCTTGAATATCATCAAGATTAATATTTCTCCTGCTAGCTCCTTGAGATATTAGCTCCCTCTCTCGAAAGACTCCCCTTCGAGCAACAAATAGTTTTTTTCTCATTAAGCTTGTAAAACAAGTATCAGAATGAGTCTTTGGGATAGCCAATGAAGTAACACCTTTCAGATATGTGTTCAAGTTTGTCGAGTGCTTTGTGACAAACAAAAACTTCACAACATCGTACCTTAATTCATGCAAGATATGGACGAGTCCCTTTCCATATCTTGAATGGTGTTTTAGATACCTTATTAGTTGGTACAAGGTTTAGAATGTAAGCGATTGTTTATAGGGAATAACCTTAAACACTTATTGGAATAGTAGCACAAGTCATCATAGATCAGACCATGTCTAACAAAGTTCAATTTATCCTCTTAGACACACCGTTGCACTATGGTGTTCTTGGCGTAGCCAGTTGTGAAACTATTCCACAGCTTCTAAGATGTGTTGGATTAAGGTGTCTAAGATCATAACTAATTGGTATGTTCTTATAATTAGAAGCAAAGTCCTATTGGGGTTGCCCTCATAACCAGGAATAGCTAAAAATGATATCAGGAGAGAAAGGAAATGATTTGTAAATATACTATATGATCAATACGTTAATTAGAAATATAAAATTGATTTGTTAATTTATTCAGCGATTAATGAATTAATATGAGATCAATAGTTAAATAGTTGATTTGTTAATTTATATGGTTAATAAATTAATATGAAATTAATAAGAATTAGGTAATTATTAATCAAAATTAGTCTAGAATTAATTTGAGATTAATTGGAATTAATTAAATGTGTAAGGGCTGAATTCTAGCTTTTCATTGTTAAGCAAGAAAGGCAATTATAGATGGTTCTATATGGCGGACGGTTTTTATGGAGCATTTAGGGTTTCCAAAAGCCTCTTAGAGCCGATAAGGATAACTACTTTAATTAGATAAAATCTGAATATTTTATTATTTAAACCAGGATTTATCATGGAGACCCCTTAGCTATAAATACCTTCCCTTAGACATAAAATTTCGAGGTTCTCACCTCCTAAAGGTTTAAACACGAAATTCCTCCTCCTCCCTCCCTCTCTCTCTCTCTCTCTCTCTCTCTCTCTCTTCATTCTAGGGTTTTTAGGATTTTGGGTGTGAGCCATTAGAGATGTCAAACTTTTGGTGCTTGATTTCCAAGATCTACAAAGGAAGGGATTCAAAGAATAGTTTAGTACAACAATTCAAAGTGTTATGACATAGATCCTTATAGGTTGCATGTGCCCTTAAAAGTTAACAGATTTTCCGCATGTACCTGCATTTTATAAACTTTAAAATTCAGTTAATGGTATCAGAGCCTTGGTGTGTCTAATGTTGATTGTACATGAGATGAAATAAGCAAACAAAATTTCAAAATTTTGGTCTGTCACAACGTGACACAAGTCTGAATCCCGTTTTCGAGATCTTTTTGCCTAATCTAATTAGTAGGGTTATTTTTAGTGATCATCTGGTTTTGATTTTGGTGATATCCGAATTTTTAGTGCCTTATATGATTAAATATAAAACCCGGAAATTAGGAGATAACCATGGAATAGATAATTTTTAATTATAAGATTAATTAAGTTGAATCATCCTTATGGATTTAATAATACGTTTAATTATAAGATTAATTAAAGGATAATTATAAAATCTAGGTTAGATTTAAATTGATTAATTAATTATATGATTAATTTATATAGTTAATATTTAAACCTTGTGTTTTAAAAAGTTTAAAAATACACCTTATATATATATATATATATATATATATATATATATATATATATATATATATATATATTAAACATTTAATACTATATGTATAAGAAAAGTCAGTCGAATATCTTGTACGTCTCATTCAAGAAGCCATACTATAAGACATGTATAGGGAAATAGCCAATAAAATGACCACTAAATGAGTGTCTTTATCTACCACGACTTCGTTGTGTGGTGGAGTGTCGTTAACCGAACGGGTTCGATAAGACATAATTGCGTTAAAAGAATAATGTTATAAAGTACTAGAACCTTCTGAAATCATACTGTATTTACTTTAGGAAAAATATGAAGAGGTATGCTAATCCATGAAAATCCACATGATTTCTTTATGAGTCGTTAGTGGAGAATGTGCGGTTAATCAACATACTAATTTGGGACTATAAATATGAAATAATGAAAGAACTCATGTTTATAATTGTTGATGGAGTGTGAGTGGTTAACCGACACATCAACCGAAGATTATAAATCGATTGGGTTTGTTTGAGTGATTTTGCATGCTATTCACATCTTAATTGTGATCCTCAACATCCCAGTCCCAGTTAATAAGAGCATAATTTGATATTAAACGTGCCATTGATGTTTCAATGAAAATCTCAAAAGATCTAGGAGTTTCATGTGATTTAAATTGGTGAAATGTTTCTACTTACCTAAAATAGTTTCGTGATATGGATATGTAATCCCTCTTCATATTATGAAGTGAAAATATGCATCCTATCCTTAATTTAAATTTAGGTTAATAATTAAGGACTAAAATCAACTAACTAGAATTCTCTCTTCTCCCAATTCTAGATGTCTAATCAATATAGAAATGGACTTCCTTGTTCTTATGAAAATACTTTTCCTCAATTATTTAGAGATGGTCTTCCACATTCGAGTCAAGGTAAAATTGTCTTATTTTCCTTAGGTAATTGTGAAACTACACATCGTCCTTCTACAAGTCTTCCACCTCCTCCTCCCATGACTCTCCCATGGTCATGTTTTCCTCAAGTTTAAAGATTTACACTACTCAAACCCTATTAACATGCAAACACAAAATGGAAATTATGTGTGTGCCCATGGTCAAAAAATGAAATTGTACATTGACAAGTTGGGAAGAATGGGTGTCGTATTCCCGAAGGAGCAAGCCAATAATTTAGTTTTCTGTCGATTCCAAAGTCGTATGGTCAGTTCATTGAGAACTTTCATATGCGGAATCTTTATGCGACCCTAATTGATATGACGCAAATATTGGTAGTTGTGAAAGCAGAAATGCTTAAGAACACAGCTAAAGCAGAAATGCTTAAAGGATCTGATCCCAAGAGTTCCATCGACATTGACAATGGTAACATTGGTGACCTAGAAAATGTTTCTCATCCCAATTGAAAGGGATCGACCAAGGTCAAAGAATTTGATCCTATGGTAAAGAGAAAGATAATTCTAAGAGTGTTCCCTATGTTGACCCCAACGAGTTCATTTGTTTCGACTACCAATTTAAGGGATATTGGAAGCGAAGCTACCCAGAATATCTGAAGGATCTTAAAGATGGAAAATTCAAATCATGTGACTCTACTTCAGGTACATCCATTTTCTAACTCCATTACCTTAATAAGTTCCAATTCATAGATTCTTAATACATAATGTGATGATCACATTTTGATGGTATTGTATGATCTAAAATAAAGAAGGAAGCTTGAGCAAAATGAGCTAAATATGATCGTGAGAAGTGGGTTTTAGTTGCATGGTTCAATGGTCAGAAGTTGGAGCTACTACTAAGGAGTTAGGATAATTTTAAAAGTTTTCTATTACCCTTCGGGAATGTCTAGAAGCATAGTTTCCTTTATGAATTGTAAGGACAAGTTCCAATTTTCTCTTTAATCAATCAAAGTGAAGTTTTGGTTGCCTTAATTTTATATTTCCTTGAAATGGCATAAATGAATCTGATGATCATGTTTCTAATAATAGAAATATTAATTTTGGTTTTGATTCTTATGATATCGTGCTTGTGGTATTGTCGTAATTGACCAAGTGAAAAGGAATTTCATCACTATTTGGATAGATACTTGGAGTCACACAATTCGAATTGCATGATGCATGAAAATCTTGTTCATTGGAAACTTATGACTAAATCAATGTTCACCTGTTTATGTGAGACAAGTGAAGGATTGATGGATGTAGTACATGTTGATATAGACTCATCAATCCACCACAAGGGACGATAAATCTATTCGTCATGATTTACTGATGCTTCAGAAAATATGATTGTGTTTATAAGACGAAGCAGAATTCTGATACTTTTGAATGGGTTCAAAGAGTAGAAGAACGAAGAGAAGAATCTATTAGGCAAAAAGATAAAAGATTCTCCAATCTGAAAGGAAATGAGAGTACTGTAATATCATGCTTTATGATCATCATAGTAATTATGGACTTGTATCATAATCAATTACTTCAAGAACATCTTAGTGCAATTGTATGAATAAGAAGAGGAATCAAACATTGTTGGAAATGGTCCGATCATAGATGAGTCATACTTTGTTCCAATCAAGTTTTAGAGCTATTCTCTAGTAACTCTAAATCATATCTTGAAACTTATTTCAAACTAATAAGGTTGATAACACCTCATAATATGTGGAGGATTAATGTTATCCTTACTCTAGCACATTTATAATTGGTGTTGTGATGATTTTCATTGATAGAAAAAAACAAAAGATAAATTGAGATCAATTCTATGAAGTGTTTTCATGTCGGGAATCCGCATAGACTTTCGAATATTTGTTTTAGCTCATCAAGGAATGTTCCTTGAGAGAAAACTCATATAACAAGAAGTCAGTGGGAATTGTATTGATCTTGTAAGTTGTAAGTGACAACCGACAATAATCCTCTTAGTTATCACTAGCATGGGGCCTAAGGTTGATAACCTATTGTGTTTAATTGACATATTGTTATTTCTATCAACCTTCAGTTAAGTTGTCAATGCTTTTGATTTCTATGTTTTTTCATTTTAATTCAAAATAAAGCTTGTTAGTTAGTTAAGGTTCTTTGATAAATATGGGTAAGTTGCAAACGACATAGAAGAACTAGTAGGCCCTTGTGCTGCCAGATGGAAAGAAATTAAGTATAGCGAAGTTCAGTCCTTGAAGGAAAACTAAGTTTGAACTTGGTTTGTCCTAAACCTTGTGTTATGAATGTAGGTTAAAAGATAGATTCATAAGGAGGGAAACCTATGCACCTTCAAATCTAAGTGACAAAAGATTTCGCTCTAATTCATGAATATGCTTATGAGGAAATACTTTCGCTGATAGATTCTTATGATCTGATAAAGATCTATGGAGATTGGTTGTGTTAGTTGCATTACCAAATTCATAATATGATTATGACATCCCTCTTGATATTTCGAATTGTGAGGAATGGAAAGGAATTCTTTAAACTTTCATGAGATATATTTATCAACTCATGAATAGTTCTAACACACACATACATTATCCAACTAAGGTGTATAAGGTTGTGAAGTATAATTAGAGATTTAACGAAACATTTCGTAACAGAAATATGCACTTCTGTAAGAAAGTCAAAGGGTATTGATTTTTGGAAGTCTACTTGATTTCTGGGAAAATGTCATAGCTAGTGGGAGCAAAAGTCTTTTGCTGGAATTGCAGGATGATAATATTTTTCATTGGAAACAATCTCTCCAAATGGCAAATTGGAAAGTTCAAAACTATGTAGCTATAGTGGACTTAAGGAAGAGGAAACTCATACTTCATTTTGAATCTAAAGGTTTAGATTATATAGTTTAATAGAACTTCGTCAAAGAAATAGATATATATATATATATATATATATATATATATATATATATATACAAGTATCTTGTTTAAATGTTTTAACATAGGATATCTGATATATAGAAGCATTATAGTAATAAAATGAACAAATACTAAATCCTTAACATGTAATAATGAATCGAGTTCCATATGCTTCAGATATAGGATCGATCATATATGCTATAACATTTTCATATGCTGATTTTTCAAGTGCCTTAACCATTGTGGGAAAAGGATTAAAATTTTATGTGACTAAAGTTGTTAAACAACTATAAATAACATCATGAGATTTAACCAAAGACTAGTTTCTTGTGGACAATTGGAAGTATGATATTATTAGATTGGACTATGGTGACACGTTTTGGATTGAGATGATTCTTAGTAAGAATTGATGGTCATATAGGAATATGTAAATGTTTCCATAATAGGAGATGATTATAAAGTCTAAATGTGAGTTGGGAACTTTAATTTAAGAGATGTGTTCAAGGAGTGTACCTTGAAATTGAGACTTCATAACCATGGAATTATTACACGTAGCAAGTTCTAGTGGAACATTCTGCAATATTGAAGGTCCAGTCTCCGTGAGTTTAGAACGTCGACATCACAGAAGGTTAATGCATGTAAAGTTGGAATTACAATATATCTTAGATAACGATAAGAATTAGGAATTGTGAAATGATCATTATTGGAGTAATTTCCATTCTATATTTCACAAATGAAGGACCATAGAAAGGCATAGTATGCCTGTTTATAACATGGCATGATTGATGTTGTTTAATTCAAGTGGTTAGTTGTTTACATGAAACAATATACAATGAATAATTTGTAATTTTCACGGTGAGTAGATGATTAGGATTTTCTTATATTCAAGGGGTATGATACTATAATTGAATACTTTATTGTTATGTTTCACTTTTCATGTTTACTTCCCAGAGTAATTTAAATAATATTTAAAATTCCAAAAGCATTCATGCTTTTGGAAGTAAGTATTGAATTAAGACTATCATGAATTCTTTGTGGATTGTCCATAGGGATTGGACACTGCATAAGGATTACTGTAATATTCACGAGTACATGGAAATAGGAATTTAAGTATTGAATAAACTCACACTTAAAGATTACTTTATGGGTTCAACCATAAGTAATTCTAAGATGATAATATCTACTATTCTTCAAACAGATATACATAAGTTGTAATTTGTGAGTTGGTTGTACATTGGTATTACGTAAACGCATTAGTAACTTGATGTTATAAAATGTAGTGTCATGTCCTATTTGACAAGTAAATGTTATAATTATGTAGTCAAAGTTTATTCGTTCCTTTTTCCCTAACAAGAAAAGTGATATCTTTGGGCCCATCGGTGATTTGAGTTGATCTATAAGAACCAGGCTTGGTCTGGACTAAATTGATGCATTTGATTTTATAGTATGAATTTGATCATAAAAGCGGAAACTGAGAGAAAAAACAAATAAACATGAGGTTGATCATTTAATCCATGACTTTGTTCATTCGCTATCTTGTAGAACAAATGAATAGTTGACTACTTATCTTAGGTCCAACGTTTGATTAGAAGCAGAGTTCTATAGTGGCTTTGGAAAACACACTTTGTTGTTTGGTTCATGGTTATACTTGCAATTGTAGTTATAGATTTATCTAAGTGTGAGACTATTGGATGAAGGTGTCCAAGCTCATAACTAAACTAGTATATTCTTATAATTAGCAAAAAATGATTATAGGGGAGAAAGGAAATGATTTGTTAATTTATGTGGTCAATAAATTAATATGAAATCAATAAGACTTAATTATTAATCATAATTATTTAGAATTAATTTGTGGTTTAATTGGAATTAATTAAAGATGCAAGGGTTGAATTGTATTTGTTGAGCAAGGAAGGCAATTTGAAATGTTTCTATAGGGTGGATGACTTTTATGGAGCTTTTTGGGTTTCTGGAAACCTCCTAGAGCTGTAAGGATAGATGATTTGAATAGATAAAAGATGGATATTTTATTATTCAAATCAGGGTTTATCCTGGAGGTCCCCTAGCTATAAATACCTTCCCTTGTGTAACATCCCGACTGGCAAGTAAGAATTTCAAGAATTTTTATACATCACTTAAGACCTACTCGACGAGTTGAAGGCCCCAACTCGTCGTGTAGAAACTATTGAGGCCGTGTGGTTTATGGAATCTATTCGTCGAGTTAGAGGACCCCAACTCGACGAATTAAGGATGTGCATGAAAACCCTAGTTTTTAGGGTTTGCACCCTATTTAAAGGACATTAAGTCCCTCACCGGCCTCCCTTATCATCTTATTGTCCGGAGAGACACCCTAGATGTGCTTTATTATGTTCTTGACTATTTGAAAGCTTGGAAGGTGACTTTTGGTGCTATTTTCGAAGGAAACTCGAAGATTGGAGAGATTGGAGTGAGGAGGAGGCTTTAGATCTGACATCTACTCTGTTTTGGCAACCATCTTGAGGTATAAAGTTGATACCTTAATCTCTTGTTCCTTAGATCTCCTCTTATGGAAGTATATGGTCATTTTTGGTGAAAAATGGAGTCATTCTCGGATTTGAGCTTGTCATATGACAACTAGAAAATTTTGGGTAAAACCAAGTCCAAGGGGTCTTGTGTATAAGTGTACCCACAATGTATACCTATGTAACTTGATGCAATAGGTTTTTTGGAAACCAATAAGGCTCCATGAGATGATTTTATATACATATAGGCGTGTTATGCATACTTAAAAAATCAATGCTAGTAGTAAAAACATAAGAGACTAGCCAACAAATTAATTGGTACCAATTATAGAACTAAGGACACTACTTTATAGTTTTAGGCCAAGGACCCCACTCACCAAGTGATTTTGGTTTGCCCAGGCCGAAATCACCATTCTAGAAGACAAAAAGGTTGAAAACACACCTAATATCCAAACCATGAGGAACGAAATCACCCTAATGGGTGATACATGAACCGAAAACTACCTTAATGGGCCATAGTTTGGCCGTAAACACGCTTAGTGAACTATAGTTCGACCGTAAACACCATCCTAGAACCATTAGGACTGAAATCCCAAAGGGATGGGGTGATTTTGGTCACACTTAAGTGTTTCCATGAGGTTTGCGGTCTAGAGGAGGGAATTGACAAAAATGGTTGACTTTACGAGTTGAAAGCTCACCCATTTCCAAGACAATCACAATAAACCATGTACGTAATAACCACCAAATAACAATGCCTTAACCTCCAGTTAACCAAGAACACATCATATCAATCTCCATTTTTTTTATTAAGGACGAGATGATCCCCTCCCATATCACAAATCCCATTTCACTTAGCTATAAATTCCAAACACTCTCTAAAACAAACCTAGAATCTCTCAAGATCAACATTCTTCATGTATCATCCCTAAATCTTGGTAAGTATTTTCGAGATTTACTAGTGATCCTACACCTTATTATGTTCATTTCATCCTATTTACACATAATATTATGTGTTAACATCCTTAGGGTATCATAATCTTCAAAGAGCTCATCAAACACTTCAAGTGTTTTAGGCTTGAAATCTTCACTTCATCACTTCAAATCATCCACCAAACCAAACCAAGGTGAGTTCATACCCCCATATTTTCAAGCTTTTTCCACGTTTTAGGAGGGGGGGGATACAATTAAAACTTTGCTTATCGCACAACTAATTACATGTTTTTCATCATTATGTTAAAGATAAAATATTAGTTGCGCAAGTTATGGTTTATACTAGTTTTGGTATAACTATTTGTGATATACATATTGTTAAAACAAACATAACCTATGTTATAAAATCATAAGAAAATTTATGGTTGTAAAACTACATGGTTTTTGGAAACTTTTACTAAAAGTTAGCTTTTCTAGAAAAAATGGTTGCATTATAGTTTTTTACAAATTTGGTGAGTTACAACCCAAAAACATTACGTTTTGAATGTCATACTTTGATATAAGATATGAATACACATACACATTTATATAAAGGATTATAGGAATATTTTCAAACAAAATAAGCTAATTTGTAAACAGTATATTTTGACGGCTACACAACCATACGATCATTTTCAGAAGATACATATAATTACTCAAAAGTATAATATTTAATATTACGAGAAAAAGCGAGTCATGGTTCACGTAAATCTGTTAATGCTCTTGTGAGACTTTCCTTCACTGTACCTACGTAGCGTACAACTTAAGTCTTGCATTATAACCAGAGTCTCCTGGAGGAAGAGCGAGACCGTTGTGTATAGATCTATACGGGATTGACAACCCCACACATCAGCTATTTGCTACAGTTAGAGCGACAAGTTTAGGGTGACAAAAGTCTACCAATTCCTACGCCTGAAGAACGTCGTTCAGGCATAACCGTCATATCAACCATGGTTATAAGAACTCACATAGGGATTATCGAAACTACTTGGTTTACGGGAAGCTTATAATGCATTATTTTTATAAAACGATTTAAATCTACATACTACATTCAGTAGAACATTCACTTACATCTTGGTCTTAGGGTTTAAGACTATAATTCACCTTTAAGAAAATATTGGATTTTCCAGTAACATACATTATTACTTTACAAGGAAAAGAAACAAAGGAATTACATACAATTACAATTCACCTTGAATAAAATATTGGATTTTCTGGAAACATACATTATTACTTTACAAGGAAAAGATACAAAGGAATAACATACAATTACAATTCACCTTGAAGAAAATATTGGATTTTCTGGAAACATACATTATTACTTTACACGGAAAAGATACAAAGGAATTACAAACAATTACATTTCATATTTAAGAAAATATTGGATTTTCTAGAAACATACATTATTACTTTACAAGGAAAAGATATAAAGGAATTACATAAAATTACTGTTCATATTAAAGAAAATACCGGATTTTCTGGAAGTATACGAAACCATTTTTCACAAAACAGTTACAACACCTTTTCATACAAAATGCTTATGAATTCACCAACTTTATAGTTGATACTTTTCAAAATCACTTGTATTCTCAGGAAAACAGTAGACAGGTATTCAACCCTTCTTGAGAGTTGGTGTCATCATTTCATGTATTCCACTTTTCAATTATTTGTATTGAACTTTTGAACAAAGTGTTGTAGATGATGTAAACTTGTATTATCAATGTATGAATGTTTGGGTGTCTATGTTTCATTACTATTCAATTGTTATGATATCGTACATGAAGTCACTCCATCTGCCCCCAGACGTTTCTTCCGTTTTGGTTTGGGGGTGTGATAGATTGGTATCAGAGCATTGTTTATAATGAACTAGTATATCAAACCATACAAGATATACAACTATAAATACAATGGGGCTAAAACACTCTGACTAGAAATATACTTTTAAAAATATAATAATATTTTAAGTAAAGTATAAGTACATATAAGTTATGACAATGTCATTACGAGGGCATAATAAATGTTGTATGATGAGTTGAAAACTACGGGTAGGCCTTGGGATATGTAATTAGACCTTGAATAAATATAGCCTGATCAACTATATTTATCCATGGTATAACTAGCATATGATGGGAAATTGTCATAGTAAATGACAAGTCTAAACACTTACCAACATTAAGATACACAGAACCAAATGCAACATTTAAAATATTGTAGGAGTATTTTAGGATACCATAGAACCACACACTTAAACCTTCTATGTAATTCTCATACCTCGATTCTCGCACAGATAACATGGCTGGATTTCACAACGAAGACCCTCACTACCCTACCGTAGTAGCCAACGGATGGATCGAGGAGGAGCCTGAAGAGGTTCATGAGGAGAACCCAGAAGTGGGTCCTGAGGAATGTCAAGACGTGGACTACGAGGGGGAGGATTCTGATGAGGAGTCAGACGAGGATGAAGGCATCGGAGAGATCATTAGCGACCCTTACCTTATCAAGAGCATGCAAGAGAGACTTTAATATCTCTCCTCCCATGTATGTAAAACACCCAATAGACGTCCTCTCTGGATAAACATACCTAGTAAGAAAGTACTGCCCATGCAAGGACAAGGTTTGTTGCTAACATTTACCTTGTCCAGGAAACACTTCCACAACGGACATCCCAACAACATGCCTAGACTAGAGGAGACGGTCGACGATCCGCATTAGACATGCACCCACTACACCATACTCCTGGCTCCAACACCCTCAGGAATCAAGCACTACCTCCAAATGTACCACATGTGGCCCATCTAGACACTCAGGTTCAGGCTCTCCACCATGAGGTAATGGAATTTCGAGGCGAAGCCTGGAATGTGACAATGCGAATCTGACACCTCCACAAAGAACAAGAACACCATTCGGGAGAAATATTGAACAAGCAATCAGAGCAAGAGGACCTTACATACCATCTACACTCCTTAGAGGAGGAAGTGGCCACCATGAGACAACAGATCATTGCAGTTGACGCTAGGGAAGCCTTAGCAAATCATAGAGTAGAAGAGGCCACTCATGAAATGAGTGAAATGCCCAGGCACCTTGTGTCACACCCCAAAACCAAGAACGGCGGAAACGTTCTGGGGCGGAGGACGTCATGTACAGTATCACAACAATGTAAAGTAGTAAACAAGCAACAACATCATCCATTGCATTAATAATAGAATTATTATACGAGTGTGTTCTGTCAAATTTTGATAAACACTAAAGCATAAATCAAAATGAAAGATGAGTCTTCAACGAGCTCCATCTTCCCTAATCCTTGCATCGGTACCTGTCTATGATGACCAGAGTATACAAGTAATTTTGAAAGCGAGTATCAGCTTTGAAGCTGGTGAGATCATAAGTATTTTAGTGTCTTAATTTGTATGTAAGAATTTGTAAGTTTATGAACTGTAAGTATGGAAAATGTAAATGAACTGTAAGTATAAAAATGTTTGTAAATGAACTGCAAGTATGAAAATGTTTGTAAATGAACTGTAAACGTTTGAAAAATCCTAGAAATCCCTATGATTCCTACTATTAAACAAGTGTGTCTTCTACCAAGACCTAACTGTTCTAAATGTAGTCTTCTACCAAGACTTAACTGTTCTAAATGTTCGTTTCTTGTAAAAGTGTGTGATTTTCCCAAGTGTAACTATCATTATAAAAATATAGTTTTTACATTATATGTTTAAGTGAAATGATCACTAAATATAAGGAAAGGGAAAAATAAATGTAGTACTGTAGTGTTGTATTATAGGAACTACTGCTGTACTAACTACCTTTAACCGGATTTATATTAAGGCATCATGTGATTAATTGTACCATACTATCGACTGGTAACAACCACATACGAATGGTCGTAAAACGGAATGACGTTTGGCACCCGCAGACTTGCAGGTCCGGCTGTAGCTAGCAGCAAGGTGTAGGATAGTCAATCCAGTATAGATCTATACGCAAACTCACGTTCTCCCTTCAAGAGACTCTGGCTACAACTCGGGCCATGACATTTAAGGCATGCTCCGATACATATCACAATAATTAACGTATTCATATATATGTAATGTAATGAACTGTTCTAGCTGTAATGTACGGGCTCTCTACCTAGCAAGTATAGTAATGTACTCGTTCTAGTATCGTTGTATATGTTCTCTTTCTAGTATAGTTGTATATGTTCTTCTCTAGTATAGTTGTATATGTTCTTCTCTAGTATAGTTGTATATGTTCTTCTCTAGAATAGTTGTATATGTTCTTCTAGTAGTAAGTATTGACTCCTGAATGAACTGACTCATAGTATGATATCACGTTCTAGTAATAGTTCTCGTATCTTCCTATACTACCCATATGGTAGTTTACTAGTAATCTAACTGGTACGTATGAACATGGATGTATACCCTTGCTACCCAAGGGCATGGGATGAACTGGAAGGGCCTTTATGACTATATATGTACATATGTTATATAACTAATATTGAAACGACCTTCGGACGAGTACCCGATATCCCACCAGACCACATCTCAAGCGCGAAAAGGAAATAGGGTGGATAGCCTTCCTAAGTCTTTTAAACATTTCTTATATAACTATACATATAGAGGCATGCAATTTATAATATAAAAGCATAAATAAGTTTTGTAAAACCTTTAAACATAATTATTATCTTAAGAGAAAATCGAATTGATGTCAATCAATAAAACAGTTTGAAGTGAAAACAGTTTGAAGTAAAATGATTTGGTAAGAGCTTGGAGTAAAAATGGATCGGAGTAAAATGGTTTGAAAAGGGTCATACAGTGTGTAATGAACGTTTTAATAAAGATTTTTAAACATATAAAACATTTAATAAAATCATTTGAAGAACCTGTTTGGTAAAGCGGTTACTGTGTAGTAAATCATTTGAATGCTGCATATTAATCACATGTGATTGATATAATAACTAGCATAATTCTACTTATTAATCACATGTGATTGATATAATAACTAGCAGGATTCTACTTGTATCCCCCCCCTAAAACATTTAAAAGTAGTTTAAAACATTATTTAAGGGGTATGAACTCACCTGTAGTAAGTGACTGGAATTGAACGGACTGTTATCGTAAGGAAGGATCGGACAAGTGCTTGGTGTCAAGTGAAGACTTTAGACACACACGATGATCGTAATTACATATGAAGATATATGTATATGAATAATTAGTGACTAAAACACTAATTATACAAGTATTAACATTTTCACGCGAGGAAAACACTTTTGGCCAAGTGCTAGGAGGCTAATGGGTTGCAACAAAGGCGTGCAATACCTCAAATGGGAGTTTATGGTCTAATGACCATATTCTTTGGAGTTTACGGCCCAGGGGAGTAAACTCCTGGCCATAAACTCTCAACAAGGTCTCTAAATGAAGCGTATCAATTATACAACTAGTTTGGTGAATTGATTCAAGGGTTAAACAAGTGTTTCGGTGTCATTTGACCCCTTTATAGGGGTTTACGGCCCAAGAGCTTGTCTTGGCGGTAAACTCCTTAATACGTGTGATTCCTTATGTTTTCTAGGCTATAAAAACTATAGAGTACATGTCTAAATTCAAGCCTAAGCCTTAGAAAGTGTTTGTGGCATCAAAACACCCCTAATTAGAGTTTTCGGCCCATGAACCATTTGGCCGTGAGTTTAAGGCCGTGAACACCCCTAGGTGTTGGTATTTTGATTGTTTTGGGTCTTAGACACATCAAGGTAATGTGCTATGCTAGTCTCTTGGTTCAATGAAGTCATTTAGGGCACTTTGGCAACCAAAAATGGAGTTCACGGCCCTAAAATATCTTGGGCCGTAACCACCCTTTTCTTGGTGTTTTAGTGGTGTTTGCTAGCCCCAAACACACTAGGGTACTTGTCCTAATTTGTCTCTTGGCTTACGGAAGGTTTTCAAGGCATTTTGACCCTTAAACATGGAGTTCACGGCCCTGGAACATCATTGGCCGTGAACTCACTTTCATCCATGTTTTTAAATGATTTTGGTGTCCTAAACATGCAATGGTGGGTTCTAGTTCGAGTTCCAAGGCTTTGAGGGACATTGGGACACTTTTAGCCCTTAAAATGGAGTTTACTCCCCAATTGTTCTTGGGCAGTAAACTCCCAAATCTTGGGGTTTTGGTCCGATTTTGATGTTATAATACACAATCTAAGCTATGTAATATAACTAGATCGAAGTACTCACGATTTGGGATAAAAACCCGAAGATCCGCGAGAGAGAATTTGGCTTTTCTCTAAATGGAAATGTAACTAATGAATTATTTGGTTCAGCTTTCTATATATAGTCCTGGGATTTTTGGCAGAAAATATTTTATTCCTGGAATGAACTCTAATGTCCTAGAGTATTGGAATAATAGTGTTGCACTAAACCCTAGTGCATCCACTCTCCTGATATCTCCTTAAGTGTAAACCCTGAAAACTGCCAAACTTATACTCGAAGTCTGGATTTTCACTGTAACTGTTCTACTTCTATTTGCTTGATGTGGTTTCTTCAAAATGGAAATTTTGGGTTGTCACACCTTGCGCGCCATTTTGTCATATATTAGACTATGATAGCCAAGTGAGCTAGTGACTACACTACTCACACTATGTCCTAGGTTTATTATGTCTTTCATCACAACTAGTAGTAGTAAATCAAGAGAGGTATGCCCTCCAAGAACCCATCTAATCCAAATCAACTAATTGTATTGATAGCTATATTCTATTTTCATAGACTTAACGTTCGTACAATACTTACTACTACTTATCACCATAAGTACATTTTGAGAATGTGGTCGAAGCTTTTGGGAATCATGCATAAAAAAAAGATATAACTTGTACACGTGTACACATAAATGTATATCTATAAATATAGATGAGATACAATTAGCAATGGCCATAGTTACTTACAAGCTCGTTTCTCTCCATGCAACAGAATCATGCCTTCACCATGACGTAGCCAGCCAACCGGCGAGACACCAATCCTACAGATAGACTCCACTACTTTTCAAGTCGCGGTCATAGCTGCTGTGATAGCCACCATGGCACAACTCAACGCTAACAAAACAAACGAAAATGGAATCGGTGTCGACAATTTTAATCATAGTAATAACCAAGGGCACCAACGACTGGTTGCCTACAAGGACACCCTAAACCACAAACCCAAGAACATGAAACGAAACTCCTGGAATGGGAAAGGGGGCAGTTCGACTCAAGGACCTACCAAAAGGCAACAAGTTGTAGCAGTCCATACCCCCAACTGAACCTATTACCTCAACACCGAGAAAAACATATGTCGGAAACCTCTCAAAATGCAACAAGTGCAGCTTCCATTATAATGGAGTCTGCCGGGAGTTGCATTACAATAGGTGCAACAAGAAGGGGTACACCACCCACCATTATAGGAACCTGACCCGATACATCACTCCAACCCCCAATGTTGGAGTAAGTCCATTATGCCACACATGCGGCGAAACGAGACATTTCAAGAGAGATTGTCCAACAGAGAGGAATGACAGAGGAGCGGAAGGATTTTAACAATTGGACATGAAGAAGCAACAAGGAACCCTACTGGGATTTTCGGTACGTTTCCAAATGACATTAATTAAGCATCGAATTTTCACTAAATTGCTCCCACATACGAACAAATCATATCATTCATAGAAAAACTAAAGATCCATGTAGGTGAGCTATGACGGCTTAGTGTAAACGCATGGTCATATATAATTAAGATTCTACAGGCCTAGAGTGCGTGATTCTGCCTTATTTCCTGTTCCTTGTCTGGTTGTGGACTTAGGGCAGGGTCACTCAGTCGACTGTCTTTTCAATCTTAATTATATACAACTAGGTTACACCAAACTATTATAGAGAGACCTAGTAGGAAACATACTACTAGATCTCATCATTAATTATCCAAGCACTCGTGCTGCTAGAACCCACCAATCCCGATACAAAATATTTGTAGTAGTAATAAAAAGGATAAAAACTGAAAGCACTAAAAACGTTCATATAGAATACACTATCATTCTAACCGATTAACGAAAGCCTTTCAATCTATAATGATGAACCTCTGAAATCGGCCCTTGTATCTAGACTCATAAGTACCTATGTAAGAGGTACCATGCTCTTACCTAGTCCACAATAGAAATAAGAAACAAAAAGAAAAAGACATCAAGGGTATCCCATAGGTTTATAACCTCCCCGAGGTTCCCATAAGTTCTTTTAGAGATACCACCCATGTGCCACGTTGATTTTGGAATCGACTCGACCCTTGGAGCCATCCCTTTAGCCAAACCCCCAATACCACTTAGCACCAACAATAAAACAGATATTGTCCGATCAATGGAACGACCTAATAAGTAAAGAAATTATCATACCAAGCCTCTAACCTCAGAGAGCACCCTTCTGACTTGTAAAGAGGAAGGGCAAATTGTCCGTGGGACCATTGACTCCCAAAAGTCAAACCAACCCATCGTCAAAGATCAGTATCCCTTATTCCAAATCAATGACATATTCGACTAAATTCAATGAACTAGAAAGGTG